>NC_140591.1:1365311980-1365712417 GCF_964204655.1 Triturus cristatus | reverse complement strand
ACAGACTTATGGGTGCAAGTCAAGAAGGGATATGTGTGCCATGGTTGATGGTGAGAATGACAATTGGCTAAACAGTGTTGGCACTTTGAGCTGTGTTCAGCTGATGATGCCAGGCCTTGTCCTGTGATGTGATGTACACACTGTGGTGTGTGCAGTCAGTGCAGGTGACTGATGTTGTTCTCTTTCTTCCTATTTCTATCCAGATACATCCACGGCCACAGGAGGGGACAGCTCCACGGACCAGGAGGAGCCACAGAGCCTGTTAGGGACAGAAGGAGAGGAGTCGTGGGGACCCAGTGGCACCGAGGAGTCCTCAGCACCATCCACCCCAGCTGAGGGCCACAGCTGCTCGGAGGATGACTCCCTTGTGGAGGCGGGTGTCAGCAGCCACCAAAACCCAGCTAGTGAGGCTGTCCCCGCCACCGCCCCCACCACCACCATCACCACCCTCCCATCGGCTCCCATCCCAGAGGTCCATGGAGGCTCCCGTGTTCGGGAGCATGTCTCCTTTGTGCCAGGCACCACACCCCCTGCCCCTGTGTCCCCTGCTGCCCTGAGTGAGGAATCTGTGGACTTACTTAGACAGATCCATGTAGGGCAGACATCAATGTTGAGTGTCCTCCATGCACACACCAGTCTGTTGACACAACTGGTGTCGTTCATGGAGGGCATTTCATCGGGCATGTCTGCCCTACAGAGGACCAATCAGTCCGTGGCCTCCTCCCTGACGGCAGCAGTGTCCCTCCTCCAACAGTCCCGCACCCCTCCTACCCCTGCACCACCCATGATTCCTAGTACCCTACCTGTCCCAAGCACACACACACCTGCACATTCTCACAAAGCCACAGACACGGGCAGCACACAAACACCCAAACCAAGGTCTAGACATGCACACAAGCAGGGGACTGATACCACACTCACAGGGGATGGTTTGCAGACACACACACAGTCATCCACATCCACTCCGCAGTCCTCTGAAACCTCTCCCTCCCAGCCCTCTTCCCTTGCCTCACCTGCAACCCCATCTCCACAGAAGCTCTTCCTCTGTGACCTTGGCCTCTTCCCCACCGACCCAGCAGATCCAGATTACAAGGGGAAGAGGAAGTCCCCACACACAGAGGGGAGTGTCCCTCACACCTGGACACCCTCCCCCAGGCGCTGTCAGACTGAGACCCCCACCCGCAAGTCCCCCCAGAGCCGGAAGAGCAAGACCCCACCCCCACCATGCAGCTCCAAGATGAAGTCTCCATCCTCCATCCCACCACTCCAGAGGTTCCCCCGCCACACCCTGCCCCGGGATCCGCCACGCACAGATACACCATCCCTAAAATGCTGAGGCCCTCCCCCCCTACAACTTGCTCCTCCACACCCGGTCAGACGGTTAGTGCCTGATGTGGGGACCGTGTCCCCCCCCCTCTGTCCTGCCGACCTCACCTGCACCCCATTCCGCTCACATAGATTTAGGCACTGCAGTGGAGTCCATGACCACCCCGTCTGACTTGGGCACTGCAGTGGGGACCCAATCCACTCCATCTGACCTGCCCACTGAAGTTGTGCTGGCACCCACCCCATCTGACTTGTGCCCCACAGTTGTGACTGCACACACCACTTCAGTCAGCTCCACTGCAGTTGCAAGTGACTCTCCTGCATCCACAACCCCTTCACTGCCTCCTTCTGCTGCGCCCTGATCCTGTCCCTGCGGTGCCTGGCCTGCCCCCATGTATGCCCCTCCGAGGGAATGTCCCCTGTCCTTACCAGTGCAGGCAAGCAAAGTGTGACAGTTGTCACTCAAGTTTACTCCTTGTCATTTGATAATGGACTGACCATTGGCCTTTTTTTTGAACGGACGTTTACATTTTCATATGCTGAATAAAGCTTTTTTCTTTATCCTTGTGAACTTGATTTAGCTGTACATTAGGTTGATGATGTTTAGCATGCCCTTGCACCTGTAATGCTTGGTTTCCAATGTTGAATACTGAGGTGTTGATGTGAGGTACTCCATGTGGTCCATGAGATATGTATCCTATTCTGGTCGGTATCCATGTCATCCTTTGCAGCTAAATGGGTGTGTCATGATCAACAATTTGTGGACATCTCTGTGAACATTTCATTTGCATGGTCACATCTGTGGCTTGCACCCATGCAGATATGATGTACTTCCCATTGTCCAATTTGTCTATTTCCCTGACTTTGGGCGCATCACCACTGGACCTACAGGTGTGGGCATCATTGGTATAGGAGCAACTGGGTCCTCTGTGCAACTTGCTGTACATATGTGTTGAGTATGTGCAGATGACTTAGGGGAGACTCCCGTACCCAGGCTGTTGTGACCAGAGCCTTCATTGTGTGGTAACTGATGGCTGACTGACCAAGTGTTCTACTGACATGAGTGAGACGTGCTGTGACTATGTTTGGCACAGCTGGGCTTCCACAGGAGTTGGGTTCCCTCAAGTAAGTGTATTGTTCCGTCACATAGCCTGGGCCCATGGTGTGTTTGTGTGAGCATGTGTGTGTGTGTCCACATCCCTTTTCATACACAGGCAGTGTTCCCTTGATATGTTCCTGTTGTGTATGCTTGCTGAGTGGTACTGTTGTCATCCCACAACTTTGCCATGGGCTACCATATGTGTGAGTGCATGACACACTACTGTTAATTGGTGTTTCATCATTGGGATTTGTCAGTTCTGAGTGGTGATGATGTTGTCAGACACAGATGGGACACAGTCAGGGGTCCCCAAGGCACTTGTTTGTTCGCAATATCATGTAGTTGTCCCTAGGTGATACCTTTCAGTGATTGAGACATGTGTATGTGTCTGCTCCCACTTGTCCGGTTCAGGGCTGCAATGTTTGCAGGTGTCAGCATGTGTGCCTTGTGGTTCGCCTTGGCTTCTGCATTGTCCTGGGACTGTGGCAGGTATTCTGAAGGTTACATGAGCTTTGACATCATGGCCATGTACCGCATACTGTGCAGTATGTCTGTCATTCACCAGGGTTGTAAACTGTCCTTGTGTGATGAGTCTGTGCACCTTAGTTTCTCCCAACATTCCTGTGTTTGTCATGGGTGCATGTGCAATGTCACTTGTCCATGTGGGCGTCACAGAAGCACATTGTTGTAGTTCAGGGTGTGTGGTGTTGAGGGTGGACTGATGTAAATGTTTGCAAGGATGGACCCCTAGCTCCCGTTTGTCCAAGGATGACGGGCCATGCTGAGTGATTTGTGTTTGTGTAGATGTGATGTACGTTTGTGGCACAGGACACATGTCTGGTTTTCACAGTTTGTACGACATCTACCTTTGTCATCACAGTGGAGGTGTCATGCATGCTTGTGTCACTCCAATGTCTGGTCCCTGGGGGTAGTGCTGTTGTGTGTCAGTCTCTTGCTGTGTTAGTTTGTGTTCATTCCAGCGTGTGTCACATGTGTCTGTTGTGCTCACTCTCATCTCACAATGCCTGATTGCCCACTAAGGGGGTCCCAATGATGGGTTACTTTTGTATGGCACTGTGTCCACATCTGTGTCACTGTGGTTCAGCCTCCCTCATGTGTTGTGTAGTTGCCTGGGGATACTGAGACACACACACATATGTTGTGTCAGATGTGCAGTGTGAGGTTGCCTGTTTGTGTTTGTGCATCTGCACCAGTGCATTGGTATTGATGTTGTGGGCCATTGTCTGGATGCTGTTTTTGTGATGTACCCTGCTGTCCCTGTGAGTCATATCACATCATTCTGCACATTCATCCTGGTTGTTAGGTGCCATTGCTGGCATGGAATGGGAGTTTGTGACCTGACACCTATAGTCTACACATGTTGTTTTGATTTTTGTGTCTATTTTCGAGATGTGTGTATGCTTTGTGATGGACACTTCTGCTTTTGTGTCATTGTACACTGTGTGTCATTGTACACTGTATGCATTGTCAGCCCCCATCTGTGGTGCTTGTCTGCACATGGCTGACAGTATGTTATGTTTTCACAGCACTGTTAGCCTCACCACATCTCTGTGGGTATGGGACACAACAAATAGTTTGTCCCAAAAGTGTTTCATGTGTTGGGACCGGGAATCATACATGCTGTTTGGCATTTGCAGCTTTGACCATGATGACACTTACCTTTTGGTCACTGTAATGAGGGGGGGTTTAGACCCCATCACCACAATGCTCGACATTTGCTGCAGTTTGGAACCCCACACTTAACTTTTGTTCTACACAGTGAGGGGGTGTTATTTTTACATTGACACAGTCCTATTGTGATGCTTGCCTTGTGTAGGCCACACTCATTTTTTGGTCACACATGCGCTGGTAGTTACATTGTATGTTTAAAGTCATAATCACTGTTGTGGGCGTTTGTCACAGACTGCACACTGTTAGGGGGAATGTATTTTGCTGACATACCTAATGTTGGAGTATGATAGATGTGTGGCACATCACCCATCCTATGGGTGTGGGTGGCAGTAGTGATGGGCAACAGGTCTCCTATGGGTGGGGGTGGCAGTAGTGCTGGGCAACCTAAGCCCTATGAGTGGAGGTGGCAGGGGTGATGGGCAACAGGTCCCCTATGGGTGGAGGTGGCAGGGGTGATGTTCAACATAAGCTCTATGAGTGGGGGTGGCAGGGGTGATGGGCAACAGGTCCCCTATGAGTGGGGATGGCAGTAGTGCTGGGCAACAGGTCCCCTATGAGTGGGGGTGGCAGGGGTGATGGGCAACAGGTCCCCTATGGGTGGGGGTGGCAGGGGTGATGGGCAACATAAGCACTATGGGTGGGGGTGGCAGGGGTGATGGGCAACAGGCCCCCTATGGGTGTGGGAGGCAGGGATGATGGGCAACATAAGCCCTATGAGTGGGGGTGGAAGGGGTGATGGGCAACATAAGCCTTATGGGTGGGGGTGGCAGTAGTGCTGCGCAACAGGTCCCCTATGGGTAGGGGTAGCAGTAATGAAATAGATTTTATCACGCGCAACTTAGCCCAGTGGGCGTCAAGGCGCCTAAATCAAAATAATACAGCTCGCAGATCAGAACCAGCAGAATCTCATTGATAGGCCATAGTAAAAAACCACGTCTTCAGAGCCTTTTTAAACAAGTCAATTGAGGGAAGGATTTTAACCTCAATTGGAAGAGAATTCCAGAGCTTGGGGGCGACTACAGAAAAAGCTCTCGCTCCCCATCTGGCTAATCTTGTACGAGGCACTACCAATTGAGATAGCCCAGCCGACCGAAGTGATCTGGAAGGGATGTAACGAGTCAGCAGAGATCCCAATGCATCGTTAGAGCCAGCCATAAGGGCTCTATAAGCAAGACAGAGAATCTTGAAGGAAATTCTGTACTGAACAGGGAGCCAGTGAAGCTTTTTTCTAGCCGTCGTGGCTGAGGACGCCAAGGGAAGGGCTAGGACAAAGCGTGCAGCGGCATTCTGCACGATTTGCAGTCGATGTATAAGGCCCTTGTTGGACTCCACATACAGGGAGTTACAATAGTCGAGCCTAGAGCCAACAAGGGCAACTGCAACCTGCATGCGTGCCTGGGGAGAGAGATAGTCACGGATCCTATTCAGGATCCTGATAACCCCCCAACATGTGGCTATTGTCCTATTCACTTGAGGGATCATAGAGAGTGAGGTGTCAAAGATCACACCCAGATTCCTGGCTGATTGGGAGGGGGTGGGGCAAACACCAAGAGATGTAGGCCACCAATCACTCGACCAAACATCATGGTCCTTCCCAAAGACCAAGACCTCAGTTTTATCGCCATTTAGCTTTAGTGAGTTGATAATCATCCAGTCTGCAACAAGTTGCATGCAAGACCTAAAGCCAATGGCAGATGTATGAACAGAGGAATGAGCCAGAGACACCATGATCTGGGTGTCGTCAGCATAGGAGACCACCTCCATCCCCTGAGATTTTACTAGTCGGGCAAGGGGGGCCACATAGATATTAAACAAGGTCGGACTAAGAGCCGACCCCTGTGGCACCCCACATTGCAATGACTTTGCAGGGGAGAGAAAGTCTCCGAGCTTCACTCTCTGTTCTCTCCCAAGAAGGAAGGAGTTGAGAAGATCCAAAGCCTGCCCAGTAATCCCCGCCTCCCTTAGCCGAGATGTTAAAATGGCAGGAGACAGGGTATCGAATGCAGCTGTAAGGTCCAACAGGACCAAGATCGTAGTTTGGCCGCCATCCACTTTACGACGGATGGTATCGACTACTACAGTAAGTGCGGATTCAGTGCTGTGATGTTTTCTAAATCCGTGCTGTGTGTGGTCGAGGTATTCACTGGTCTGAAGAAAAGTGGAAAGATGGAGATTAAGATGAGCTTCCAATATTTTTGCAGGGGCAGGAAGCAATGAGATGGGCCTAAAGTTTTTAAGGAGGCCGGGATCTAAAGAGGGTTTCTTTAGAAGAGGCTTTACAATAGCCTTCTTCCAGATTGAAGGAAATAAACCCTGAGTAATGGCCCTGTTCATAACTCCCAGCATAAGCGGAACAATGCTGTTTCTGCATTCCTTCAATGATTTTAGCGGAAGCGGATCCATAGGGGAGGAAGATTTTGTCTTGTCAAGAAGAAGGTTAAATCCTTCTAACGACAGTAATGGAAACTGCCTAAGAAATTTAGAAGGTCCTTCATCCAAACTGTCCAGCCTAGCTATAGCGGGAGGAATGCTCTTGTCTAGAGAGCGGCATTGGGCTTCCAAAGCAATATGTATATCCGAGATTTTACTAAAGAAAAAGTCAGAGATATTATTGCAAAGATCTTGGGAGCTGACTACAGGATCCGGGAGTTGGAGAGAGCAAAGTGAGTCCGCAATTTTAAAAAGTTCACTAGATGAAATAAGGGAGCTTGTAAGATTAGAGAAATATTCTTTCTTCTCCACTAAAACTCTCTGTTTATATTCTCGTAGAACAGATTTATATGTCTCACGATCATTCAGGTCCCAAGACTTCCTCCAGCATCTCTCGCTACGCCTACATTTCTGTCTCAAAAGTCTCAAGTGTTCAGAAAACCAGGGTGCAGTTGGTTTCTGTCACGCTACATATCGGAGGGAGGCAGGGGCAAGCTCCTCCACTACTTTGATGATAGAATCCGTGAGTTCTTGAGCTGCCTCATCAGCATCTTTCAAAGAAAAAGATTCTGATATCCCAATATGAGAGCCCACAGTATCATCCGTGATATTTCTAAGATTTCTCCTAGGGATAAATCGAGAGTTGATACGCTTAGCTGAGGACAAGGAGGAGAACTCGAATTTAAGTGGAATCAGAGGCAGAGGCAGTCCAGCAGATAGCCTAAGATCGCTAGAAAATACCCCATCAAGGGTATGGCCAGCTATATGAGTGGGGCTGCTCACCAATTGAGACAAATCACAGGCCCCAAGTGACTCTAGTAGTGTTAAAGTATCCTTGGAGTTGATTTCCTCAAGGTGGAAGTTGAAATCACCCAAAACGGAAAAATCCGTTCTCCCAAAGTAGGGCTCCAGAATTCGGAGCAGATCAGAAGGAAAGCTGGCCCTAGGGCCGGGGGGTCGATATAGAAGAATCCCAGTAAAGGAGACGGATGGAGTGCAATGAATGCAAAAATAAAGTGCCTCAAAACAATCCCCGGGCAAGGATATAGATTTAACAGAGCATGATAAGGAAGATTTAAAAAGAACAGCAATTCCTCCACCTCTACGCAGTTGTCTATCCTGCCTCAGTAATGAGTAGCCATCAGTAGTTCTGGGCAACAGGTCCCCTATGGGTGGGGGTGGCAGTAGTGCTGGGCAACAGGTCCCCTATGAGTGGGGGTGGCAGGGGTGATGGGCAACAGGTCCCCTATGGGTGGGGATGGCAGGGGTGATGGGCAACAGGCCCCCTATGGGTGGGGGTGGCAGTAGTGCTGGGCAACAGGTCCCCTATGAGTTGGGGTGGCAGGGGTGATGGGCAACATGTCCCCTATGGGTGGGGGTGGCAGGGGTGATATGCAACATAAGCCCAATGAGTGGGGGTGGCAGGGGTGATATGCAACATAAGCCCTATGAGTGGGGGTGGCTGGGGTGATGGGCAACATAAGCCCTATGGGTGGGGGTAGCAGTAGTGATGGGCAACATGAGCCCTATGAGTGGGGGTGGCAGTAGTGCTGGGCAACAGGTCCCCTATGAGTGGGGGTGGCAGGGGTGATGGGCAACAGGTCCCCTATGGGTGGGGGTGTTAGTGGTGCTGGCCATACAACCCCTATGGTGGCCTGTTGTTAGTGGCCAGGATGTGGATCCCCTGTGTGTGTTTGCCATTTTGAGGGTACGTGTCGTTTGTTTGTGTGGTAGGTGTCTGACTTACCGTCTGCGCCGTCCGCGTCTGTTCCTGATCCGGTCATAGATGTAGAGTACTGGTATGACCTGCGCGACGGGATTCATGATGTGTTCGTCTCGTACACGCTGCTTGTTGCTCCGTCTCATACCAGGTGCAAGCTGGTCCGTCTCGTAGCCGTGGAATGAGTTGTGGCGCGAATCGTAGCTGATATGCTTCTTTTCCGGATGCTGTGACATGCCGTACGCGGCGACCCGTCCGGCGCGTAGGAAGTACGCATCGTACATGTCAGGGCAGAAACTGCTATGGATACTGCTTCCGGACGACTCGGTTCGGCATTAGGAGTTACGGCTCGGACGGAGAATGGAGCTTGAATCACAGCCTACGTGTCGGTCGGGTTTTTGACAGTTATGCGCATCGTACTTCATCAACAATACGGACCGGCTATGGGTACGTGTCGGTCGCAAGGTAAGACTATGAACAGCTCTCGGAGAGCTGTCCGACCCGAATCGGAATCGGACCCAAAGTGGGAAAAGATAGTTTTTGTACTGGAAGGATCCCTTTCTTGTACAAAACCTATGCTTCATAGAATGCACAAAGCCTTGTACTATGGCGCAAGGGTGTGTGCGTTAGTGTATGGCAGCCAGAGGTTCACCAGCACTGGGGGAGAGAAAAATGTGCCATATCTTCATAGATATATGGCAAATTTGTTCTCTTTCCCTTTGAGGCAAGGAAGCACAGCAAATTTGGCTGCTGCGTTGCCTTGTGTCAAATATTAGTAAATCTAGGCCTTAATGCCTATTTTGTTATAGCACAGATGTATGTTTACATTTACTAGTCTGCAATGTGCAGCTTTTGTTCAGGAGTGGGTGAAAGGTTGAAACCATGCATGAGGTTTCTTTAGCTCTACCAGTGCTCTTAAATGTCCTAGGTGGGGACGCATGCCTTAGACCTATACCACGCTACTATAGTGGTAATACCAAAGCTGAGCAAACTGAAACACTTGCATAATGCCTATCGGCCCATCTTGCTCCTCAATATAGAGGTCAAAGTGCTCGCCAAAATACTGGCCAACCGATTGACGGGTGCTATCTCCCAATTAGTGTACTCTGATAAATCGGGCTTAATGTCAGGGAGGGCAACCCATCACAATTTACGGAAACTGCATAACTGGCTGGGAGCGGTGGGGCACGCTCAAGAGCCACCAGCCTTTTTATCACTGGACGCTGAAAAAGCGTTTGTCTGGGTGTGCCATCACCAGGTGCTGCGGGCCTTTGGATTTGGCCTCAACTTCTATAAATGGGTGGCGCTTCTCTATACCGCACCTACGGGGTAGTTAGAGTCAAAGGGCTGGTGTTAGCTCCCTTCACTTTGGGCCATGATGCAAGGCAGGGGTGCCTGCTTTCACCCCTTCTCTTTGTGTTGTGCATAGAGCTCTCTGCCTGCTGAGTGTGGGTAAGGTCGGATGTCACAGGGTTTCTAGAGGTTATGCGTCAGAGGGGAAAAAAATCACACTCTATGCCGATGATATCTTCTTATACCTCTTAGATCCATGGATATCCATTCCTACAGCCTTTGTGGTATTTAAGGCCTTTGAGAAGTACTCAGGTTATAAGATAAACTAGGAAAAATCCACACTGTATGCAATGAGCCCCTGGGAGTTTTGGGGGACTCTTATTATAACTTGGAGGTGAGTAGAGTTGGGTTTTGATATTTAGGCCTTGAAATAGCAAAGGATAAATAGTAATTTCAAGATAGAAACCTAGAGGTGGGCCTCCAGAAATACCAGATAGAAACAGAGCTTCCCTGGGCCGGAAACAAGCTTCCTAGGACCGGTTTCTGGCATTTCAGCCAGGCTTGCTTGAATCCAGTGGCAAAGTGAGCAAGGGACTCACGTCTGAGCATACCCTGCCAATTTATGGCGAACAAAGCAAAAACCAAAGGAAATGATGGACGGAGTATTTCCTTTGGTTTTTGCTTTGTTCGCCATAAGTTGGCAGGGTATGCTCAGACGTGAGTCCCTTGCTCACTTTGCCTCTGGATTCAAGCAAGCCTGGCTGAAGACGGCTGAAATGCCAGAAACCGTTCCTAGGAAGCTTGTTTCCGGTCCAGGGAAGACATGGCTTGGCAGTTCGGGCTGGACTGTTCCCATGAGGCACAGGGTCAGACTGATTTGCATATGGCCATGTCTGAACTGGGGTGGCAGAGTGGGCTAAAGAACGGTGATGGATTAAACCCAGATCAGTTGAATGGGGGTGAGTGCTTGAAATGTTCAACACTCCGTCCATCATTTCCTTTGGTTTTTGCTTTGTTCGCCATAAGTTGGCAGGGTATGCTCAGACGTGAGTCCCTTGCTCACTTTGCCACTGGATTCAAGAAAGCCTGGCTGAAGACGGCTGAAATGCCAGAAAACGGTCCTAGGAAGCTTGTTTCCGGTCCAGGGAAGACATGGCTTGGCAGTTCGGGCTGGACTGTTCCCATGAGGCACAGGGTCAGACTGATTTGCATATGGCCATGTCTGAACTGCGGTGGCAGAGTGGGCTAAAGAACGGTGATGGATTAAACCCAGATCAGTTGACTGGGGGTGAGTGCTTGCAATGTTCAACACTCCGTCCATCATTTCCTTTGGTTTTTGCTGAGTTAATTGACACACACCGCTGTGGAAGGGGCAAGTGTTACCAGAGATGGGGAGAATTTAGGGACTCCGTGGTGGGTGATGTCCTAGCCGAGGGAGGGTTGAAATCAATTGAGGCCCTACAAAGTGAATACAACCTGGATCCCTCACATCACTATACATTTTCACAGTTAACAGTTAAGGCGCACCTGCAGGTGGAACACTTGGACTGGACTGCGATTCCCAAAGGTTCCGCCCTGCAGAACCGGGTTCTCTGTGAATAGTTGAGCAAGGGGGCGGTCTCAGATCTAACGTACTGTACTGAATAACAAACCCAATACCCTGGGGAAACTCCAGGGAGCCTGAAAGAGAGGATGTGGACTGGGAGGTAGCTTAAAAACACCACTGATAAGTGGCTATTCAATCTAAATTGAGATTAGTCCAACTGAAAATCCTTCATAGAATCTATTATAACAGAAGCCAACTGCATAAGATGAGTAGAGCTACCGAGAAGGGTAAACCCAAATAATGTCACTGGGACCTGGGTATCAAGCAGTACATTAGAACAATGGTCCCAGTATGCGAATGTATAAACGAACCACAAAGTTACCGTAAGTTTAAACAAAAATTAAACAAGACATATTGTTCTTGATGTGCAGTGTTATTTAATCACACTCAACAACGTGTAGTTCATTGCATATATTGACACATAAAAAGCAGTGCCCCAGGAAAGAAGGGTGAGGGTATGGTGAATGATGTGAGGATAAGGAAGTGAGTGAAACAATGTACAATTCACATAATCAATAATTTTACAAAAAAGGGGGCTCACACAAGAGCCAAGGTTTTCACATTAGGTACAAATGTTAAATAGCCATGATTTAGAACACAGTCACAGTGATGAATCGCTGTTGATTGAACTGGCTATGGTGGTAGATGTGGACGTTTCGACCCCTGGTAGTGGTAGGTAAGTGTGTCCCTTACGTCGAAGTCTTCATCAGGACAGAAGTGTGAGGGGGAAGGTGGGGGCAGGTTACCTGGAGATGGAATGCAGAAAATAAAAAACTGGGTGTTCCCATGTGGGAAGTGAAAGTAAAACTACAGGCGAGAGCCTGGGTGAAAAGGTTTACCATCAGTGGCCCAATCGTTGGGCTTTAGAGACAGGAGGGCGCGTAGGCTCCAAACTGTGGTCAAAGAGAGCAATCACCTGCAAAAATAATGCAAAGTTTAAGAATTTACAAAGGTCCACCTATTGCAGAAAAAAGTTGGGCCTATCTCATGTACTTACTAGGAAAGGTATTCGTCAATGCATGAATCAGTGAAGGGCCAAACAGGATTAATCAGTTGGGCCTGGATCAATTATAATGACGCAATCATTGAATCGGGCAGGATTGTTCAGTGTCCATTCCTGACTGAGAAAAGAGATAGGTCGACAGTCAGTAGATTGCACCAACTCCAAATAGAGACAAAGCATCTTGTTGCTACTTCATTAAAAGACATGAAATAGAACCGTAGCAGGTTCAGTCTGGATGGAAAATAAAAATAAAAAGGCCAGAGACCAGCCATGAGGGATCTAGATGACCGAACGCGGATGATGTTGATGGAACAAAGTCACGCTCATTAACCCCTTCCCCGCTCATGACGGAACCGCTCCGTCATGAGCCACGGTTGCCGTGTGCTCATGACGGAACGGTTCCGTCATGCCACGACCGTTGGCGGCCGCTCTGCCCACGCGGCGCTGTTTCCCTGCCTGTGCGGGGGGACAACGCAACTGGGCGGAATCATGACGGAACCGTTCCGTCATGAGCACAGCTCAACCGTGGCTCATGACGGAGCGGCTCCGTCATGAGCACAGCGCCACCGCCCTCCCCCCCGCACCCCCAGCGCCGCGGCGGAATTCCCGCCGCGGCGAAGGGGTTAAACGGGCGCCGCAGGCTGTCTAAATAATGTCACATTCAGTGAGAGGGCCAAGGAGCCCGAATAGAGTGTTATCAAAATGTTATACGTGTCTAGACCGGGGTTGAGTGGTCCAAGCAAATCATGGGGTGCAGGGATGTTAAATAAATGTCTGAAGTCATCATTAAAAATAATGCAATAACCACGAGTTTGTATTTTCGGAAAGATAAGTGTAGGCAGAGCTGTCACATTAGAATTCTAAGGGCAAAGAACAATCAGTTGCAGTGAAAATGCTAAAATATACACACGTCTGTGATGCTAGTCTAGCCGTGTATGAAAATGATTCGCTAAACGCGCAGGGGGCAGCGATGGCCGATGGAGCCTTCGTGTCAGAGGCTTACCGTAAATCCAGGAAACGCCTCCGTCCATGAAGCGGAGACCGAGAAAGAAACCTGCCAGTTAAAAGGGCGAGTGAACGCCGGTCAATTAACAGGGCGTACGTGCCAAGTTGCAGATACTGTCTACTCGTGTTGATTGGAAGGGAAGACAGACTGAACAAGCATTTGCAATGCAATAGGTCTCGCATTTATACGAGTTTCAGCTATTGGCATTGTAAATGACAATGATTTTTATTTAAGTGTGGTTTTTTAAAAACATAAATTAAAGGCACTGTCATTTTCAATGCTAATAGCTCAAACTCTCGCAAATGCGAGACCTATTGCATTGTAAATGCTTGTTCTTTTTGCTGCAGTCACAGCAAAATGTATTGGCAAAGCCAAAAGATCGGGTAACACTAATAAAAAGCATTTGCTAATGTTTGTCTTTGTTTATGCAAACTAAGCACTGTATGCCCGATAAAACACACGCACTCGAGTATCAACTCAAGCTGACACTTACACATGTTTCAGTGTCTTTCCCAATCGTACTTAGAAGTGCTACCCACAGTGAACGCAATGCAGCCACACAGCAGTCTTTATTTTATGGCGGGACCCTCATGGAGACGCAATATGTCATGAAAATAATCGGTTTATACTGAGCTGACCCTAGAGAACACGCGTCATGTCAAAACGATGGCTCGAGCTGTACTCCCGTTGGCCCCTACATTATTGCAAGTAGGGATCGGGTTTAAGTCAGGGCTGGGTGGTGGGCTACTGGGGGACGTGATTAGGACATTATAGGGCACTCTTCAGGCAGGGTCACATCATAATCACGCACTGAGCTCAAAAGGATTTTAAAGCAGGAAGCTGAAAGGAAGTAGAATCAGTGAGTTTGTTTTGAAAATGACTCGTCATTCCATTTTGTACGTTTCAATGCGACAGCCCCTCTTTAACATTTTATTAGCATCTCTTTAAGAAATTACATCTGAATTAAGATTATCGCTTTAAATCGTTTACGATTGTGTGTCAAAGAAAAAAGGGAATCCCTCAGGGGCACTTGGCTGCTTTGCAGAAGCCTGAAGGGCAAAAGTTGTCATGAAAGAACGTGCCAGCTGGTGGCCACCGATCTCCAAGCTGCTGTGAACATTAAAAACGTGTTTTGTTCCCAAGAGATGCTTAAAAACGGTTTATTCTTAAACGCCATATATTAGCAGAGAACACCAGGCAGATGAGGAAGGGAGGGCAGAGAAGTTGATTCCCTCCAGAAGCTGCCAATCACTGGCCTAGTGGCCTTACAAGGCCTGCTTCCCAGAGGACGGCCGAGATCATGATGTTTTAGACCAAAAATATTTCAAAAATAAATGTTTACCTCAGAAAACGTCAAAGCTTAAGTAAGAGGTAGCAAAGGCTGAGTGCTGAAATAAATGATTGGTCCATTCTCGTACAAAGTACGTAGTGAAAGCCAGAGAAGCTGATGGGTGGAACTGGGACACTGGGTTCGAGTCCCGAGCATCAGCATAAAATGCTGTGATTCTGGACCAATCACTTATTCACCCGGCCCTTTAAAAAATGTGACCTTGTGTAATGTAGCCTGGTGCACGGCTCCTGGAGGGAGTACTGCGGGTGGGCCGTGGGAGGTGCAGGGTGAGGGGGTAGTAAGCATGACAAAATTGTGTTAATGTATAGTTGGTGCTCATTCTGCTTATTTCTCTGATGCCAGGCACACGATTTATTTAGGCACATATGTGATGTGCGTATGGGCAAAAAAATCCTTATTTTGCATTAGGCCACGCCCTAATCCAAGAAGGTAATGTTCTCTTGCCACTGAGTGGGTGGTAGCTGTGCTCTCTGGCAGCAAGTATTCCAGATGGCACGGTGCAAATGACGTGCTGTGTGTCAACATGCATTGTCTTGCTAAAACAGGTGAAAATATCCAATGCGCTCAAATGGCGCTTGTGCTTATCTAGTCTTGAGTTGTTGAAGACAGACTCAAACATTCCCTTGTATAACTAACCTTTGATGGACATGCTTATTACGGCAGACCCATGCAAGGTCTGTTGAGCCTTCTGCACTAAGAGCAGTTTATGTTATAGGGTCTGTGTGTTACTGAGGCCTATGGGTCATATTTTGTGTCTAAATGTAGATGCTTGAAACAAGCGGGCAACTAGAGCCAAATTTCGGGGGGCAAGGGCTGAAAACTCCAACAAGCAGTGGAAAGAAAAAAAACAAGACAAGCAGGAAGTGGGATAAGGGAGGGGGTGGCAAATGGCGTGTATATTTCGCGGGCGCTTTGATGTTCGCAGTGGCCGCGCGGCTCACTGAGAACATCAAAGCGCCCGCGAAATGTACACGCAGGCTGCCAAATGGTGCGCGCGCCCGGCGCACACGAACTGTGTGAAAGTGATCGCGATTGCGATCACATCAAAGCGGCCGTGCGGCCCGCAAAAGTGAAAGCAAACGAGTGCTTTCACGCCTCCAAATGGTGCGCGCGCCCGGCCGGCGCACATGCACTGTATTTGGAGGCCTGAAAGCACTCGTTTGCACTTCCAGATCCCTCATTTACAAAAGCTCTCGCGAGAGCAGCGCTAAAGCGCTGTCTCAGGCGAGACCTAAAAAGGAAAGCGCCTCGTGTGTGACTGTAAAATGCCTTGTAAAAACAGTGATAGTATTGGTGAGTATTATATAATGAAATAAAGAAGCGTGTAGCAGATATTAGTGCATGGTTGGTATTTAGGCAATGTGGTGCGTAAAAGTTAATTTTACCAACATGGAGAGACAAAAATATATACTCTCAAACAAAACATTATTCATTATACATCGTACGGGTTAGTAGTCCAAACACTTTAATATGCATAGTAGAGGTTATTCAACATGGGGAGACAAAAGGACAAGTTCATCAAACAAAACATTGCTTATTGAACAACAAAGGTCACCAATATATTGTGGATGTATGACTACATAGGGTTCAGTGACTAGGTAGAATAGAAGGTAGTTTTAGTCACATGGTGTCAGTACTAATACATCGTTATATTCCTCTGCCAAGCATCCATTGGATTTATATATAATATATAATCTGTGCATATTTACATATTGAAAAACAACCATAAAGCATTTATCAAGGCATCATAGGCACATTATTGTGGTTACACCTATAAAGTCGTTGGATTGGTTGGGTTATCGACTGGTGGGAGAATGGGAATTATAAAGAAAGCCATAAGTGACTGCACATATCGATTATGTGTGTACTGGGTAGTGAGAAGGCTAATGTGTTGATGTGGTTACTACATTGGTGATGTTCTTATATGATTTGCTTTGGTAAACTGTGGGGACAGTTTAACGTCGACACATGCTCCTTGATTGTGGATCTGAATGGAAGGGGTCACCTCATGCGAGACATGCTAGTTGTGCATGGCTGACCTCTGATTCGTTCAAGCCGTTCTGCATGGAGTCCAGGAGGGACATCCATTTGCATTCCCTCACATCCAAGATTGTCCCAATGTTACCTCCCCGGGGACCAAGGGAGGCCTTCTCAAGAACCAACCAATGGAGCTCATCTGGACTGTGGTCGGCAGTTCTGAAATGTTCAACCAAGGGTGCCCCTTGGACCCCACACCTAATGCGGCTGCAATGCTGCAAGATCCTGGACTTGACTTTCTGCTGCGTTTGTCCAACATATATCAGGTTGCATGGACATATGATGCCATAGATCACGTTTGTCGAGTTGCAATTTGTAAATGACCTTAGAGTGATCACATGTTGTTTATATGTGAATTCCTTTGTTTGAATTGTAGTTAGGCACACCTTGCATTGTCCACACTTGTAATGTTAGAGTGTCGGTGGTAAATTTCACATTGATTGAATCGATGTTGGTTCGGGGGTTTCTAGGAACAAACGTACTACGTGATCTTTGACACTTTTGGCATTCTTATATGTATGCATCGGGGGGTTGGTTTGTTCTATGTCCTCTGATATAAGACCACAGTATCCGTTGATCACTTTTTTGATGGCATGGCTTTGAGTTGAAAATGTGGTGACACATATCATCCTTTGTAGGGTCTCCTCTGCCTGATCCTTAGGTGTAAGTAAGCTCTCACATGGGCTATACCAAGCCCTTTTGCGGGCTCTACTTATGAGTTTTCTCGGAAAGCCTCTTTCCATCAATCGTTGGCTCAGATCATCGATTGTTCAAAGTAATCAGTTTTCTTTGAACAGTTCCTGCGGATCCTTTGGAACTGTCCGAACGGTAGATTATCTCTGAGTCCTCTAGGATGCTAGCTGTTATATCTTAGAAGGGAGTTCCTCCCAGTCGGCTTCAGGTATAGAGTTGTATATAGGTGATCTTAAGTTTAAAGTTATGGCTTTAATGTTGACTAATCTGAAAGTACAGACTATCAGGGTGATTGAGAAAGATTTGCGGGGACTTGTGAAAGAGCCACGGTATAGAGGCTAGAGACCGGATCAGAGAGGGAGGAAGTCATAATGGGTCCTTACCGATGCAGGGAAGGGTGGCGAATCGGAGCATTACCAAACTTGCCGCTGCTGTTGCAACTGTCCACTGTGTATATAGTTTACAAAATGTCCAAGATGGGATGTGGCGCTAAATAAACTCCCAAAAACACAAATATCCCCATTAGATGCAAGTTTTATGTGCTAGCTTTCTTTCTAAGGTTTATAAAAAATATTCAAATATATATCATTGTCGTTAGAAGTTCAAATGGGGCAAGCGACTTTATATGTGAACCATAAAATATTTTCAGTATGAGCAAAATAAAATATTGCACATCAATTTTTCTAGGTGTGATGCATACGTGACACTAAACATTCTGATTTAATATTCATGTATTTGAAATATACACAATTGCATGGCTAAAATGTGTGTTTTTGGTAACATCACAGGCAGGCTTGTCAATGTTTAACTGGCATAATATGTTAAATCTCTTAATTTCTACATATTTTCTTTCTTTGTGATTTGGATCTTGAAATGTCTACATTCTTTCCAGTGTATATAGCGGTATGCTATAACATTGGTGGCTTTATCATGATATGTGCATGAAGCAGACTTACACATAGGCTAAGGATCTCTTAGTCAATTTTAATTACTGTACAATTTGTGCAGCAGACATATGAACTCACTGAACTACTAAACCATACCATAAACTACCACCTAATTGCTTCTTAGGAGGCCTTTCCTGTTACTCCCTTCATGAATGTATGATTGGGTAACTACCAAGTAAAATATGTTTTCATTATTTAGACATAATACAATGATTACTAACCTCTATAATCTTTTAGAAGTTCTAAGAATAGAACACATTAGCATATTTAATAATTAGTTAGGATTCTATGGTAGTGATCATCCCTCTATTTTAGATATCTGGGCCCAGAGTTATCAAGGCTTTGCATCACCCTTGCACCATGCAAGAGTAATGCAAAACCTAAAGGAGATTTATCAAGCCACACAAGGCCACCTTGCATGGCCCTGCGAGGCTTGATAAATCTAGCGTAAAGCAAGGCAGTGCATTCTGCCGCACATTTAGAAAGAGGAAAATGCCTTTGAGGATTGTTTTTGTGCAGGAAGGTGTCCAATTAAGATTAATTAACAATTAACTGGTACACAATTGTGCTCAAGGCTTCTCTTTCTGGTTTTCCCATTGTGACTGATTAATTGATGCTCATTAACTACATGTATTCCACACACAGAACTAAAACATGTTGCGGGGGTGCAGCCGGTGTATATGTATTTATTAAGCAGATGCACACCAAAACTTCATAGCACTGAAAAAAGAGGAGAAGTACAGTAAAACAAAAGCAAGGCTTTATATTGACAGGTTCAAAGCCATGTTTTTAAAAGCTTGCAGACAGGGTTCAAGGCTGAGGAAGACTGACGGTCGCTGGGGAGTGAATTCCACTCCCAGGCTGCGGCCACTGACAATGCTCTGTCCTCACAGGTTTTGTTCCAGGTTTTCAGGAGCCCTGCAAGAAGGATGTTCTAGAGTGAGACCTGACTCTAGGGATATGCCCAGATTGCTTACAAACCTGAAGGCTCAGGACGAGGGCAATAATGTCAGGACAGATGGAGGGCTACATTTTGATCATGTTATTCCTGGGCATCAATGTTTTGGTGCTTGAGGGACAGAACTTCACAAAATTATTGGATATCCAATGACAATTTATAATGAGAGCTGTTGCCAAATTAGAGAAAAAGAGGCAGTTTTAGGGCGATTTGACCGCTAAAGTAAAAAAAGTATCTGCTTCTCATCTGCATACATGCATACGCATATATCCGTAGCATGTAAAAGTTTTGTTAAGAGGACCACATAGATGGCACGGTGGCCAAGATGGGGGCGAGTGCAGACGCGCTGTAAACTGCTCCGCATTAGGCACGCCAAAAAATCTTTAAATATATGTCTTAAGCCTACTTTACAGTCCATCCAACGCAATATGTTGTCGCCGGCAGCAGTGAACACCCCAGCACACTGTAAATGCTTGCTCTGGAGGTGAACGGGTGAGGCAAGTGAGGCAGCGGGCCAGTGACTCGGAGATTAGCTGGTCGGGGCTCGGCCTCGCGTAACCTACTGCCGGAGGGAGGAACCGTGAATGCCAACACCAGCGAGGATCCACTCGCCAAACGGGGGACACCAGTATCGAAGCAGCACGAGTATGGCTGTTAAGGCGGTGGGCCACCAAAACTATGACCGACTGGATGGGGCCTGGACTAATGTGGTCTACAGCCGGTATGTGAGTCGGTGCTCCCCTGCATCGGCGGGCGTTCACTTGGGACAGAATCACCGGGTGCTTCGGGCGAGGTAACCAAGACGCCCTTCTCCCATTAGCTGAGCTAGGGGCGCTGCACCGGGAGTAGTGAGCTGCTTACCCAGGGCGGCACAAGGGACACACGCGGACTCCCCGAGACACAAGAATGGGGGCCTGGGTGCTTGACGGCCTACCGCACCTTAACCTGCGACCGCCGGAGATGTAAGACCGGTACCCTCCAAACTGAAGTGGAACCCATACACCACCCTGCTAAGGTGCTCGGGAAAAGGAGAGTGTTCAGGCCACAACTGAGGTGGATGTGGTGAACGCCCGAAGCCGTGTGTTCTAATCACTGCAGAGGTGGAGCGAATATTATGCTTGTATTGTAAATGCATCAGGGCAGTTTCTCCTTTGCTGCCATATGCCTGGAAGTGGGCTGTCCAGGTTCCTGCAAAGTAGCCTGCATACAGCTTCATTGGCACAACTCACCACTCAACTGCTGCCTGTCCTGGGGGAAGCGGAGACCAGTGTCAAGCACCCACAAGGACTCCCCCACACCCTTCAGTCTTCAAAAGCGATAAAGTGGCACTAATGTGCCTGTGAAAGCCACTAGGTGGCTTGGTCTGTGCTGTGCATTTCTGTGTGGCTGGCCTGTCGCCTACTGGCCCTGGCATGACCTAAAACACTTACAGGAGTTGTCCCTGAGGTCTTCTGCATGAGACATCTTGGAGGATGACACTACATGCAGGCTGATGGGCAGTCCGAATCTCCAGAATTCACTGGGGACGTGTTCCCCGCTTATAGGGCGACTGTAAGAGTCTTCCATCAAAGTGAAATTGCACACTTTATATACAGGGTCTGAGTGACACTCAGAGCACATGTGTGTGAATGGTTGCACGCTTACCACCAGGTGAATAACTCATATCGGGCCTTCTGAATAACTGCCTTCCTGGTGCCCTTGCTGACACAAACACCTTTAGTCACTTCCCATTAGGACGTTATAACTGGACAAGATACCTATAACTTGCTACCAATACTGATCCCCACGGAAATCTTCCAATAGGCCCAGTACACCCTGGAATTCCCAGATTTCTACTACCACGGTAGGCTGTCCTCTGCCTCCCATGCAGAAGCTTTAAGCGAACTGCCTGTCCTACAAGCACCTTAATAAAAGAAAGACATCCACAGTGCTCGGGGGGGTCATTAATGCCAATGATACTCAATATACTGCTATACAATGGGAAAACTAAGAACAGATAAAACACACTCACAGAGGGCCGAAGCAGCACCTCATGCATCTGGCGCAGTGGCCCCCGTGCAAACAACGGCCTTGAAACCTGTGGAACAAGTTGATCACTCACATCAATTTGACGAGTTAATGGCGGCAAAACTAGATATCAAGTCCACATTGCGTCCCAAAATAGACTCGCTCTGTACTGAAATGGGATTCCTACGTGAGGATCACAAGAAACTAAAGGAAAGAGCAGCAGAATCGAAGTCGGCATTGACAACCCTGCAGTCCACCGTGTTAACAGCTACAGATCAGATCAGGTCCCTCCAAAAAGAGGGGGCACATCTGAAAAGCCAGGCGGAGGATCAGGAGGGTAGATCTCGCAGAAACAACATTTGCATAGTGGGCCTACCAGAAAGAATGGAAGGCCAAAGCATGGAGCTGTACCTAGACACATGGTTCACCACGGACATCCGCAATGGGAAATTCTCCACATTTTTCTCAGTTGAACGGGCGTACAAAACGCCTGGTGGCACTCCCCATCCGGGTAACTCCCCCAAGACCAGTGATCGCCAGATTATTCAATTACCAGGATAGGGACCATATCCTTCAAGTGACAAGGGCCCGCAGGTACACGGTGAACTTGCAGTAGTCCCTAGTACATGGGCCTTCATTAAAGTCCCAGCACATCCCCATTGTCCCTCCCTGTGTCCTGGCCGCAGTCCCCACCCCCTCAGGTGGGGTATGACAGAAAGGGCTAATACACCAACTGGAACCCGCTTGCTGTGTATGCTTTCTTGCCAAACTTCATCAACCCCATTGTCTACTGATATAGTTCAGTGTCAATCTCCCCAGTTCGTCTCTGTGTCCCAAGCCATCCTTGCCCTAAATTCCTTCTTATAATGTGCCCACGCATAACCCCCATACGTGATACGTGGCCTGCAGATGTATTTAAAGATGGATACACACCGCTTTGGGTATTTCTCGCAATAAAACTTGCAAAAATGAGAATGGCCGCCATCCAGTTCTCTATTCTCATAGGCACCCTAAGCTTTCTAGACAATTCAACTTCCTCCTCTTTTGACCCTTCCTTGGCCTTCACTTCTCAGTGGAGGTGTTTCAGTATCTCCACATATTCCCCCTTTCATATTTTTCTTTCACTGCTCGCATTAAATGCGCACCCAGTGGCTTGGTCACCTCCATATACGGCAATCTCTGGATCTTGATTTCTTTACTTTCTTTTATCATTGTTTCCTCCCCCCACCTTCTCCTGTTTGCCTGTCCCATCCACTTTCCCCTGCAGCATCTCCTGCCTTTCCTTTGCTGCCTTGTGTGCCAGTTTTGCTTCTTGGCCCTCCGGGGGTACCTTACCTACCCCTGTTTTGGCATTGTCAGCCTGTGACTCTGTAGCTATCTCTGCATCCTTTGCGTATCATCCTTTATGTAAATGTACGTGCCCCCCTTCTTCGTCACCCCCACCGTCACCCCCCATGGACACCATGCCTTGTTGCTGTGAATTGTCCCATTTGTTACGAGCACCTTTACCTGGCGTCAAGGTCGCCCTTCTCCGTGACTCCAGCCACTCAACCAGTTCTGAAGGGGCTCCACGAGCCGAGTTCATCCGATATGTCCTCAGTCCGTCGTGACACTCCTGTAACAAGCTATGAACAAGTGCATTATGTGAGCCCCCCTGCGTACCCTTCGCCCTCCACCTGTCTTTATCATCCTGTACATCAGCCACAATTTACCCTTCCGGTAAGCTTGCCTTGTCAATGTCCAGTTGCTCCTGCTTCTCCCAAAGCTCTTCCAGCCCTAAGAGCCCCAAAGCCTGCTCTCCAATCAGTCATTCCTCCTATGTTGCACTTAGGTTACCATGTCCGAGGTTGGACAGGGTGCAGTGGTATGCCCTCCTGCCCTAACCCCCAACTCACGCTGTATTCCGCCAGTGCTCGCTAACCAAGAGGCAGTATTGACCCGTCCCGGCTGTTGCACTACAGAGGCCACCTTAGACCTTCGTGTGGGAGTGTTGTCATCGTCCCATGTTGCTAGCCGACATGCCACCTGAGACTCTGTCATCTCTTCTCCTTAGGGTTTGTGAGCCGCATAAGACTCTCCCAAGTCTGCATATCACCTGTGGCGCTGTCCCTGAAAGAGAAAATGCAGCTCCAGGCCTTCCTCATCACTCCACTCCAGGGCTGCTACAAATTAAGGCCGAGGCTGAACCCTCCACGTATTGCTGGGCTCCCTCCCCTGGCAAGGGCGCCCCATATTCCACTTGCACCCTACAGCCCTTGGTTCTTTGCAGTCCCACCCCACCCCCCTCCTCACTCCAGACACCTGTAGCACTTTTGGGATCTCTCTATAGCCACCACCGTACAGCCAAATACATTAGGGCCAACCACCCTAGTATCATCAGCCCCCCTCTTTCTCCCTGCCCCCACGCCCCTTGCTCTGTCCATCACCCCAACCTTAAGGGCTGCAGGCTGATTATCAACCACCTCTCCCCCAGTCTGTTGCCCTGAGGCAAACAGCTCATTCCTCCCCATCTCCTCACCTACCTCCCTCCTTCATCCCATCCAAAACATTCTTACTCTCCCCCTCCCCTCCTTGGCCTCCATCTCCTCCAATGATGCCTCTCTTTTAAGGGCCGTGGCACAGGAAGTGACCGAGACTTTCCCTGCTGGGCCTTGACCCCGCCCCCTCCCCACCTATAAAGGACAGCACAGCCCACGCACTGGATATTTCCTTGTGCGGGAGCCACGTGCTCCTCTTGGGGCTGCTGTGCTAATCACGGAGCAGCCCCTCCCCCTTACCTTCACACCATTGAGTGTACGTGAGGGCGAGCAAGGAAGGACAGCGGCCACCATTTTTTTTTTTTTTTTAATTTTTTTATTGTTTTCGTACCAACAACTCAGTACAGTTCCCAACAGCCCCCTCCCTCCTAAGGAGACTTTTACATTCAGCATTGCCCCCGAGTATGCAGGAGAAAAGTCACCCTTCCCGCGTGGAGCCCCCCTCCCTCTCCCTCCCGCAACCCATGTCAGTGTGCCCCCCTCTGCCTACCCCCCCTCCTGACGCGCCCCCCTCATTACTATGAATCGTGTATGGGTGCTCAACCTTCCCTAGGCAACTTGGGCTTTCCCCCATGTCGACCCACACTTTATGCGTCCAGTTCTCACCACGGCCCCCTTCCTACTCCCCGCTCGCCGCTTCCTCCTGTCGATCAGAGGTGCTCCCTTCTCCCCCCGCATCAGACATCAGCCCCTGAAGTTCCACCACCAGCGCCTCCCATGCTCGGGCCGTCGCTAGTGCCTTTTCATCATCCCTCCGAAGGGCTAATTGCAACCGGAGTGTGCCCTCTGCGCCTGCCCATCTCGCAAACGCCGTCCTCCACCTCAAAAAGCTAGGCCCCGCCCGTGATTTCCAATGCATAGTCAGTTCCCTCTTGGCCATGATCAACCCCAAGTCGTAGAACTTACTGGTAACCTTCGTTCGGCGGGTGTGGGGAAACCAAAGCAGCAGGCAGGCCCCCATTTCTGGGGCAATAGAGCGGTCTGTCACCTGATTCAGGCAATCTATAACATCTTCCCAGTAGTCACCCAACTGCGCGCATGACCAAAACATATGACGAAAATCAGCCCCATCTCCCCCACACCGCGGGCACTGAGAGTGAACGCCCCAAAATATTGCGATGTCTTAACCGGCGTCAGATAAGCCCTGTGTAGCGTAAAAAACTGAACTAGCTGAAACCGGGCATTACGTGTTCCCTTCCAGGCCCGCCGCACCAGTGAGGACCGCGGCCACCATAGCGCCTGCTGCACGCCTTGCCGGGCACGCCAAGACCCAGGTGCCCAGAACCACCAAGTCCATAGGGCCCACCTCAGCCAGCAGGTGCATGGCCTCGAAAATCTAACATGATTACCTAATGCTAGCTACCCTAATTCGCCTGGAATTATTAAAATGTAAAATTGTCCTAACTGCTAATGACGGGCACCGTGTCACCACAAAATGGTGGCAGGTATAAAATGGTTGTTTATATACTGGGTGATAAAGCCAAACACAGCCCAGCCCAAAAGAAGTCGACTGCACCATGTCCCAAACTCCCAGGGGGCACATCTACCTTCCTGAGATGGGCTGCCTCCCAAAACCCAATCTCCACACACCAAGCTACAACTTTGTTAAGTGTCCATACTGTTGTGTTCTCATATTCATGTGTGGTGTTGTGAGCCCATGAATCAAAGAAAACAAAATAATAATGTGATGTGCTGTATGCTGAAGAAGGTGACAGTAAAATGTTTTGATTTACGCATCACAGGGTTAATTGAGGTGTATACTGGCAAAATCTTGTGCATGTTCTGCATTTTCGACAGGAACAGTATCATCTCATGTGGGATGCTGCGTTTAAATTAAACATTCATTTGAAGGATTTATATATCATTACTGCAGCGAAACAAGGCTGTAAATTTGCAATACACATTAAAGTCTATAGTGTCAGTCTTCACTTTCACATGAATATACTGAAAATATGGTGTTGCCATAGTTTTAATAATGTTGTTCTACATTATTAATAGCAGACGTTCTCTTGTGCACGGATTTAGGTTTGCTATGTGGCAAATCTATCTATCTATCTATCTATCTATCTATCTATCTATCTATCTATCTATCTATCTATCTATCTATCATACCTTCCCTTTGTCTTCCTCTTTTTCATACATTCACATTTCCACGAGGCATGCCATTATTGAAAAGTGCAGGCTTTTAAGGTACTATACCATGTGTTTGCACCACGTACCATCGAAAACCTCTGCGCTATAACACTCTAAATCCTCATATCTTTTCATAGAATGACAGATAACGAATGCTCAGTGAGCCAGTATGTGGCACAGCAAATATGATCTTTGTACCGTCACATGCAACATATATAATGATATGAGTAAAGCCTTGAAAATAATTAACTAACACAGTTTTATGCTGCAAAGGCCTGCACCTCAATACTTCAAAAAGTGCAATATACTGTGAAACCTGCAATGTGACAACGTTTTTTTAAACAGGATAGATGTACAATATAAAATTCTAAGAATTGTAACTCAACAGGTGCTCTTGTAAAGCGCTCTATAAAACTGCCCCCCCCCAAATATATAATTTATTAATTCCAAGCAACACTCGTACTCATTCAAACTACTATTGTGATATAGCACTATATCCTTTTGGTACAACAGAGTGAAAATGCTTCTTGAATGAATCAAATAGATTTGTAGAGGGCGAGTGCCACCCCAAGGGCACCCTGGCACTGTGGACCAGGTGAGGAACAGAGCAGAGAAGCTAGAATAGGAAGGTTTTTAGTCTTTTTTTCGAAGTACAAGTGGTCTTCAAAGGAGCAGAGATGAGGAAGAAAAGAGTTCCAATGCCAGACCCCAAGAAACAAGAATGGCCTAATCGCCTCATTGGGTATAGAATGCGACTGGGCAGTGGGACAGACATCTGGTTATCAAGTAGAAAGATCCTTCTTTATAAATAGCCGGATGGACTAAACAAAGTGGTTTGAAAAAAAGAATGTTTGGCAACTGGTGGCCAATGTAAGACTTTAGGATGGGTAAAGACTAAGGATGGGAGAAGTCAAGGATAAGTCAGGCAAATGTGTCTCGAATAACGTGAAAACTTTGAAGAACATATGCCGGAAGTTAGAGATACAGTGAGACATAGTGAAGTTTAGAGAGAATATGGAGCTAAATGATTTTTTTGTAATGGGATTAGGAAGTAGAGGAATAACATCTGTCGACGGAAGAAGCAGGAGGAGGCCACATGGCTTACTTGCTCTGAAAAGAATAGAGGTGTCAAAAAGGAAGTCTAATTTTGTTGCAGAAGAAACTAGAGATGGGGGGGGCCAGGCTCAGTAGGCTACCATACGGCTGACCAGACAAGATATGGTTACCCATGATCAGGGCCTCATTTTTATCACAGTTTTGTTTAAAGCAATTTTTGTTCATCCAAGTGCCACAGCTGTCATACAGGAATGGAATCTTTCCTGAGTGTTGCTCAAGTCAGCATTGATTGACTCAATGATCTGAGTGTCACTATCGTAGATCCTACAATTGATCCCAAAAGAATTAGTCAAAGGGGCAAACGGAGTAACAAACATATTGAAGAGAATATTGAATGATGAACACTCAGATTCTCTGCATGTTTCTGGGAGAAAAGAAGAAAGGAATGGTGGAGGTTTGGCAGGCTGAGCCCTATGAGACAGGAAGGGTGAAATACACACTAGGATATGTTGCTGAATTCAGATGAAATAAAGGCGATTGAGTAGGATCTCATGAGAGACCATGTTGAGCACTGCAGTACATCTAGAAGTATCAGAGCGATACAGCCTCCTGATCCAGGACAGTATGAATATCTCCGGAAACCATTAAATAGGGGTTTTGGTCCTATGAGAGGACCAAAATTCAGACCGTGAAACGTCAAGAAGACTGACTTTCAAAGAAATTGATGATTGATGATTGACTTCCATTTTGAAGACTTTGTCAGAAAAAAGGGAAAAAGAAAGGTAGGATAAAAATTACGTTTCTTCAGAAGAGGAGTGACTATGGCTCATTTCCAGACAACAGCATTTGTAACTGAGAGATTGCAAAAATCTAAAAGCAGTAAATAATCCATTGATGTTAGTAACACAGGGAAGGGGAGCAGGGATCAAGAGGTGGCCGTGATTTTATAGAAATGACGGAAGAATTACGGTATTGATTCAGATAAGGGTGAAGTGCGGAGGAGCGGGTGAGGTAGAGCCAGCGCAACATATTGAGATGATGTTCTTCATAATAGGAGGAGGAGTGTGAATTCTAAAGGGCAGCAAACTGTTGTTTATTTTCTATTGTACACAGTTTGGTCGGGCAGTGCAGAGATCTTGGGATAGGATCAGGATTAGTACAGGCAGAGATGACAAATATTTATTGACAATAGAAAAGATCTTACGCTAGAAGTTATTGGTGGCGGCTATTCTACAGCCATAGAAAGAAATGTAGGCTGATTTACCAAGATATTTTTGGTTTTTCATTGCCACAGCATAGGTGGTTTTAGACTTGGAGCTATAGTCATTTCTCCAGAGAAGGTCTGGGGGGGGGAGGGGGGGGAGAGTACTACTTTACATACTCCTAAATGCAATTCTCCAACCACTGTGGAAGAGAATAGGGGAAGTGGTGGTAAAAATGGGAATAAGCACTACAAAATGGATGGTTTAAGGGAAATTGAAGGAGAGGTTTAAAGAGGGCCCACATAAGAGTGGACAGCTGCAATCCACAAAAGACACATTTAAATATACAATAGTTGCTCTACTGACAAAACAGTCTTAAAATACTCCATACCAGCCTTGAAATAATTCAAGCACCACACTTGCCCAACCACTGGTACTATAACACACTCCCATAAAATCTATGAATGGAGGCAATAACATTGACACATAGGGAAACATAAAATACATTAAATAAAATTTTTAATGAAGCTTTGATTTATTTTAGCTATATTTAAATAGGTTTTTCAGATAAAAACATGCAATTGATAAATTACCAATTTAGGTAATAACATTTTATTAAAGAAAAATGTCTATAACAATTTGTTAATCAATCACAAATTAAATAATGCAAAAATTGCATTCAAGAGTGTGACACATTCAACACAAATGATACTGTAAGGTTTGAGGTAGCGACTATTATCATTTAGTTTCATTAAAAAATTGAATATAAATCAAAGAACCAAGTAAGTTAAAATATAATAATATGTTTTAGTGCATATTTGTTGTTATTTGTTACTGTGGTAGTCCTATGGACCAAGGAAGTATTACTTTCCAAAGGGAGAACTCTGCCCCAGTGACTGAGATCTCTACAAATAGCTGGACAGCTATTAATAGTAAATTGTCAGTAATAAATTCAGTTGTAGGAGACTCTATCCCCCTCATTTTAGGAGGTGTAGACACGTAAATCTAAATCAAGGTATCCACATAGCAAAGAGAACTCCATTTATGGGGAGGTTTGCACTTGTATGTAGTGTACATCTCCACGCGTGGAGTTCTACATAGGCAAACTTACCTTTGTGGATCGGCCTCTAGGTGCTTAAATTGGCATTTAGCCCTCCTGAGTTCATTCAAATACCAAAGCGCAGTGGCAGTAATTTAGTAAGAGTGAAACATTTTAAGTTAAGCATAGTGGTTTTTGAGGAGTGATAGGCAGTGATGTTAAATGTCTAACCTAAGAGGAGGGGTTGAGTTATGGAAAGTACAGTTGAGTTTGGAGTGATTGTTGCTGCTTCAGCAAAATAGAGAGGTTATAAGAATTCTTGAGGTTAAGAAAAGCATAGCCCGAGGTAAACAGAATGGCAAAATGATCTGACTGCACTAAGAGAAGAGGACAGTTAGTGAAGCTTAGGTTAAAAGCATGACCTGCTGTGCAAGGAGATCTGGTGACTAGTTGTTAGAGGCCGAGGGAGGATAGAGTGTTTGTAAGCTCACTGGAGTCAGGGCAGCCAGTGATGTCAAGATGGATAGCTGCATTGGAACCGAGGCGCTAGCTTAGTGGCCCAGACAAATAAAGTGGCTGCCAAGGAAAAGTATCAATGTTATGTATCCCTGGCAGTTACAAAGAGAAATGCTAAAATGTGGCCTAAGAAGAAGAAGACAGGGGGATGTAACAATTATGGCTTTTAAAAGTGATGAGGACCTTAATTACACCATCTACCATTAATAAATGTATAATGGCGAAAACAGAACACATTTCTTTATAAGTATTCTAGTTCTGTTCAAGACCTCATGCAAACAATTGTCCAATACCGCGAGGTCAAAACACAACGGGGCTTATATACAAGCCCCTTGCGCTGCCGGTGCGTCACGTTGCGTGATGCACCGACGGGAAAAAACTGCTGCATGATATATACAAGCACACATGTGCTTGTAAGTGTTGCCCCTTTACACGCAACACTTTGGGGCGATTCTGATCCAGGTCGGAAAGCACTCCGACCGAGTCGGATCCGGAGTGTTTTCTGACCGAGCCAGACCCCTACTGTCCGACCGAGCAAGTACGATGTGCACGTATGCTGTCGGACTCGGTTTGGTCGGACTCCCATAGAAGTCAATGGGAGCCAGTTGTACGACGTGTACCTGCGCTCCCATTGACTGAATGGGTACGTCTCGAACAAGTGCGCCCCCTACAGTGGGTATGCGTCGGTGCCATCCGCACCGTACATGCCTGTGTTGGGGAGACACAGAGGTCTCCCCCTGTGTCCGAGTCGTAGAGCTGCGGGTGTCAGGGGGTCCGACGCAGACCCCCGAAGTCCGACTCCGGTAGCCCTTGCGAGCCAGACACTCCGGCTTGCACAGGCTGTCCGATGCGTGCATCGTACTGGCTCGGTTGTAAATCGCATCCATTGCACGTCACGATTAGCTTCCGACCGAGACGTATGGAGCGGTTCGGACCTGGAAACGACTCGGTCGGTGAATCTCACGTAGCTCACATCGTACTTGCTCGCTCATACAGCTGTACGAGTCGGCCGGAAAACAGGATTACGGCTCGTAGTTTTTCCGGCCGGATCGTGTTCGGTGCCCTTCCGACCCGGATCGGAATCAGCCCCCTTGTGTGTTAGGAGAGTGACATGGGTGTTTCTGTGGGTGTTCCCATGCAACACCCATGTCTACTGATGCATTTTCAGGAAATGCGTCAGTATGCTACGCCACCCAATGGCTGGCGTAGCGAGGCGCAATGAGGAGAAATGTTTTCATTTCTCCTCGTTTCTTTCCTCTTTCAATGCATGCTGCATTCTACATCACACAATGGAAGAGGAAATCACCTCAATTGACTTTTTTACGCAGGAAGGTGCTCCGTCCTGCACAAAAACAATCTCCACATGACACAGGCATCCTTGTACCATGGTGCAAGGGTGCCTGCGCCGGGGCATGGTAGCAGTTTGAGCGCCAGTGCAGGGAAAAGCACAGAGATGCAACATATTGTTGTAAATATGTTGCATCCCTGGGCTTGGAAACGAACGCAGCGTGGGGCAGCAAAATAACTTGAGGCACAGCTCTGCATTAGTTTCTCGTAAATAGGGACCAACGTGTTGACAGCTTAATTACTATGGGGTATTTCCCCACAATTAAAGGAGTAAAACATGGACAGCACAAATTGATCTTGAAGAGACCTGCAATTGCTGTGCCATCAGTGGGACTGATTTATTCACAGATGATCATTTGAATTTCCTTGAGGCGCATTGGTTTGTACATTGTAGGTGTTTAGGATTGTGAATCTGTTGTACACATCAGTTTTGTCACTATTTTGAACTTAGTAACGTGGATGCATGACTACATCTTTGAAAACTGGGTGGGGATAAGTAAAATCTCAGAAACATCCTTTTAAGCAACATATGTATGCATGTATGTATGTATTTATGTGTTCTTTCTATCACCCAAACCTAGCCAAAAGACATTGGAGAGTCCTGTAGGGTAAAAGACAAGCATAACGTCTATGAGTGATAGGAGAGGTTGCTGGTTTGTGCACTAAAAATGTATTGTTAATGCACTGTCTGTTGCACAAATGTTTTCCTTTTAAATGTCTTCGGAAATCTGGTACATTCAAGCCATAATATTAAAGTGTTAATACATTAATTTTGAAAAGAAATTAGACTTACACAAATAAAAGGAGTGGGACACACACGTGTGTGTGTGTGTGCGTGTGTGTGTGTGTATCTGTCTCTCTATATAAACATATCAAATATTATTGTGTATTTTTGGCTGACTGGAGGCATATGTGTGTTGTATTGAAAAGCCCCACCTTCAACAATACTTTATGGGCCACACCCCTTTTTATGGTCCCATATGGTTAATTAGATCACCCAAGATGGTAATATTTGCAGTGTTGGAGGCAAAAGGAGCAACAAAATCAAATCTGTAAGTGTGAGCCGAAATTGGCCAGAGGGCCAGGAGCATGATATACAAATGCTCCAGAAAAGGAAAAAGAGAATGAGAAATTCAATAGGAATAAAAGGATTTCTGCAGAATGCCAAGTGTCTGTATCAATGATGGTGAGATAATGTTTGCACAATAATTGCAAGGTTGATGTACGTTCACATTAGAATTAACAAGGTGGCAAAACAAATTTGAATATACCCATAGCAAATTGTCAAAATTCATACCAGAAAATAATTATCACTACAACAAAGCAACTATCACATGCTACGTATAATCCTTAAGGTGGAGATCAAGATATATATTTAGCTTGATCTAAAGTATACATTTGCTGACAATTTAACTACAAATATGATGTTGTTCATATATTTTAATTGGCAGCATATGTTTAATACATTCAATTTGTCATATACTATTACTTTGTCATGTTTACAACTAAAAGTTGCAAGCATAAAGTTAATATTTGTTTAATTTCTGAGGTTCAAGAAGGTCATCCTTGCATTTCTTGCGAATGTCAATACAATATAACACTGAGGCCAGTTAAAAGATTTGCAATGTCTATGTCATCATTCTTTTAAAACGGTCTTGCGATGAACAAATTACTTGCCTTTGGTAATGCTCTTTCTGGCAAAGACTCTATCTAGATGCAAATTCCTCACCATTCCAGTATTTCCCCAAATGTCAGACTGAATCTGCAAGCTTTTCAGCAGTACATCAGCACACCATCATGTGGTGCCATGTGGCTCTGCGCTGACGTAGTTCCGCTCCAGAAATGACATGTAGAGCCTATATAGGCGCCAACCTTACGCAATGACGGTGCTTTCAAGGCAGTCTGCTCCCCCAGGCTTAGAGTCCCAAGAGCAAATAAGATGTGAACAGTGTGCAGAATCCTAGACTGGAGATCTTAATAGTGGATAGAGTCCAATCACAGGACGGGGTGATGTGATCTGTGGCTAGATAGAGTCTTTACCAGAAAGAGTGTTGCCAAAGGGGTGTAACTTGTTCTTCTGATAAAGACTTCTAGCCACATATTCCTCACCTTTTGAATAGACACTAAAGCAGTACCTATTTGGAGGAGGGTCTGTGAATGGACTCAAACCAGAGTCCTGCAAGATCAAGTGGGCAAACTGTCCCTCTCAAGAGCCTGACTTTCCAGACAATACTGCTTTGCAAATGTATGGAGGGACACCCATGTAGATAGCTACCTGGTGGAGAAGGTGTGGAGCAGCGGCCAGGGTGCCTGATTCCGGACCACAGGGTTCACGGTTCGATCCCCGACTCTGGCGGCAGGTTAGCCCAGCACCAAGTGACTCTGGGCAATAGCTTGCTTAATCTCGCAGACGGCCCCCAGCGCCGGGACACTGGAGGTAGCTGTGCGCTTTACAAATGCTGGCATACTACCTGACATAGGTCTAGGGCAAGAACTCTGGGTGCTGTTGTAGCAGCTTTGTACCTCGTAAAATGACCACGCAGTCCGGAGGCTGTTTTTTTACTAATGTTTAGCAGATCTTAAGGTATAGCACAGAGATGGTCCTCTTCTGCACAGCCTTGCCTTTTTTCATGCCAGAGAACCTCACAAAGAGCTGATCGTCCACCCGGTGTTCTTTGGTACGGTCAGTTAAAAAACTGAGCACTCTTTTGGGATCCAAGCGATGGAACCTCTCCTCCTCCTTAGAGGGGTGAGGTGGAGTCAGGTGTTAGTTTGACCAACGTAGAACAGCGTCACAACTTTAGGTAGAAATAATGCTTGTGTCCACAGAGCCAGTCTGCCTTGGAAGACGGTGGTGTATGGTGGATTGACACAAAGAACCTGAAGCTTACTCACACGCCGTGCTGAGGTAATGGCGACGAGGAACACTGCCTTAATGATAAAGAGCCATATTGTACAGCTGTGAAGCGACGTGAATGTAATGCACATGAAATAAGTGAGGACAACTAATGGTTCCATTGAGGCATTACAAAGGGAGAAGGGAGTGATATATGTTGTAGCCCTTTCAAAAATTGCATCATAACTGTTGACTTAAACAAGGAGGGCTGATCTGGCAACCGTAAGAAAGCTGAAAGGGCAGAAAAATCGCCCTTAACTTTGCCCAAAACAAATCCTTGCCAGGCAAGAGGCAAAACAAACAGAATGTCAGATGACTTAATCTGAAGGGGGTCAATCTGGTGTGTGCCACAATAATCACAAATTTTTCTCAACTACAGTGTCAGAAATCGGGTCTCGAGTTGGCAGTGGTTTGCACCCTGTGCTTTGCTCACCCTCTGTAAGACTCAGAGCAGTCAGGCTAAACTAAAGAGGCAATGTGTAAAGTATTTGTGCACACACACAGTAACACAGTGAAAACACTACAAACGTACTCCAGACCAGTTTAGAAAATTAGCCGATATTTATCTGAGTAAAACAAGAGCATAAAGACAAAAATCTAACATACACAAGTCAAGATATGAATTTTTAAAGAATAAATCAAAATGCAAAAGTGGCGTGTGCAGGTGATACTTCGGTTCCTTAAAGCAGTGCAGGTTTGTTGAAGTTTTGCAGCTCTGGGACAATGGTTTGCACTGAGAAGGTGATGCGTTGCTTGTTCGTGAAAGCTTAGGTTCCTGAAGGTGACACGGCTTTGATGATATGCCGATGTCAAGAGCGTGGGTCGTTGATTCCTCATTGTCGATGTCGAACAGCTGTGCTGAAGGTGATGCGTCGGTCAAAAGCCATGCAGGGCTGGGACTATGATGGAGTCGGAGCAGTGCGTCACAGACTTCAGTAAAGTGGTGCTTGAGACCCATGCAGCAGTGATTCTTTGGAGGCGCTGCGGTAAAGTCGGGGCTGCGTTGAAAGTCGAGGTAGGTGCGTCACGCACACAGCTTCATCATGCGTTACAGTAACAGAGGAGGCTCACAAACAGAATGGTGTGGATAGATAAAGGATACATTCTTCAGAAAAGAACAAATGGTGAAGCTGTGAATGAATGTCCTGTCTATAACGTGGTTTGTGATAACAGGGGGGCTTAAAATATTGAAAATAGTTTGGTAGTGTTGTCTAAAGCACATGAATAGTGAGTATGTATATTTTTTTTAAAACGAAAAAGTTTATTAAACAAAAACAATATAAAGACCAATTACTTGACCATTATGCAAAAATAGTGTTGACTAAATAATTATCAGCAAAGGTAAAATTTGTTCTTGCATATAAAAGTGTCCAAAGCTAGCTGATAAAGCAGCCCCTTTATTTAATAACTTTCTAAAAGTGGCATTCTCAGACCTGTAATTTAAAAACCAACTTCAATAAAAGATGTGTTTTTAAATTGTGAGTCCAGAGACACCAAACTCCAATTTTCTATCTGCTCCCAATTGGAAGATACACTTGTAAAGTGTTACAATGCAGCTCCAAGGGTTAACCTATTAAGGGGTAGGCCTTGCTGTAGTGAAAAACAAAGTTGGCTGTTTTTCACTACTAGGATATGTAAAACTTAAAAGCACATGTCCTACTTTTACATGCACTGCACCCTGCCTATGGGGCTAACTAGGGCCTACCTTAGGGGTGCCTTACATGAAATAAGAGGGAAGGTTTTTGCCTGGCTAGTGGGTGAACTTGCCAGGGTTCACATGGCAGTGAAAATCTGCACCCACATGCTCCACAGTGGCAGGCCTGAGACATGTTTGAAGGGCTATCGAGTAGGTGGCACAATCAGTGCTGCAGGCCCAAATATGTCAATCATGGGAAACCAAGGGGCATATTATCAAGAAATTGCGATAAATATCGCAAAGCGAGCTCAGCGCTGTTTTACTTATCGCCGGCTATCGCTGGATTCCATTTGCCGAGTTAGCGCGTTATCATCAACGCTTATCTCCAAGGCGATAAAAAATCCAGCGATAGCGGCGAAATGCGTGAATATCGCTGGAAATCCAGCGATAAAACCTCAGCGATAGGGAAACCCTTGATAATACGCCATGGTGGACTTAGCTTAACAATCCACCTCCCATTGACGAGATGGCTAAGTCAGATTTTTTTGAGGTGTTAAAATCCGCGGTTAGCGGGACGTTTTTCATCGCTACGCGATTGCCGGGCCGCATTGCAAATACCTCGATGTTGTGTTACCGAACTTCTCATGTTGTTTCAGGATGGCACGCCTATTTTGCATCTCATTAGCGATGTATATCGCTAAGATGCGTAGCGTTAGAAATTCGGCTGCTAACATGCGCTTATGCATGTTAGCGCGGCCTTGTTAGTAGGGCAATAAGAATATCGCCACTTTAGCGATACTGCCCTTGATAATATGCTCCCAAATGCCATAACATTTTAGACATGGAGCACATGCACTTTAGCATTGGTCAGCAGTGGTAAATTGCCCAGAGTCCTAAAACCAGCAAAAACAAACTTCAGCACACAGCCAAAAACAGCAGGTCAGAATAAAAAAAACCAGTAGAAACCACACAATATGATGCCAGGTCTAACAGAGAGGTGTACACAGTTTTCATTAGACACCTGACTGCCAAGATGACATCAACCATCTCGAGAGGAAGTTTGAAGGCGTTCAGCAATTGCAGCTCAATCTCAACTCTCGAAGGTGGATGCTGCAAGGGCCTGGATTTAGAACACTGCCCTGTTGCTGCTACAGCAGGTCTTCCCAGAGCGGCAGTCTGACCAAAGCACATATGCTCAGGCCCAGGAGTTCTCCATACCCAATCTGTAGCTGCCAGCTTTACTTGGGCCAGGTCGCTCCTAATCATCTTGAGAACTCTGGGCAGAAGTGGTATCGGAGGAGAGGCATAGGTGTCCTGAGTTCCACTAAACACCTCTCTGAGTGAAAGATGTATTGGAAAATCCAACTCTCAGAAGTGCTGACATTGGGCATTTGCAGCAGTAGCAAATAGATCAAGCCAAGGTTCGCCTCATTTATGCAAGAGGCTTTATGCCACCAACTCTGGGTGTGAGTATTACTCTTAAACTGCTAGGAACCAACACCTTAGCCCACCAGCTCAGTCGTTCAGCCTACCCTGGTGGTCCAGCCATTTCCAGATGCACAGCACCTCCTGGCACAGGGTCCAAGACCCTACCCCGTCCTGCTTGTTGTAATACCACACAGTGACTGTGTAGCCCATGAGCTCCTGAACTAGCCGCAACTTAAGGATGAAAAGAAGGCTTTCATCGCCAAGCAGATTGCCCTCCACTCCAGAAGGTTGATGTGGAGCCAGGACTCCAGTGGAGATTAGAGGCCTCTGATGTCCAACTCTCCCAGATGGTAGCTCCAACACAGAAGTGATGCATTGCTCACCATTGCTAGGTCTGGGTGAGGTAGAGAGAATTGTCTTCCTTGGGCCCGATCGCGGTCAAGCAACTGCCACTGCAGATCTTTCACTGTCTCCTCCGAAATCTGAACATGGTCAGAGAGGTTCTCACTGGGACTCCAAATCCCACTGCAGAGCCTGCATATGAGAGCTGGCAAGCTCAACCAGCAGGATAGGATGCAGGAGAATATCAGCCCCAGTAGCCTCAAAGTTGCCCTCACTGAAATCCAGGACCAAGGCTGAGAGATCGGGATTATAGCCTGAATGTCCTGGACTCCCTGTCCTGGGATAAAGGCACAAAACCAAACCATGTCCAGAAAGGCTTGAATGAAAGGAAGCATCTGAGAAGGAGCCAGATATGACTTCAGCATGTTGATAGTGAAGCCCAAGGATGACAGGAGGTTTGCTGTAGTCTGGAGGTGGTTGTAGACTGCCTGGGATAAGCCAAACTCCAGCAGCTAGTCATTGAGGTAGGGGAAGACTGGCATCCCATCCTCCAAAGGTGTGCTGCCACTACCGCCATCACTTTTGAGAACATGCGAGAGGCAGTGAGGAAAACAAAGGGGAGCACAGCAAACTGAAAATGCTGTTGTCCCACTAAAAAACGCAGATAGCCGGTGGGCCAGCAGTACAGGTATGTGGAAATAGGAGTCCTGCAGGTCCAATGCCTTCATCCAATCTCCAGGGTCGAGGACAGATAAGACTTGGGCTAGAGTGAGCATTTCTAATTTTTTCATTCCAAAGGAAGGTGTTGAGGAGGTGCAGGAATAAAATAGGTCGCAGGCCTCCATCTTTCTAGGGAACCAGAAAGTAGTGAGAGTAACGACCATTCCCTACGTCTGGCGCTGGCACCTTCTCATCAGCCCCTTCGGCCTAAAGTGCTTGGAATTCCTACTGCAAAATGAAGAGATGGTACTCCATCAATCACTGGGGTGCTGGTGGAAGATGCAGCATGAAAGAGGGAAAGGGTAGCGCGTATCCCCTGAGAACGATCTGTAGAACCCACCTGTTCGATGTTATTGCCTGCCAACTATGGAAGTATAAGCAGATTCTGCCTACCAATGGGGGGTTGCTCATGTAAGGGCACGCAAAAGTCGTTTAGCAGATGGGTTTGCAGGGGGAGGGGTAGATTGAGCATCCCACTGACCTTGGGCGCAGTGACTGTGGCTACCACGGCCTCTACTGCAAACTGCTGCGTTCCTTGTTGAGGGAGAACAGGCTGGTGGTATGGGATACCTCACCCAAATCCGAGAAAGGAGCAGTAGAACTGTTTCAGTTGGTGAGGTGGGGAAAAGATGCCCAGAGAGTGTGCAGTAGCCCTGCTGTCTTTAAAAAGCCTTTGAGCGGAATCAATCTTATCCTCAAACAGGCGAGTCCTGTCAATGGGTATGTCCATCAGGGATGACTGGACATCGCCTGAGAACCAAGTCAATTGAAGACATGCATGGTGGTGAATGGCAACACTGGTGCTGATTGCATGCCAATGGTATTGGTGGTGTCTAAGGCACAGCGAAGTGTGAACTTGGGTGCATCAGGGCCATTTTCAACCGCCTGAGTGAAACAGGTCAGACATCTTCAAGCACACTAGGGAGGACTTATGCCACAGAGTCACAAAGGGAGTGGGCATAGCATCCCAAAAAGCAGCTGGTGTTAACTGATGAGAAATGAGAAATGGCAATTTATTGATTGAGCTGGGGGGGCTACAATAAGGTTGGTCCCAAGCCTCCAAAAGGTATCTGTCAGTGCCTCATTAAATGGAAGAAGATCAGAAGAGGTTTGCCCCATTTGGAGGAATGTCAATGCATTGGTCTTAACAGCCAAGGTGGGGAGCTAGAGGTCAAGTACTTCAGCCACCCTATGTATTACCAAGTTGTAGAAAACTAATTCCTCTGTGGCCAGTCCAGGGAGTGAGAGTAGGTATCAAGACCACCAGCCTCTACTAAGTCATCATACCATTTACCATCCTGGTAGGGTGGAGAAAACCCACTAATATTCATTGTCTGAGTCCATACTGAAAAGGTAATACAGAGTGTGTATTCTCCATTCTGGAGGCAGTAATTCAAGTTGGGTAGTGGTGTATCGGGTGGCACCAGGCGCAACTTCGATCGAAGTCAGACCGGCGCAGATTAGGCATCAAAACCATTGGGACTCCTTATTCCGGTGTCAAGGAGTCAGCATTGGCATCAAAGTACCCAGGGCTGGCATAGTTTGTTTTGCCGGAATCAGGATCGGGACTGGAGCTGGAGGCAAGACTGGCTTGATGGGTCTAATTGGTGCCAAGTGTGAACCGTGGGCGGTACTCCAGAAGAAGAGCCTCTAGAGAGGCTTTATCAACTCAGGGATTGAACTTTTGACTGTGACTTGGATCAGCCCAGGTGTGGAGTCTTTTTAAGCATTTGCGATATAAAGATTCGCCTCGTGGTCCCTGATGACCTCTGGGTTCATCATCACGCAGTTGCTGCAGGTCTTGGAGCCATGGCTTGACCCCACACACCACAGGCATACCTGGTGGAGACCTGTCACAGACATGTGTTTACAACAGTCCCGACAGGGCTTAAAAGGTGTTGTTTTGGGGGGTGACAACCCTTGCACACTGATGAAAAATTTCAAGGTAAATGTCTCCAAGAAACATGAAGGGAGCTCAGGATCCGTGTCTGGTGGCGCGAAAAGAAATGAACTGACACCATTGAGCAGGGGTGGCACCTCTATAGGCTCAACGCGTCATTTTGTGGAGCAGAACGGCATCTGGGCGGAGATGCACGTCGCCACCTGACGGCACACAGAGATACGATACTGCCAAAAGGATTCCTGATCTAGTCTGACAGCTGGGGAATATTCAAAAGTGAGGATCTGCAGTAAGAAGTCTCTTTTAGAAATATGTTTATTGTCATCCGATGTGAACTTAAATCTGGATGGAGGGACAGTGTTGTGATCGTGTTCTTACAAAATTCCCAGTATTGCTTAGCTGAAGAGATAATTCTTTACTCTAGATCGCGTGGCATGTTGCATGGTTACTCGTTTTGTATTCTGCAAGGATTAGTAACATAAAATCTTGATACTTTTTGATATATTCAATGAATAGCAAATTCCCTGTGCTATAGTGTTGTGTTTTTATGTGTGTTACAAATGTATTACATTCAAAAGAAACCATAGTTTCATTGGTATGAAATGCTGTGAGTGCCAATTCAGTTGTCAACACATTGCTGTTTCATTAGCCTTGTTATAACTTCAAAACTGTAATTTATGTGTACGCCACACTATAGGTTCAAATACCTCCCATGTATGCAGGTAATTGCCCAAAATAATTAGATTTAGTTTGTTGACCCATCGCATGAATAACTGAACTTATCAACCGTGAGGCAAGTCACATTTAATTACTTTGCTACGTGTTTAAGTTGAACTTGAAATAAATATCACTTAAGAATTAAATGTATCTTCTTAACATTTTATTGTGTGAGTGAGGATAGCACACCTGGGAGTGTTGGTGTAAAATGATAGGGAATATGATTAATATTGGCAGCTTGCATTATTTCTGAATGCTGCGTGTTAGACTTGGCCTCATTTGGAGATCTTGGGTCTGCCTGAGTGGGCATGTGTGACCACTCGGTCAATGGCAGCCAGTAAGGGTATTCAAGAGAACCTGGAGCCTGAAAGAGTGGCCCAGGTGCCTGCCTTAAAGAGAAGAGGTAGGGGGTGCGGGAAACCCGGCCCACGAAGTTCCCGCGGTCCAGGAGGAGGCAGACCTTAAGGGAGATGCCCTGGAACCTACAGGGGAACAAGTAGCTGAATTGGGGGACCTGCCTGAGCTGACCCATTGGCAGTAGGAAGGAGGCCCCTCCAGGAAAGAGTTCTATGAGGAGAAGAATTGCCCTTCTCTTGTCGGTTGGCGGCAACAGGCCACAAACCAGGCAGCAGGTGATCAGTCTGGATCACATTGTATTTACTGGGAGAATGGTCTCCTGTATAGTGAGCCTAAGGTTGCTGAGCCTGGGTCAGCCCATTTGCTGGTGGTACCCCAGTGTTTCAGAGCCTTTCTACTGGGTCTGGCTCAAGATGTGCCTTTAGCAGGACATTTGGGGCAAGACAAGACCTTTGAGAGGCTTGCCATCCACTTTTATTGGCCCCACATGAGTAAGAGTTCAGATACTCATTGCAGGACCTGTCAGACTTGCCAGGCAAGTGGTAAGAGTGAGAGGAAGCACAAGGCTCTTCTCCAGCTATTCCCTGTGGTCAACACCCCCTTTGAAAGGGTGGGCATTGACATTGTGGGGCCTCTGGATCCCAAGACAGCCATGGGCAACAGGTTCATCCTGGTCTTGGTGGACCATGCCACCCGGTACCCGGAAACCATCCCTCTCTGGACTGTGACGGACCCCATGGTGGGTCGTGCGTTGATGGGGATTTTCTCCCGCATGGGGTTCCCCAGAGAGGTGGTGTCAGACCGTGATACCAACTTCATATCTAAGTATATGAAGTCCCTGTGGCAGGAGTGTGGTGTAACCTATAAGTTCACCACTTCTTTCCACCCCCAAGGTAATGGGCAGGTTGAGAGATTCATCCGGACCCTTAAGGGCATGATTATGGGTCTTGAGGAACCCATGAGGCGTAAGTGGGACGTCCTCTTGCCATGCCTTTGGTTTGCTTACAGAGAGGTGCCACAGAAGTCCTTAGGGTTCAGTCCCTTTGAACTATTGTAGGGTCACCCTGTAAGAGGACCTCTGAGTTTGGTGAAAGAAGGCTGGGAGAAAGCTCCCAGTAAACCTCCCAAGGTTGTATATAGCTACATGCTGGCCTTCAGAAACCAGACTAGGTGTTTCAGACAACTCGCTCAGGCGAATCTGGAAGCCAGCCAGGAGGAGATGAAACGTTGGTATGATCAGAATGCCACTCTGATCGAGTTTCAGCCTGGACAAAAAGTTTGGGTCAGGGCCCCAGTGGAGCCTTGCGCACTCCAGTATAAGTGGACCGGACCATTTGAGGTGGTGGAGCACACAAGTAATGTCTCCTACCTGGTGGACTTGCAGTCTCCTAGGAACCCTTTGAGGTTCCTGCATGTGAACTGCCTGAAGCCTCACTTGGAGAGGTCCGAAGTGGGCATGCTCCCAGCAACAGATGATGGGATGGAAGAGGAGACTGAGCTCCTGTCTGCAAAAGAGCAAGATGGGTCTGTGGATGGTGTGAACCTCTCTACCACCCTGACCCCTGAGCAGCAGAATCACTGTCGCCAACTGTTGGGACAGTTTCCTGATCTGTTCTCCTTGACTCCTGGTGTCACTCACGGGTGTGTCCATGATGTGACACTGGGGACAGTCCTCCAGTAAAACATAAGAGTTACAGAGTGACTGACGGGGTCAATGCTTGCACCAAGATCTTAGCGCTAGGGGTGACTGAGTCCTCAAACAGCCCATGGGCCAGCCCCGTGGTCTTGGTCCCAAAGGCTGCCGTGCCCGGTGCCACATCAGAACTCCTGTTCTGAGTGAACTACAGAGGGCTCAATTCTGTCACCAGGATTGACGTGCACCCCATCCCCAGAGCTGATGAGCTCATCGATCGGTTGGGGGTTGCCTCAGTACGTTTGACTTAACGTCTGGGTACTGGCAGATCGCCTTAACTGATGGGGCAAGAGAGAGGTCAGCATTCTCCATACCAGATGGGCACTACCAATTCCGGGTTATGCCCGTTGGGATGAAGAATACCCCTGCCACCTTTCAGAGGTTGGTCAACCAGGTGTTGGCTGGACTGGAGGGTTTCAGTGCCGCCTAACTGGATGACATTGCAGTGTTCAGTGCCAGTTGGGAGGAGCATCTGCACCACCTCTGAGAAGTGTTGAAGGCGCTACGGAGGGCAGGCTTCATGTTCAAGGCGAGTAAGTGCCAGATCGGGCAGTGTTCTGTGGCGTACTTGGGACACCAGGTTGGGAGCAGCCAGGTGGCCCCCCTACAGCACAAGATTGATACTATTCTGGCTTGGGAACCCCCCAAGACCCACACAGAGGTGAGAGTCTTTTTAGGACTCACACCGTATTACAGGTGGTTTGTCAAGGGGTATGGCAGCATTGTTGCACCCTTGACAGAGCTGACTTCCAGGAAGCAGCCCAAGAAAGTAATCTGGACTGATGCCTGCCAGAAAGCTTTTGATGCCCTGAAATCTGCCATGTGCACCGAGCCCGTGCTTCAGGCGCCCAACTGCTCAAAGCATTCATTGTGCAGACTGATGCTTCAGAGCATGGTGTGGGGGCTGTGCTTTCACAGATGAATGAAGACGGCCTATACCAACCTGTAGCCTTCATTAGTAGGAGGTTACTTTCACGGGAACAGAGGTGGAGTGCAATTGAGCGTGAGGCATTCGCTGTGGTCTGGGCACTAAAGAAGTTGAGACCATACTTGTTTGGGACTCACTTCTGGGTTCAGACAGACCACAGGCCCCTCAGATGGTTGATGCACATGAGGGGTGAGAATCCAAAGCTGTTGAGGTGGTCCATTTCCCTACAGGTGGAACACCGCCCTGATACACAACACGCCAATGCTGATGGTCTGTCCAGATTTTCCTGCCTTAGTGAAGAGAACTCCCAAGAGGGTGGGTAGTTCTCCCCATATTTCAGATAGAGGGGACACGTGTTAGACTTGGCACCATTGGCGTGAGTCTCCCTTCCACTTTTTGCTGTTGCCTCATCAGTTTTGGCTGGTCTAGATGCTTTGGGAACTTTGCCACTGATGTTCAGTGCCAAAGTGCAAGTGCTCCCTATTATAAATTGTTGTATGGATTATTTGATTTGCTTGTCAGTCCCTAGTCCAGTGCACAATGTGTGCCCAGGGCCTGTAAATCAAATGCTGCTGGTGGGCTTGCAACATAGAAGCAGCTTGTAAAATGTGGCTTAGGCCAACCATTGCAGAGCCTGTGTGCAGTCTGGGACTGCCATGTCGACTTGGCAAGTGCACACACTTGCCAGTCCCTAAACCTTCCCTTTTCTACATATTAGTCACCAATAAGGTAGGCCCAATGGCACCCCTGTGGGCAGGGTGCATTGTATGTGAAAGGTAAGACATGCCCTGATGTGTGTGGCATGTCCTGATAGTGAAATACTGCCAATTTCGTTGTTCACTATTGCAAGGTTATCTGTTCCCATAGGCCAGAATGGGCAGTTAGTTTATAACATCTTATAAACATAACTGACCCTAGGAACAAGATAGGAATATAAAATTTAGTATGCCTGAACTCAGAATGTTGAAGTGCATCTTTTAGTGAGGATGATTTTTACATTCTGTTTGAAAATACCACTTTTTAGAAAGTAGGTATTTTCTTCCCTAACCATCCAGTGTGCCTCTGCTAGGTTTGTTGATTGCATGTCTGGCTTTTGGATGACAGGGGCTGGAGCAGGGCAGTGGTTCCAGACGTCTGATGAGTCAGGGTTGGGCTGAATAGGCTTGGTTTGCATTTGGAGTGGAGGGAGGAGTAGCATCTTCACATGAATAGGGCTGTGCCTGCCTTCCACAATGACGGGTCCGCCCCCGTGGTGTGTCTGAAGCCAGGGCTCACACTAACAAAGGAGATTGTTGTGCACTTGCAAAGTGCCCCACAGAACTGGTTTTGGCTCGGTACAGACACTCACTGCCTTCAGAGAACAAAGGATTTTGGTGTATAAAAAGAGGGGCCCAGACCGCAGACTTTTAGATCATTTCTGGGATTCAAGTGGAACCTTTGCCAAGGAGAAGAGCCGGAGAAGCTGAGGAAGATTCATGCCCCTGTGCTGTTTGCTGTTTGGGGTTGGCATGCAGTGGCTACTTGCTCCAATGAAAGGAGAAAAAGGACTTTACTGTTTGCTTTGACACCTGCTTGAAGAAAAGATCTCCAAGGGCTTGAGGCTGAGCTTGCCTCCTGTTCTGAAGTCTCAGGGACACAAAGACTTCACCACCAGCTCCCCTGAATTTCCTTGCTGGGAATTCCAACCTGCAAAGAGGTGCCTGCTGCTGTTTAGGACCTCTAGAGACTGTTTGTCGCTGGGAGCTGGAAGATCGACGCAACGAGGAAAAAGCGTGTCGCATCCGCACCGATTCCCGACGCGTCACCGAGCAACCAGGAAGAAGAGCGCCGCATTCACACCAGGTCCCGACGCATCGCCGAGCAGACCGTCGCAGCACCTGCTGTGCGGCTGCAAACGTTCACGCATCGTACCGGATCGACGCATCGCATCAAGCCGCCATTTTGTTGCATCGCACCGGATCATCGCAACGCATCGAGGCGCCATCTTGTCGCATCGTAACCAGAACGCAGTAAGAAACAGACGCATTCCCTCCTCTCCGGTAAGGAACAGACGCATCACCTCCCCTGTGCTGAGAGTAAGGAACAGACGCATCGCCTCCCCCGAAGCAAGGAACTGACGCATCACCTTCCCTGCGACCCTTTTGTTTGTTTTGCATGAGACATCTAAGGTAATTTGTGGGAAAAGTGTTGCATTTACAACTTGCATTGAACGGAACTATTTCTACCATTTAAGAGCCTTATTTTTGATACTGTATTGTGGATTTTTGTCGTTTTGTCGTATTGATCATCACCTATTATTATATTTTTTAATATTGAGCATGTGTATGATATAATTTACAATGATATGACAATAATAATTTTACAGTTAGACATATAAGTGGTATCTTAAAGTAATTGATTCTCACAAAATATTAATAAGCCAAACTTAAAATTTTAAAAAAGAGAACTGCATAGGTTTTTGCGTGCAAAAGATGAATGTTATGATTTTTGATTATTGGAAGATAATGTCATGTGTATATAACAGTAATTTAAAAATATTACAGGAGAACAACATCAAGCAACATGCAGCAGAAGATGAAACACACGCAACATTTAGAAAACATTACAGCATCAGGCATCACATCTTTAACATTTAAGAATTACATATGTATATTACTGATACATAAATAGAATGTGTTACTCGAGGTGGACATATCTAAAAAATATACACAGTGGCACAAACATATTCCCAAACTTTTTCATGCAATGGACATCATTTGAAGCTTCCTATTGTTGACATATTATGCCATGAATACAATTTTAAAGGGTAAATATTGCCTACGTTATTTTCAAGTATTGTATATATTGCCTCCTACTTTAAACAACTTCCTTTAGTACTCTGACAGAATGCTTTTTTTAAACATTAGTGCGAAATAAATAACTTCAGATAAAGTCAGAACGTTTACAGAGGCATTTCCGTTGAGTCAATGGCATCCTGCTCTGTATCCTTCCTTTTACACATATGATTGTACACTCCCTGTTGCCAGAAAAAGAACATATCACCTGCCATATTTTCGTAATCTTAACGAGCAGAGACCACGTCACTCATATACTTTTTTAGTGATTTTAACCAGTAAAAAAGTCATATTTTTGATGAAGCCTAACCAGGGGATGTAGTGAAATACAAGTATGGTTAATTTGGAGGCAGCCTAGGCTACACCCGTAGGACATGTTAATACATAATAGTTCATTGTGTAACAGACATCACCCCTCTTAGAGTAGTTTGTGAGTAGTGTTTGAGTGTGGGCTCCTGTGGGCCCAGATTATCCCTTTCTATGAGTGTGTAATTCTTTTTTCTAACTCTCTGTTTGTTCTCACCATTGGTGTTGTGCTTTAACAGTACCTTTCTATCCTTTGTTCTTTTGTCAGTGTAGTTCATTCTAGACCTGCAGCTGGTTGCCAGGAGTGGGTTCAGCGCCATTCTGTGTGTTGTGTTTACTTGAATGGCCTACTAAATGAGTGTTTCCTTGACTTTGCCACAGCACAGCCATCCTTGATGCAGTCCTCGTTGAGTGCGTGTGCAGGTGTATGGTCAGGTTAGCCTTGTCACTACTGGTCGTAGGGAGGCTGCCCTCAGGGTGTAATGCTTGCAGTAGAAAATCCTCTCTATAGTTTCTTCCTCGGGCAGACTCACAGACATAACACACAAACAAATCAGCGCCTTGAGACCCTCACGGGTAAGTAGCGCGCTTTACAAATATCATGATTGATTGATTGATTGATCCCAGATAGCAGCAGTGACAGTGAGATGGTGACTGATGTCTATTCAAACAGGGTGAGCACATTCCTTCCTGCCACAGTACTTCATCCAGCACTCGGGTTTGTTAGTTGTGTCTGCAGAAGTCTGTTATGTTTTTAGTGCTATGCTTTTTTAGTTGCCTGAAATCCCTAAGAGTACACAGCACATTATCATGATTGGCCCATAGTCACCGGTGCTCCGGCTGCATGGATGCTTGGCTCTCCCAGATAACATGCTCTGGCTGAGCAATGCAGGTCTCACACATGTTACAGTGGTGACAACTTTGTACCACCTTTGCTGTCCCATATTATGGGGCAGCATCTTCCTCATGCCAAGGTACCTCCTGTCTTCTCCTTAGATGCCCCCTTCAAAGCAGAACCCAAGAAAGATTCTCCTGGCAGGCGTGTATAACTCCTCTTATTTCTGTTTTCCGTCTTGGAAAGGGGGAGCTGGTGATAGATACCCCATCCCTGGAGCACAGGAGGGTTTCTCGACCATGCCACCTAGGTTCTGGGTGAGAAATCTTGTTACCTTGACTCGTATTTTATGACCCATCTTTTTAATAATTTGGAAGACAGAATTTGAGTATTACACATGGCCATTTCTGGGACTGGCATAGATGAATTCCTCTCCTTCGCTGTTCCTCACAGATTCGTTCTGCCATAGTTTTGACTTGCGGTATCAGTGGGATAGTGGGGTGGAGCTGTTAGGAACCTCTGACACAAATCAAATGCACAAAAGGCAGACTTCGCCACATAACCTGGCGTGCATAATATTTCTGGTAAAAGAACGGAGCAGAAAGGGAGCCGTGTTATTACCTACAGGACAAAGGGGCCAGTTGTGTCCCATCCTCCTCACCTATAAATATATAAGAGAACCTCAGGATAACTGACGAGAAGACGATTGTCATTGATGGCTGGAATCTCTCAAAAACATCCTCTTAGGTTCGTGCAGGAAATCAATTAAAAAAACTTTATTTCGGTTACATAGGCAACCATAAAAGTACATCGCAAAAACTACAAAAAAGAAAGATAATCTAAGTCAATCCATTAAACAGGTACATCGCAAGAATATTAAATGCTGCAAAAAAGTGACAGTGCATGGGTACTTTAAGAGAGTAATTGATAAAAAAAAACCCTCATAAATCCAACCGACTAAAGGTCCTTTTTTTAAATGTATTTATTTTTATTTTATAAATATATATACAGTACATAGGATCAAAAATCTGAATAATTCATTACGACGCCCCCCACCCCAAATCCCAGAGACAAAAAAAGTGCATATTCCAAGCAGTGGAAATTCAGAGAGAAAAATAGTTGAACACTTCATTGATATTCATTCCTACGAGAAATTATCTGACTAAGCAATCATTAGCTTTTTCTGACATTAAGTAAAAAACAGAAAAGAAATAAAACACAATAGGGAAAAGAATAGGGACATTAAAAAAAACCTCAACAATAGAAATGCATTCGGCGAGCCCTAGGAGTTCGTTTGGCTAAGCCACCTGGTTAAGGGCTCCCATACTCTAAACCTTTTTTTTTTTTCATAGATGGCACTCTCCAGTTTACAGGTTACTATCAGCCGAGCCAGCCATTGGGCGAAATTGGGGAATTCAGATCTATCTAGTGGGAAGTTATACAGATCCTAAGAATAGTCATGGCAACAAAAATTAAAGCTCGCCCATTCCATCTATTCATCGTGTCTTGTAAGCCCAGAAAAATGATTGCAGGAGTTAGCTGAATGTCCCGTGATAAAACTCTGCCCTGGAACTGCTGTACTTTATCCACTAGAGGTTCTAACTTCGAGCAGGTGGCGAACATATGTACCGAGTCTGCACTGAACTCAGAACATCTAGGGCACAATGTTCCTCTACCAGTTCCCCATTTAGCAATCCTGCTGGGAGTTATATATAAGAAGAATCCTGTATTATAAAATTGCGCCTATAGTTTGGCTGACAACAGATTGCTCTGAGCGAAGCTCAGTACAAGGCAGAAGGTGTTACAGGGGACATTCTGCTTCTGTCGCCATTTTTCATCGACCTTTCCCAGGTCATCGGGCATTTGGTTATTTAATATTGAGTAGATGTACCCAATCCGTGGCGGAGCTAAACCCTGTATTTTGTCAATGAAATCAAGCTTTGCAAAACCTGCCAGCCCTCCCGATTTGCGGATCAAGAAATCTTTTATGGCATGGTAAATTTATTTGAACTTTTGGAGCATACTCTTGTTAAATTCTAAAGGAATTGCCCTAAAAAAATAAAGTAGTTTGGGGAAGAAAATCATTTTTAAAACATTACACCACCCCACTATGGTCAAGTGTAAATTGTTGATTCTGTTAAGTGCTTTCTTGGTATCAACCGCTAGCGGAGTCAAATTTTCCTTTACTATTGAGTCTATATTGGCGACGATATTGACCCCAGTTTATTTCTTCATTTAAAATAATCTGTGTTTTTGTTTTATTAAGCGTGCATCCAGACAGCTTCCCAAACTCTTGAGCCTCTTGTTCCAAGGCCTTAATGGCTGGGTCAGGTTCCGGGGTCACCACTGCTAGATCGTCAGCATAGGCCATGATCTTAGTGTCCATACCAAACCTGCTCACCGCCGAAACTTCAGGATTGAGTTCGATTTTTTTAATAAGGGGATCAATATATAAGGCGAAAAGCAGCGTGAGATTTCTATTTTCTCCGTCATTTGCCCATTGATTAAAAATCTGGCAGTGGAATTTCGATATAAGGCTTGAAGGGCTTGAATTATCCTAGGACCAAAACACATCCGCCTCATGATGCCCAATAGAAATTGCCAGGAGACCCGATCAAAGGCTTTTTCAGCATCAAGTAAGATTAATGAGATCTGGTCTCCCGTCACCTTAGCGGCGTCAAATAGAGTGATGGTCCGGCGAATGTGTTCTTTGGTGCCCTTTTTGGGGATGAACCCATGCTGCCAGTTGGAAACAAGAGACTCAAGGCTGGTAGATAGTCTAGATGAGATAATCTTAGAAAATATTTTGGAGTCGATGTTTATAAGAGTTATTGGCTTATAAGAAGACATCTCTAGTGGCGACTTATCTTTTTTAGGAAATATTACAATTTTTGCTGTGGACCAAGAGAGGGGTGGAGAAGCCCCGTTAAAAATGCAAATTACCACTTCCGTAAAAAAAATCTTTGATTTGCAGGGAGAAGATTTTATAACACTCAACTGGGATGCAATCCATACCAGCGCCTTTGCCATCCGGCAGGCTTGCAAGTGCTGTTGCGATTTCTTCCTAGGTCTGAGGATTTTCCATTTGATCATGACTCTTCGTGCTGAGTTGGGCCAGTGGTATTGCCCTTTTTGGGGATGAACCCATGCTGCCAGTTGGAAACAAGAGACTCAATGCTGGTAGATAGTCTAGATGCGATAATCTTAGAAAATATTTTGGAGTCGGTGTTTATAAGAGTTATTGGCTTATAAGAAGACATCTCTAGTGGCGACTTCTCTTTTTTAGGAAATATTACAATTTTTGCTGTGGACCAAGAGGGGGGTGGAGAAGCCCCGTTAAAAATGCAAATTACCACTTCCGTAAAAAAAATCTTTGATTTGCAGGGAGAAGATTTTATAACACTCAATTGGGATGCAATCCATACCAGCGCCTTTGCCATCCGGCAGGCTTGTGATTTCTTCCTAGGTCTGAGGATTTTCCATTTGATCATGACTCTTCGTGCTGAGTTGGGCCAGTGGTATTGTCTCAAAGTATTCAGCAATTTCTCTTTCTCTAATCTCAGAGGGCCTAGTATTCTCCTCTGTGTAAAGATTTTTATAAAATTCACGGAAAGCCCCCTGTATCTTATCCGGGTCATTGGTAATCTCTCCTGTAATAGTTTGGATTGAGGATATTACATTGGCGGTAGCCTGTTGTCTAGTAGAGATGGCTAGTTGATGACCAATAAGTTCGCTGCACTCATATATCTTCTCCTGGGCCGATGCCCACTTCGCGGTCGTTCTCTCCATGAATACAGTCCCAATCTCAGCTTTAGTAGCAACTACCTCAATCTGTGCTTCAATTTCTTTCACTAGCTGGACGGCCTGTGTTAGTTTCTCTTCTGCTTTTTTCATTTTATCCTGCAGAACAGAAACCTGCATTTTCTCTTTTTTGTTTCTCCTAATGGAGAATTGCAGCGTCTCATCGCGAATGCCTGCCTTTAAGGTGTCCCACACCGTCATGGTCGGGGCTGACCCAATGTTTATACTCAGAAACTCTTGAATCCAACCCTGCATATGTTCACGGTATCCATTGTCATATAGGAGTGCCTTTTTAAATCTCCAGTTCGAGCCTTCTCCTCTGTAACCCAGCCCCCCGATATTTAAAATGAGTGGATTATGATCTGACATGAATCGGGTGCAATGTCAATAGAGCAATTCCGGACCATAGAGGAAGAAACCATAAAGTAGTCAAGTCTTACCAGCGAGAGATGGGGAGTTGAAAAAAAAGTTAATCTGTCTTGTTTGGGTTTTAATTCGGCCCATACATCCTTTAGACCATGAGTATTCATTAAGTTATGTATAGCCTGAAATACCTTTGGTTTCCTGCCCCTGTAGTTCCATTGGTCACTCATTTTCCAACTGCTAGACAAGTTGATGTTTAGATCACCGCAGAAAATTATAGGGAGCGGCTAATGTGCTAATTCCCCATTTACCCGATTGATTATCCCCGGATTGTCTAGATTGCTACCGTAAATGGAGCATATAGTAAAGACAAGATTAGGAGGTAGAGAGCATCCTGCGATCACCCACCTCCCGAGGGAATTAGATTTTACTCTATAGATTTTTATAGGCAGTTTTATCTGTGCCATAATCCCATCTCCTTTAACCAGTGCACCCTGAGAGGTTCCCCTGATTACTTTGTACCCCAGTGAGGTGTTTCTGTGCTCCATCAATGTGCGTCTCCTGGAGGCAGACAATGTCGGCCCCCATGAGTGCAACCCCTGTGCTACTTTTTGCCTCTTTGCGGCATCGTTTAGGCCACAGATGTTTACAGATACAATTCTGGGATTATTCATCATACTCATTTTATAATCTGGGTTGATTGCCCTTGTCTAATAACCATTCGAAGTATTAAAGTGATAGCTCTAAAGACATTTAAAAAAAACTATAAATAGCCCAGCAAAGATTTCAGCAGCAGACCAAAACAGAAAAGATCATACTTTTAGAATCAACAAAGAAGTACATTTTTCTTTTCCAACAGCCACACAATATTTTATACTTGATTTCCCCCCCTTTTTTAAATTTTTTTTTGTATTCTCTTTTTTGTTTTCCGTCTTCCCCCCTTCCTGTCTCAGTTTTCTACTTGCCCCCTGCTTCCTCTGTGTCAGCTGTACTAGGTCTCCCTTGCCCCATTCCAAATTGCATAGCCCCTGAGGATTAAAAAAAGCACCACATTTTCTCCCACTGCACACCTTTTGCCCCAACTTCCCTCCCTTACCCCCCCCCCAAAATTAGAGCAATCAGGGAAGCCCTGAATGATGGTGAGCATGTGTGAGTTCCAACCGCCAGGCCACGTAATTCCTCGCTGCAAGTCGGCATGTTTCTAAAGGGCTAGCCAGTGTACATACAGTCTACAAAATGCCTTGCGACCATGACCTTGCGACATAGACATAAATTAATTAGTGAATATGAATGTGAGAAAAAAAAGAAAATAGGGGAAAAAAGAAAAGAGAAGAAAATAGCAAATCTTGGTACTACAACCAATACGAGGCTTGGCACATTGGCCTAAATAATAGACCCAGCTTAGTTCGACCCTTTTTTCCCGGTGATGTCCTTCAGATATTCTCCAGCCTTTATTTCTGACAAGAAGACCCGAGTGGACCCATCAAATATAACTTTCAGTCTGGCTGGGTTCATTAGGTACACCTGGGCACCTTGCTGTTGAAAAGGAGATATCAATTGTCGGAGTCTCCACGGTTGCGTGGTAGAAATCAGTCTTGGCGAAAAACTTTACTCCATCAACTTCTTTCTGGGAATTCGGTCTAGCCTGATCATAAACCATCTGCTTAAGGAGAAAGTTACCAAAGAAGACTAAAAAGACCCTGGGTTTCTCGCTGCCAAAGCTACCACCATCTCGCCTCTTTTTTAGGTGGAAGGGGAAGCAATGTGCCCTTTGGACCTCATGGTCCCAGTTCCAGTTGGCCTGCTCGGGGAAAGCGTCTCGAAGAAGTCTGACAATGTACCGTCTTGGGTCGTCACCTTCCACTCCTTCGGGTATCCCCAGAAGGCGAAGATTGTCCCACTGTTGTCTATTTGTATGTTCCTCCATTTTAGCCATTAGGTCTGTTAGGCATGCCGCATGGGAGGCACCTTGGTCTTTTATGATGACAACTTCTGTCTCCAAATTCTCTGTACGTCCTTCAACCATTGTAACCCGGTCACCGATAAAGAGGGTTCTGCCAGATGTTCTGATTTGATTTTGAGGCTCTTCCCGTGGTGAAACTGGAGGATTCTTCCCCAAGGGGAAAAGAGGTTAAGGAGCCTGAGTAGTCCCATTTGAGCTGACTACGCCTTTTACTGCGTGTTTTCTTCTTCTGCTGGATGGTTCCTGTGGTAACCAAAGGAACAGATTCATTGTCATTTAAGACACTACCGTCGCTTGAGCTGATTATTTCGTTCTCTGTGCCAGACATGGAGCCATCGGATACCGAATAGAAATATTCACCAGGGTCTGAGGGGCCCAGGGTTCGCTTCTAGATCTAGATTAGCTTCCTCACCCCTGCCAACCTGGGAGTCTGAGCCTGTTTCAGCCATGACAGCAGTGGCAGCCGAGACATAGGCAAGAGGCTCTGGGACCAGGGCTGAAGACGTTGTGATTGCCAGCCTGAGATCGCCCAAAGCATTATTTTTTCTCAGTGCAGGGGAAGCAAGGCTATCAGTGCCGTTATTTTCTCTCATTTGCCGGTCCTGATCCTTATGCAAATCCCTTAGTGTCGGTACCTCCCCTGTCTGTGGTACTGTGGGAGTGTCCGTCTGGGAAGCGTTCATCTGCCCTGGGGCCCCTTCCGCTTGGCTCGGTGTTGGCAGGTTATCAAGATCAATCACTGGTGGCGAAGTTATTTGCGGCATTATAGAGAGTGCCTTAACTATAGGGAAATGTTTGCTGATGGAGGGCGATAGACCCACTCCACCCCCAGCACCCTCTTTCAATGCGCCGCCTCCCCCAAGCTTCCCCATCATCTTCTTTACGGCCCCAGGTTCCTGTTTACCTTTAGGGAGGGGGTTCGTCTTTTCCGCATTTCCTTGTGTCATGGCCATATTAGTTTTAGTTTTAAGGTTCTTCGGCCCCCGGGTGGCCATACTCCACTCGCTGTGCTGCCTTGTTTTCTGCTGCGCCAATCCTGCGGATTTCGCTAGTTCTAATAGCTCCGCAAATTCTGCTGCCACTGAGTCAACCAGAGCTGTACAGTCCCTGAGACCATCCGCCGTGATCAATGCAGTCTCTGCGATGCGGCAGGTCAGCTGAACCGTGACTCGTACTACAGACGTCCTGCTGTGCGGCACCCGCTCCGATGCTCCGCGTGCCTTGTTCTCGGACATCAGTGATGCAGGTGAGTCAGCCGACTACCGATGCTTTCCTGCATGCGGTGTGGCGATTGGAAAGGATGGGACTCACACTAGCTCCATCTTGCACTAATGAAATGGACTAAAGGTCCTGGTATAACATGAGAGCTCATGGGGACAGTTCCACCTTTAAACCCATTCCAGTACACAGAATACATCATAAAAAATAATTATATTAAAAGACAGCTAAAATAACATAGTGTTCCTTTTGGCGACAACACATTTGAAAAAAACCCAAATATTTACACATAAAGAAGGGGCATTTATCTGTTGCACAAAGAGCGAGACAGCACCACATCTTCTGATTCCACTCACCCTTAAAACTGGTATTAAAAATCTTTTAGTTAAGGCAGAAAAAAACTGACAGAAGAAAATAAAATACAGCAGGCTTTGGGAAAAACATTTGTTGCATGTGCATGATAAAACTTAAGATGAGATGAATTGACCAAGGGGGAAACCAAGATGCCATCTCAAAAACCCTAGCCTAAATCTTGTTAAAAGCAGTTTATCCCAGGTATTATCCACGCACCCAGTGTACGGCTCTAAGTCTGGTGTGGTTTGAAGGTTCAAGTACTGCCTGACAGTAAATTCTGATAGTTTGGTTTCCTCACTTTGGCAATGCCTCAATGCTTTAAAAGTTTTCTTAACCCAGGCTACATCAGTTTTGGTCACGGAGGCAGGCCTAGAAAAAAGGGCTGGCCTACCCAAAGTCACTAATTCAGACTTAATGCATTTTAGCCAAGGGATTTTCATTCCGCTATCACATGCAAGGCAGTCTTAGATAATCTCCCTATTAAATGAGGCGTGTGGGTTTGTCCAGACTGCGCACTACAGAGCAAGAGGGGCCAATTTAATAATGCCCTCCACATACTCAGCCCTAAGCTCTTGATGGACAAAGAAGATTACAGAGGCAGGTGGAACTTCCAGGAGCCACTTAAAGACCCTATTTTGTTCACCCTGCAGGGGGTTAATATTGGAGTATCCCCAAATGCCCGCCCCATAGGTGAGAATAGAAAGGCATTTACTCCTGTATACCTATACAAAGGGCCACTGTTTTCCTTTCAATACGGGAGGCTAAATTATAAATATACCCAGCCGCACTCACAAATCTATGGCGCACCTTAGTGGTGCAGGGCCCTCAATTCCCCCTGGCATCAAAAACAATGCTCAGATATTAGAAATCCTGCATAGAGACCACAGGATGGCCTTGTAGATATATACTGCACATCTTATGATGCCTGGGTCTGCAGGCCATGGTGAACGTCTTAGTCAGATTGGTAGAAAGGCCAAGTGAGCCCATGAAGGTAACAAACTCCTGGAACAGCACATTAAGGTCATTGAAAGTTTTGGCGATTAATGTAGCATCATCGGCATCCAATAACACTGGGACCTTTTGCTTACTGATGAGAGGGTCATCTGAAGTTACATTTAATAGGGCTGTGCCAAAGCCATTAATATACAAGAGGAGTAAAATTGGGGCCAAGACCCAGCCCTGGGGCACCACCTTCCCTAGCTTAAAACTATCAGTATGCTCGCCTGATGGGCCAAACCTTACAGAGGCTGAAAGATCAAAATGTAGGGCTCTCAGACATTCCACTAAGCCACCATCCATCCTCAGATTAGTTAATACCTCCCACAGTTTGGATCTTACCACACTGTCGAAGGGGCAGGACAGATCCATGAAGGCCAGGCAGATGGAGCTATGCTTAGCGGTGGTATATTTACTAATCAGTAAATGCTGGTTTAAATATTGCTCCACTGTGCCACGCCCCTCATGGAATCCGTACTGGACCTCCAGCAGTGTGTCTGACTCCCTGGCCCATGTTAAAAGACTCTCAAGGACAACTCTCCCTGCAGTCTTCACAGCTGAACCCTGCAGTGTCATCTGCTGGCAACAACCAGGTAATTGGGGATTGCCCTTTTAAAAAATTGGAACTGTAATCAAATCAAAATAGATTTCTGTGTGCCCACAGCCACATGTAACAGACACACTTAAAGTACAGCATACAGTAAGAGTAAAATTTCATTGTGCAGTTAATCAAATCCTTTACAGATGATGAGCTCATATCACATAGTTTAGAGTAGGACGTAAACCATCATTATACCATTAAAGCACATAAAAATAGCAAAAGAAAACTGGACTCCCAGTGACAAGCACATAAAATAATACAAAACAAGCGAAAATTATATAGACAGAGACTTAGCCACCAAAAAAAAAAAAGCGGTCCTTAATAAACAGATACTTAGCATCAAGGTAAATGAAGGTGAGTAAAGCAAAGTGCCAAAGGGTGCAAGAAGCGTGCAAAATGCAAAAGCGGATTTATGGCCTGTGCAAAGTTGTTATAATTGGCCTATACGAACCCCATAGTATTCATTTGTAGATTTAAATTAAAAGCAATTTATCCGAAGTTGCTATGGATGATGGATCCAAGAGATCATCAAGCTGTCATTATCATGGCCAGAGCCGACATGGAAGGTGCAGATAGAAGTCAAGGTTGCTGCCAATATTGGGGTATGGAACCAGTGTGGCAGCAGTGAAATTCATAATATTCCTCTTGGTTATTCGTGCAGTGGAAAGTGCCAAGTGCATTGGAGAAGTGAGTATATAAAACACATGTGTGGCATCAGAGTAGATGAAAGCAGAGTGCAGAAAAGAGTAGGAAAAGTGCAGAGACAACTTTTTGGCCTGTATAAGGCTCTTATAGGTGGCTTAAGGGGTCCCATTTTTAGGTCTCGCGTAGGGTTGCAGCACGAATGCGTTGCCATCGCTTTGCGAGGCATGCAGTATACACTATAGTGTGGAAGCTTCGTGGAAGCTCCGCCCACTCTCCAGCCCATCTTCTTCATTGGCTTAGGTTATAAATGCTGCCTTCCAATTGGTTTTAAGCTTGTTAGTCCATTCCCATGACAGCCATGTCAGTCATTTGGATCCTTTCATGGCTACTGGCCCCTTTACTGCACAGACTATTTTCTTCCCATCCCTTCCTACCCCCCTCCTGCAGTCCGTGACTTCTTGGGGCCCCCGCCCCCCTCCCGCGCACTCCTGGCCGTACTCGTGCCTTCTCGTTCCTGCCCGCACTCTGGTTTTCAATGCAATAGGTCTTGCGTAAATGCGAGTCCTGTTGCATTGCCAAATCTTGTTTTATGTCCATGATCAGCTTCCTCTTGTTCTACCCTTGGGAGTTTCCCTTTATCTTCTTACAATGTTGGCTGTTGTCCGTCTTCTGTATCGGCAGCCCGCCCCGCAGTCCGCGCGAGAGCCACCGCCAGGGAGCGCTGGTGTGCAAGCACAGAGCCCGTCCCACTCCCTCCCCGGCCTTGCAATGTAAACAAGCACCTGCGAGTTATGGTTAGTCTTATGCATTCTTGGATCACCCCATAGGTGCTCATTTATGGTCTTGTGAGATCAGGATGGGTGTCATAAGCCATGGTGGGTTGTCGGATACCCTCACGGGTAGTAAGGGATGGTGTCATGGCTCCTTTGTTCATGAAGTGTTGTTCCTTGTTGTCAGGGAAGTCCCTTTACCTCTACTGCCCTCAGCGAGAAACTCGTGTATTTTCTCTTACCTGGGAGGGAATCTAGTTGTTTCGCAAGCTAGTGCTGCCACATAGGGTGGTCGGGTATGCCATTTTTGCTACCCTGACATCCTATACCACACCAAGGACGATTTTACATAATAACATTAAAATCAAGGAGGTCCTTGTACCAGTAATGTTCTCACGAGAATTTTCTGATCCTTCACTGCTAGCTGGTAGGAACTCGTATTCTATCATTGGAGAGCCTTGTGTCATCACTGTAATTTTTGGGGTTTACTATTTATCACTATTATTTGGGGCGCCTGTTGTGATAAAATTGCCACCAGGACAGTTTTGCATGCCACTTGTAAAGGTCCTGAATGTTATGCCAAGAGCAAAGTTTAAGTTGCACCATGTGATGCTTTAGAGCACCACTGGACTTGCAGGTACTAGTAAGGTGAAAAAATCGGGGAAGCAGGTCAGTTACTTTGATGGGGACCATTACTTTTAATTTATTTTGAATCTGAGGTGGCTCTCCTGAAGGCAACCATGATTTCCCATTGTTAGACTTTTCAACTGAGCTTCCACATAGATTGTTCTTGCCTTAACCCTCAATAATTCAACATAAAGACTGTAAGGTCTGGTTAATGGACTTAATGTGGTGCTAGGGTACTTTATGCATTTACCTTTGTACACTGAAAACAATTATCCCTCACATATGTGAGATCTTTCAGAGCTATTTTAAAGACATCCCATTGCCACAATCCATAATTCTATTTGATTATGAACTTGCTGTTGTTAGTACTTTAATCAAGCCTCAATAAGACTTAATCATGGAAAAAACACAATTTTCTATTATTTCTAACCTACTGTTTGTTTAATGTTCATCGAAGAGTTTTTTACAACTGAGGGTATTAGAAGATGCCTACTCTTGCGCCATTGAGGCAGCACTAGTTAGATCATACCCTATTTGAATTTAGCAGAAGAGGTTAATGAAGCAAACTTTCTCCCCCTAGCATTAGGATACATATTCACATTTTCAAAATGATTATTAAAATGCAATAGAGGTGGTGCACGCCCTTGCATGACCTCAAACAAATCTGTTGACTTTTCAGATTAAATACATTTTCCCTGATCGATCTTTAGACTTTGTACTATGTTAGGTTGAAATGAACCTGCTCAAACACAGTTTATCAGATTGCCATATATCTGTAGTCTTGGCCCTCTCATGCTGGGCTTAGGTCAATTTGATTGGGCCCCTTTCTTGAAGGAGGCTTCACGTTTAGCCACTTGTTATTTTTTCACACAAATCCCTGATCTCTCTGGACTTTTGTCACCTTTTAGCCAATTCATCACATTGAATGCTGCTTTGTGGGGGTGAGGCTGAGGCGAATTTAGGCAAAAGGAGGCCAGGTACTGAGTCATTCCTGGGTTCATGGTTTTTCCAACTTTACCTATATGGTGATGAGTTTCCAGAGCTGTGATGGGCTGCTTTTGTAAAAAGCTGTATTTGTAAGAGATGTGGTTTTGAGCTGGATATTTATTATGTGGAAAGGTAAGAAGAAAATGCCACTGGAGGTGGGGTAATGTGATTGTTGCATCAAACTCAACTGAGAATTGTTGCTGCAATGTTTAGAGCAATTTTATGTTGTGCTTTTTCCTGTTGGAACTCATGTTTATGAAGATTCAGTAGTCCATGGAGGAACCTTAGAGGTGAATCCTTAAGGAGCCTGTGGATGTTTTTAAAGCTGTTTGATTTTATTGTAGACTTTATAACTTTGTTCATTTGAGGGTGAAGGGCAGATATTGGTTGAAGTTAATCCATGGTCATAAACTTGTAAAGATGCAAATGGGACAACAGCAAGGACAGAATAGGGAACGGCAGTGGCAAGCGAGTGCCAGTTCATTAAAAGTCTGACTATTGTAGTAAAGTATCCATCATCATCATCTAGGTGGGACTTGTTTTCATGGCTCCTTCTGTGTTTCATTGATCTTGTGGTCATTGAAATCCATCTGGAATTGAAATTCTCATTGAATGAGATTAGTTTGTTGGGAGATTGTTATGATAGTTTATATAAATGACACGTTCTTTCAGGTCCATTTAAAGATAGTTCGCTCCAAAGTTTTGGTTTTAATGGAATAGATGAGCTTTCAATGCAAGTGCCAGTGATTTATGTGAAATAATCGTGCTCACATTTGGTATTCCCTGTCCTCTTTGAGAATTTTTCAGGATTACTTAGAAGCAATTCTTCCAGATTAGTCAGGAAGTTAGTAAACCAAGTTTCAGTGATGCATGTAAATGTTGAGTGGTGATTCTGGATGAGATTGCCTATTTAACCCAATCATTGCACTGTGTGTGGGTGCTTTGCCGCGAACACTTCCTAGTAAGAAAAGAAATATAAAACCGGAGTACGCTTTGCCTGTATACCCCATATATGAATTTGTGTACGGTTGAAACTTGGAAAATGTTAATAAAAATATATTTAAAAAACTGAAGTGGACTTTATGCACAGTGCCTGACCAATTGTTTCTTAAAACCCAGCCATTCTTGCCCCTCTGCCTCATCTCTTGCCCTACCACAACGACCACCTCTACCTTTTGTTCACGAAACACATAGTCACTTTTCAACAAAAAAGCTTTATTATATAAAACCTATTCCTTGATTCTTCCACCTGTAGGCAATCAATCACAGCTTTGCATATTATTTGACTGAACAAATCATGTATTTAGACAGTCTAGCACTTGTCTGGGGAGACTTAATCCTGCCACAATTGTCTGTTCCTGGCCAGGATGTCCCGGCTGGGCAGCTGGTGCTTCATCCGCCTCGTCATTCTCTGTTTTCTCCCATTGGACCATGCTGTTTGGCATTCCATGGCCAGCAGGCAACCCTTATACCCTTCTCTGGGTGCCTTGCTCCTGCTGTTCAGTTTACTCCAACTCCACAAGGCGAGGGAGACTGCACCCTGCCTTCATGTCCCCTTGTACCTGAATTTGGTGCGGGTTTGTTGGCCTGTGCGTTCGTTGCTGCAGAATGTGCAGTTGTGGGCTAGGTCTTATTCATTTGTTTGTAAAAATGACGCTCAGCTGTTCTCTGCCAGAGCTCGAATAGCACTACCTGGATTTTGCGCCCGTTTCCTGCCTGCAGGCCCCCTGTCTGGATTCTGGCACCATTAGACTCATTCTTGTCTCTCGGGGCGTCAGATGGGGTTATAGTTCCGGGCTTCTTCAGTTGGTAGGGACCCAAAGCCCCTTCTTTTAAAAAATGTACCCCAACTCTCTTTTACCACTATCCACCCCTAAAATAACCTTTACCACTGCCCAAAAATAAAATAACCTCTACCCCCACCCAGTCCCGGTCCTTCTCTAAGCCACTTGGCTGCGTCTCTTACTTCATTGGTGCAGTTCTAGAAAAGTTCTTTAGGCACAGGAGTATTCTTTGTCACCCCTGTAGTCGTAGAGTCTCATGCATTTCCACTGATCTATTGGGAGTGACTTCATTCAATTGCTGGTCTTAAAAGGGAGTTTGATACATCAATGCAGTATTTGAGCGAGAGCGTCACACATCGTCACTGCCATCAGATAGCGAGTTTTTATGTCTGTAGGTACCTCCTGAGAGGGTATTTTAGCACCTGCTGTCTTTAGGGTTTTTATTAGGTCACGTCTGGGCAGCACATGCGCTGCTGTGCAAGGCATGCTGTATTTGAGTATGGACTTGAAGCTCCACTCACTCTCCACCCATATTTTTAATTGGCTTGAGTCATTGTCCTTTGTAAATGCTGGCTTCTGATTCGTTAATAGGCGTGTTAGTCTCTCCTTAGTACTGCCTTATTTTATTTGTAACCTCCCATGAGGACACGCCCTTTTATGGTCTCGCCTAGGCAGTGCTTGCACTGTTTCCTCGAGACATGCTGTATTGAGGTATTTTTTTGAAGCTGCATCCACTCTCTGCCCCTATTTTGTATTGGCTTTTGTGACTGTCCTTTGTAAATGTTGTCTTCTCATTTGTCAATAGGCTTATTAGTCCCTCCTTAGTTACCTCCCTGTCTCCTGTTGTTACCTCCCATCAGGACTGGCCTAACTCGGGAGCTTTCATTAGTAGTTCCAAGAACTATTTACTTAGCTAATGGACACAACATGCACAGGACGCCAGCTTCAATAATGGCAGCAGGTTCCTAACAGACTTTGCATTTGCATTGATTGTTATTGGTGTTGCTTCCTAGCGTTGCTTGTTTTCTTCTTCTTATCTGGCAGATGGCAAGTCAACAATCAGCATCAACAGCAGTCGGCTGCCCCCTTTCCTTCTCCCCACACCCAACCCAACTTGAGTAATTGCTTGTATTTCAATGCATTTCTCATGCAGAGTTTATTGCATAACTTTAGGACGCACTTAATATATCTTCCGTAGTAATATTTTCAGGACTAAATCAATGTTCCAGCATACACAAAATGCTCTACTATAATTATGTGCAAAACTTAAATATAATTCAGCTTAGCTTAACACCACCCTGGGGTCTTTTGACCATGAACATTGTCCTCCTCTCGCTCCCTCCCTTCCATAACATCCCTTTTTTCTTTCTATTGTTTTTGTGTCTTAGGTGTAACATAACTGGATGTATTACACAAATGTGGTTATTTTGTTCGAAACCCTTCTTTCCCCACACCACCCTCTTGCTCCACATCAGGCCTTCTCTACTCTGTCTTTGTGCACTATGGCACCCTGCGCACTTCCACCCAGTTAGAGTGGTGTACAGTCTGGCAGTGACAGTTTAGCTGCTACTTTGCTACCACACATTATTTGGCCAATGGCTGCCTCGGGTGGAACTGCACATCTAGCCTCCTGAGGTAGGGAGGCGGTGGTGCCCGCACCACAGAGCTACCGCTTCTGGCCTCGTGCTCTCTTTCACTGTTCCTCACTCTATAAGGTTACCATCAGTGATCTGGAGCTCCCTTGGGGACTTTGTAAACAAGAACGGAGCACACGCTACACTGAACAGAAAGAGGTCGCACCACAGCTGCTGGTTTATTAGGTCGAGCATTCGAGACCTCTTGTATATACTTTGGTATATATACTTTAGTATATACCTATATGTGTATGTACTTTGTGGGCTCTGGAGTTCAGCCCTAGGACTTGTCTGCTTCCGCTTAGAGACTTCTTTTTCTGTTCAACTGCCTCTATTTAACTGTCTTGATAGAAAACGACCATCAGAGGTTAGTAAAATATCAGAATTGCTTTCTGCTGAGGGACTTTCTTTTTTCTATTTTTCTGGCAACTGCCTCGATTTAACTTTCTTGATAGAAAACGACCAGCAGAGGTCAGTAAAATACCAGAATCACTTCAGCCTTCTCTAGATTCTAGTCTATAGAAATTGTCTTCCACAAGCACCCGCAGACAACAATATTATGCTCAAATCTTGTATTTTCAGTGATATGACCACGGAAGGCCCTGATTTTATATTAAAAACAGAGCTTTGGACTATACCATTTCCTGCTGTAAGGCAATATTTCTCTCCAGGTGTTCCCATACCTGGCATTTAACGCAGTTTGGTGCTTACTTTCCCTCCATGTTAAAGAACAGTAGATGTTTCATCACCCAGGCTAATGTGCTGCATACATATAAGGTATCAAAGGCAAGACCGATTGCATTGCAAATACTTGTTTATTTTTATTTTAGATACAGCGAGAAACAGTTAGTCCAAAGTTGTTACGAATGTTAACTCTTAGCAGACATTAAGTAATCCTTCTGGTGGCCCAGGCCAACATGGAAGGTGCAGATAAAAGTCAGCACAAATTATCCCAAGGTTGCTGCCAAAGTTTGAGTTATGATAGCAGTGGTGCAGCCGCATGATTCACCACATGTGACTCACACAGTATAATGCGTTGAGTGCATTTTAAAACAGTTAAACCATACTTACTACTGGTTCTGGTTCTGAGCCGTCATCAATCAATCAAACAATCAACTGGGATTTGTATCGCAGCTAATCACCCATGAGGGTATCCAGGCACTACGTAGCAGGGCTCAGTCAAAAAGCCAGGTCTTGAGTCTCTTCCTGAATTCATCCAGTGAGGGCGATGTTCGTAAATGAAGGGGAAGGTGATCAAGGTAGGAGAAGGAATGGCCTCTGCTGTGGCTTCGGCAGATGCAGTCGGTCTGTGCAAGGACTTGGGTGAGGGAGCGAAGGTCTCTGGACAGTTGGTGGAAGTTCAGGTGGTGTTTGATGTATGCTAGTCCTAGGTTGTGGAGAGCTTTATAGGCGTTTGTCAATATTTTGAATTATCATATTTTCTGGGATGGGCAGCCAGTGGAGTTTCCTAAGGTGTGGGGTGATGTGGGTCTGTTTGTGCAGGTTGAGGGTAAGTCTGGCCACTGAGTTCTGTATCTTCTGTAGTAACTTCATGAGTTTGTTGGTGGTTCCTGCCTACAGTGCTTTGCCTAGTCCAGCCTGCTGGTTACTAGGGCTTGAGTGACATCAATCAGTCATTTTCAGGGCCGGAGCCGACATGTATGGTGCACATATAAAGGTGGCACAAGTTATCCCCAGATTGCTGCTGATGTAAAACGTTTAGTAGCAGCGCCGTGGCAGTAAAATCCATGACGTTCCTTTTGGGGACTCATGCAGTAAAAAGTGCCAAGTGCATTGGAGCAATGGATTATCCATGTATTACTTCAAATGATCAATAGAGGCTTGTTTAATAAGGCAGGCAGATTTTGGGACCAAGTTCTGCAATAAAGGAAGTATTTGTGGGTCCCTATTTTGCCACAGCCAACCGAAGAAATGTGACTGTTTTGACATCCAGGGCCCGATTACGATGTCGTCAGAAAGGCCTACGAATCAGATTTGGCTTTTCCAGATCAGATTCGTAGCCCTATTTCCGACCGAATCGGACACGGGTCCGGAAAACCAAGTACAATGTGAAGATTGTGTACGTGCTACTGAATCGTTTCCCAACCCGATCATGTCCGTGCGACTCGTTCGTAGACGCATCGTGCCGTGTAATGGAGTCGGATTCTGAGCGAGCAAGTACAATGCACAATTCGGACAGCCACATCAACTCGGTCTCAGAGAGACAAAAAGCCTGCCGGAAACATACTTCGGGGTGGGGCGTAGCAAGCCACCCTCACCCGGGGCCCTCCGAATCTGTCACGGTGGGGTGCCCATGGGTCCCCCCCCGATCCAAGCATGCACAGTGTGGTGGGCAACATGGGGTGCCCGCCACAAGGTGTATGCTTTTCCCCACCCACCCCTTTTTAATATGGGAGCCTGTGTACGTGTCCGGTATACAGGCTTCCATAGAGTTCAATGGGAGTCCGAACGAACCGAGTCCGTAAGCATACTGATGCATCGTACTCGCTCATCCGGACCCCAGGAGCACGATTCGCTCATAAAGCCCTCCGAATCTGAGCTGTACGGAGGGCTTTATTAGCGAGATCATAAACGGCCCCTTAGTGTGGTATTCTCGGGGTTCAAGCTGGCGATTACAGCCTGATGGCAGGTCCGGGCTCCCAAGCAAACAAACTCTCTCTGAAGAAGATATTTATTGCACATTTGTCGAGCCACACATGAGAAATAATATAACCAGTGACGCTGGTTTCCACTGTACGTTTGTGTATATCAAATTAAAGTCCACAGAATATTTCAGGATTTTCTTTCCATATTTCTTTATTGTTTCTTCTTTTAATAACCAGCCGACACGTGTTTCGTCCAAAGGGACTTTTTCAAGGCTGTAAACAAACACATAAACAAACAATCACAATCTTTAAAAACACTGATAAAGTTTAATAAGTATAAAAACCCTAATTATCATTTTCATTGTGATCATCCACTAGATCTGACATCAAAACATTTGGAATGTTGTCTATTATGTTAAAAAACAGGACAAGGGGGCTTTTGTCCAACATTTAAAAAAATATATATATACATATCCAAGACAATGTCACCAAGTTGCTAACTAGTAGCAAACTAATTTCACATTTGTTTTATCACAGTGGATTAAAACCACCACCAGAAACCCAAGTGTCTATCCTAATATGTCCATCAAGGAACCACCACCAAACACCACCTGGTTGATAAAGGAAAGACAGTGGTCTCTGGTAATCCTCTCTCACCTAATGCGTATTCAGAAATCCGCTAATAACATCCATAATCAGTCGACCAATTTAGGACAGCTAAGCCAACCGGGAATATAGTTTGCCCTAGAGTTTTTTGGCAGTCCGCTCAGGAGACTTAGGGGCAATATGTACAAGAACTTAACTCTGCTGATGTGTCAATTTTTTGATGGTACGTGGCTTTTTTTTTTTTTTTTAATCGCTGTATTTAGTGGTACTTTTGCGGCGAAAACATGATTTTTTAAGATCGCCACTTCTGTTAGCAGGACTTAACAAAAATGAGATGCAAGGTGGGCGTTCCAGTGCAAAAACTGCCACTAACGCCACTTCGCGATATTTACAATGAAATTCCCATACGGCGATAACCCACCACAACTGCAGCTAAGTCCAGTTACAAGCATTTTTTAAGACCAGAAAATAGCTGGTCTTAAAATTGGTGCAAACATTGGAGCCTCATTTCAGAGGTTTTGATGCTGGACAGCGCTGCAAGGATGTTGCTGCGCTGCCCTGCGACAAAACAAAAGGGCAGGAATGCGCACTATCAATAACATAGGTCACATTCCTGGGCCTCATTCATGAAAAAGTGTTGCATCGCTGCGACAAAACAGCATTGCAACACTTTTCACTGGGCCCCTCCTTACGCCACTATGGATGCTCCGTATACAATGTACAGTGCGCCATTCTGCAATCAATGACAGATACGTCTGGAATCCTGATGTATCTGGCAGTGTTAAAGTCACGCATTGCATGGGGCCAGCCTATCCTTATGGCACTGCGTCACCCTTACACCTGCCATTAGTCAGGCGTAAGGTTTTGACACAGTGGTGTCCTAGAATTTTTGCAGTGAAATCTGAGAGACTTCACTGTGCCAATCCTACAAGCATTGTTGCGTTGGAACGCCCACCCTGCATAGATCATACCAGATGCTGGTATAATGTGGCACAGGGCTTCACAAGGTCAACCATATGCCTAGATGCATCACTTTGTAAATACGGCGCTACGTGGGGCAAGATCCACGCTGCAAGTACGTCAAGAAAAAAACAGACTGGCGGCGTTAAACTGCCAGAAGGGGCTCAGAATTAAGCCCCCTGTCTTTTTCCCCTATGATGGCGCACAATGGCTGCAATGCGCCAAGGCAGGCCCCCCTGCGCCGTGGTGCAAGGGTGACTGTGTTGCGGAGTTGATTGATGTTGTGGCTCCATCTCTACTCTAGACGTATGCAGGTGCGTCTGGACTAGTGGAGGGCGGGAGTGAACCAGTTGGCTTTCTTGGATTGTAGTTTGCCTGGTCTTTTCTTGAGGGGTGCTGAAGTGCGGAGCAGTTGGAGATCCATTGGTGAAGGTTGCACGCTGTGGTGTTGGCGGAGTGGTGGTGCTAAGGTAGTTGACAAGAAGGGCTTCAGCAGCCTTGATCCAGGGGGGTGCGATGATGGATGTGATGTACGATGGGCGTGGTGAAGGTGTGATGTGTACAATGATGGTCGGTCCAGAGTTCTGTGGTGTGGCTGTAGTTAAAGTTCCTGCTGGCAGAGAAGACGGGCTTGGCTATGTGGGTTGGAGCGGTGACTAGCTGCTTGAGTCCGATGTTGGTGAGGTTCCCCAGGAGGGGGGTGGTGTTCTGGTCACTGGGTTTGTCCAGGTGTAACTAGAGGTCTTTGAGTAGGATGTAGTCGGTGGGTGGGAGAGCCAGGGGTGCGATAAGGTCTACAATGGCATCGGTGAATGGGGGTTCATGGCCCGGAAGGCCTGTAGACGAGGGTCACGCGGAGGGTGGTGTTGGGGTTGGTCCAGATTTGGAAGTGGAGGTTTTCCACGGACCCCATTGGGTCATTAGAGTGCGTGGTCAGTCGGAGTGTGCTTTTGTAAACTATGGCAATGCCTCCTCCTAGACGGTCGGGGTGGTCCTTGCAGGTGATTTTGTAGCCGTCGGGGATGGCGATGTCTTGTCTGAAGCAGAGGTTGGTCCAGGTTTACGTGAAGAAGGCGATGTATGAAGAGGTGGCGTAGAAGAGGTCCCAGATTTCTGTGTCATATTTGTGGAGGGACCACACGATGAGGATGATGCATTTAGGTCTGTCAGGTGCGCTGTTGTTCAGCAAGAAGCGCTGATGTGCTGATGTGGTAGGAGGTGCGTTTGCAGTTTCAGTAGGCGCAGGGTGCAAGGGTATTCTTCAGTGATGCTAGATGGCAGGCGGCATGGCTTCCAGGATTGAGGACAAAGAGGGGGCTGGCGTCGTAGGGGTGGAGTGTCTGAGAGGCAGGGTCCCTGGTGCTGGGCGCGGTACAGGGGTGGACAGACTCAGACAGGCTTGTCTTTGGCACACCAGTGGCATGACCGCTACGCATGGCCGCACAGCATCTGCCATTAGTTAGTGATGCAGAGGGGCTGGACAGCTGGGAGGCAGGAAATGCGGGAAAGGACACTGGAGTTGGCGGGGACGTGGAGGATCGCAGCAGCAACGAGGGAAAGGATAGGGAAAGGTACTGCAAAAAAGCACTGGAAAACCAAAGCCAAACAAAGCAAAGATTAAAAAAAAAGACAAAGGGAGAAAAACAACGGAGAAGAGCAGTAACATAAACAGGAACAGCAGAAAAGAGAGACAGGAGAGTAGTCAAGCTGCAGAGCAGTGACACTTTACCACTGGACCACTGGGGATGAGGTGCGGATGGAGGAGGGACTCAAACACCTGACGTCTGGGTCAGAGGAACCAGCAGCAGCAGATGGGGATAGCCTCGTGTCCGAACTGTCGCCCTGAATCTGCATTTCCTCTTCCCCATGGACTCTGGCTGGTCATCCTGGCTGTTGGGGGTTTTGTGGGTGTTGTTGATCTGTGCTGCTCCTGGCACTGGCTGCTCCATTCTGCATTCCATTGGAGGTGGACTTACTGGCTATTGGCTAGAGGCAAAAAAAGTCAAGTTGGGCTGATTAGCGTGAGTTTTTTGCCATTAATGGGCCTTTTGTCACTTTTCTCTCACCAACGTCAAATTTGTTATCGCCTTGATGCTAGTGTTAGCAGCAGTTTTCACTGCGGCTAGCTGTTACTATCACATGTAGCAACATATTGTAAATACATCGCTGACAAGGTGATAGTTTTTAGTGCTAGGCCGTGTTAGGAAAACTGCTGCTAACTAACGCAAACACTAGTTAGTGGCAGTTCTTGTTCATAGACCCCTTAGCTTGACCATTGCAAATGTTTTGAAAATTCTGGCATATGCAAACTGTGAAAAGTGTCCATTTCTTGATAGGGGAGGAGGGGTGCGATGCGAATGCACAATATTGTGTTCTAATCCAAGGATTCGCCTCGAAAGTGATACCTTCATCCCATTTCACCCTTTTTATGTTTTCTGTGTATACACCAAGAGCTGGTAGAAGGAACAATCTTCAGTTTCGAGGTATGGATTGCGAGAAAATTTTCTGCAGTAAGTAGTCGCTATCAAACTGGTCCCCTAGGGAGAAGTTATGTACCTAAGTAATGCGGCTGAACATAGCGTAAAGTCAATCTAAGAGATGGACTTTTCTGTTGCGTGTGTCCCGCCTGGTGGCATGTCTTCACGCAAATGACCGTTTAGGAGCCTGAGGCCCAGAAATTCACAGTTTGACAGGAATGACTCTGTCAGTAGCATGCAGTACACACATGGGTCATTTATGTCGCACATGGATAGCGCAAAAGACATGCTTACAGAGGAAGGGAAGAGCAATTTAAGGAATACAGGAAAGGACACTAAACCACTCTCTCCAATATCTAATAAGTAAAAAGGTTTGTTTTCACCATATCGTATGTAGTTGCAATCACTGCCAGTTCTCCAGAGCACTCTGAGCTGACGGTAGTGAAGATCTTTAAATTAGGTGGATGTAGTGTGACAATATACACCACAAAAAGCAGCCCAAATCTCGATGAGAAAGAGCAGTGGGGAATCGCTGAATTCAGCGAAGCAACATTTATTTCTATAAGTTATTCCCCAAAATATTGTAATTCATGACATTTCCCTGCCTCCACGCACAGAGTAATGGTAACTCCTGGGCAGGGAAATAACAGCTGAGAATCTCATGCACTTCCTGGTTGTATGTGTCAGTATTGAGGTAAGTAGTAATCGCTTCTTAGTTAAAAAATAGTAGAAATTATTTGAGGTGCATGTTTGCTTTGATGGGTCAAAAACCTAGCTTAAGAGACTATAATAAAATTACACACTTGCTTGCAACTCAAGTAAGCCTCTTAATTTGGTTCACTGACAGACTATCGACACCCAAAATATCTCCATACCACAATATCAAGTTATAAATATCGATGTCAAAAGTCTCTGCATCCTATATGTTTAAAGGTAAGTACAAAAAGATTTGGAAATAAATATTGATATCATTAATATAGTTGTACAAAATATTGTTATATACACAAAATAATAAATATTACATATATTAAAAATTACATTAATATTCCCGCTCCAGTCAGTGCAACAGTACGGAAAGTGTTGGATTGCACAGGGGTAAAAATTACTATTCCCACTCCAATAAGTGCAACAGGAGGGAAAGTGTTAGATAGCGGAGGGGTAAAAATTACTATTCCCATTCCAATGAGTGCAACAGTAGGGAAAGTGTTGGATAGCGGAGGGGTAAAAATTACTATTCCCATTCCAATGAGTGCAACAGTAGGGAAAGTGTTGGATAGCGGAGGGGTAAAAATTACTATACCCACTCCAGTGAGTGCAACAGTAGGGAAAGTGTTGGATAGTGGAGGGATAACATTTACTATTCCCACTCCAATCAGGGCAGCGGTAGGGAAAGTGATGGATAGTGAAGGGGTAAAAATTACTATTCTCACTCCAGTGAGTGCAACAATAGGGAAAGGGTTGGATTGCCAGGGGTAACATTTACTGTTCCCACTCCAGTCAGTTGAAAATTGAAAATATTTAAAAAACAAAATAAATTAAAAAAATAAATATGTGAAAAATTTAAAAAGAAATATATTTAATATTAAAAATTAGAAAAGATAAAAACATATTATACGGTTAAATACATATTACAAATACCAACAATTATATTAAATAAAATTAAAATAAAAATTTGAACAAAAAAATATATTTTTTTAGAAATATTTATTAAAAAAACATGATTACATTAATGTACTTTATTTACTTCCTACCTTATAACACCACACAATTCACAAAACACATCTAAAATTTAAAACAAATGTACCTGCATAATTAACATAATTATCAATTAACCAAATAGTATTAATTAAAAAACAAATTAAAACACATATAAATTAATTAACTTCACACCCTTTACCCCTATAATCCCCACAACCCACACCTAAAATTAAACTGTGAAAAAATGTATTACATAATTACATTTTATTTTCAGTTGAATAACTAATTGTATTTAACATCTAATTATAAAGTAAGTAAAATTAATTTACTTCTTACTCTTTCCCCTATAAACACAAAACCCACACACACATTTTGTTTTTACAATTAACCTAATTATCCATTAATTAATTCATAATAGTTATCAACTAATTACTTAATTAAAAAATAAATTACTTCCCACCCTTTACCCCTATAAACCCCACACCATGCACCTAAAAACAAATTACACAATTACCATAATTAATCACCAATTAATTAATTAATATTAACAACCAATTAATAATTAACTAAAAATAAATTACTTCCCACCTTATACCCCTATAAACCCCATAACCTGGACCGGAAACAAGCAACAAGTTGCTCACTTTGCCACTGGATTCAAGCTAGCCTGGCTGATGAGGGGTGTTACCCTAAAACCGGTCCTGGATGCTGGTTTCCGGTCCAGTGAAGACCAGGCTTGTCAGTTCGGACTGGACTGCTCCCATGAGGCACAGGGTAAAGACTGATTTGCATATAGCTGGGTCTGAACTGGGGTGGCGAAGTGAGCTAAAGAACGATGATGGATTCAACCCAGATCTGTGACTGGGGGTGAGTGTCTGAAAAGTTTCAGCACGCCGTCCATCATCTCCTTGTGTTTGCTTTGTTCGCCCTAAGTTGGCAGGGTATGTCCAGACATGGGTCGCTTGCTCACTTTGCCACTGGATTCAAGCTAGCCTGGCTGATGAGGGGTGGTACCCCGAAACTAGTCCCAGGAAGCTTGCTTCTTGTCCAGACCTGGCTTTGCAGTTCGGGCTGGACTGTTCCTATGATGCACAGGGTCAAGACTGATTTGCATATACCGCCCAGGACTCCCTCTATGTCTTTGTTAACAAAGCTTCATTGGCTCCCAGTGAGGAAAAGAGTGGAATTTAAGATAGGATGCATGGTCTTTAAGGCCTTAAATAAGCTTAGTCCTTCCTATCTTGCCAGGAAATGTAATATCTATACTCCCTTACGCTCTCTTAGATATGGATATAAAAGATTACTTTCTATTCCCAGAATCAAGAAGTCGCGTACTGGTGGTAAAGCCTTTTCTTACCTTGCCCCGAGTTTCTGGAACAACCTTCCACAATACCTCCGTACTGATATGACCTTTCTCCAGTTCAGAAAGCTTCTGAAAATGTATCTTTTTTGATTTGTTTGTCACGGTTGTAGGTCTGTTACAAGCGCAGAGATACCCCTCGGGGTGATTCAGCGCTATATAAAATTATAAAATAAATAAATAAATATAGCTGGGTCTGAACTGGGGTGGCGAAGTGAGCTAAAGAACGCTGATAGATTCAATCTAGATCTGTGACTGGGAGGTGAGTGTCTGAAAAGTTTCAGCACTCTGTCCATCATTTTCTTGTGTTTGCTTTTTTCACCCTAAGTTGGCAGGGCATGCCCAGACGTGGGACCCTTGCTCACTTTGCCACTGGATTCAAGCTAGACTGGCTGATAAGAGGTGTTACCCCGAAACCGGTCCCAGGATGCTTGTTTCCCAGTCCAGGTAGACCTGGCTTTGCAGTTCGGACTGGACTGTTCCCATGAGGCACAGGGTCAAGACTGATTTGCATATAGCTGGGTCTGAACTGGGGTGGCAAAGTGAGCTAAAGAACGATGATGGATTCAACACAGATCTATGTCTAGGGGTGAGTGTCTGAAAAGTGTCAGTACTCTGGCCATCATCTCCTTGTAGTCACCCTGATTTTATGTCCAGAATGCCGAGGGACAAAATATCGAAAGGTAAATATGGTACATTTTCTGTAGCTAACTCCTCATACATGCATGTTCAGAAGAGTAAATCTAGATTTCCTTATATGCACTTCTCTTTCGATATTGTGTTTCTCGATACTTTTTCCACGATATTAGTGCACCACGTATTTCTTGTATTTAATGTTGCAGAGTACAGTCAGCATGTGACATTTTGTGTGCCGAGGTTTTAAGGAAACATATTTCGCAGTCAAAATATCTGTGCGAAAAACAAAAACTTGAAATTCTGATGGTTCCCATAATCCCCCTTTTTTGGGCTCATCAGAATTTATGGGCTCCTCTTATTCAGTGCCTGAGTGGCATGTCGGTATGGCAGTATGCATTATTGGCATGTTGTACGGCAGCCATAATACATGAGAGTGAGAGAGTAAAATTGTTAAGGCTCATGTACCTTTGTGCATGTGCCTGACAAGGTGTGTTATCCAACATCTAGGGGCTTATTTACAAGCCCATTGCGCCTCTGGTGCATCACTTTTTATGATGCTCCGGCGGTGCAGAGTGCGGACCCATAGCTACGAGGCAACGCAAAGCCGCTTTTCATGGCTTCGTATATATGGTGTAAGGCAAAGCAACGCAAGTCGCTGCATTGTATTACACTGCATCAAAGGGCATTCCATGGGCGCTGCAGTGGTTTTTCCAGTGCTACACCCATTGGTCTGGACTCATTCCCAGATTTACAAGGATCTGTAAACCTGGGAATGCGTCAAAAGTGTATGCCTTCCCTGGGAAGGTGTAACGAGGAGAAATATCTTTATTTCTCCTATTTTTTTCCTCTTTCTATGTGTGCTGCATTCCTGCCAACAACGCAGACACTCTTGTACCATGATTCAAGGGTGCCTGTGATTGTGCAAGGCACCAAATTGTGTGCTGGTGCTGGCTGAAAGGACAGGAATGCACAGTATCTTGTAAATACTGTGCATTCCTGACCTTTTGAATTGGCATAGGGTAGCGCAGCAAAAAGACTTGCAGCGCTGCCCCATGCCAATTCATTGTAAATTAGGCTTCTAGTGTGTGAATTTGATATAACATTCTGTTGTATTGTAAAGTAGTTGTTTGAGATGTTACTCTCGTCACAATGAGTATATTGGATTAAATACTTAGGATCATATTAAAAAATAACCATGCAGCACAGCAAGTCACCTTGCTGCGCTGCATGATAGGGAAAATGCAGAAATGCGCTGTACTTAACAATATAGGGTGCATTCCTGTCCTTTCCCAGCACTGGCGCACAATGGTGCAAGGGTGACTGCGTTGTAAGCAGGATTATTTTTGTGCAGGAACGAACACCTTCCTGCACAAAAACTATCCCCTGGGGCATTTCCTCTTTATATGTGTGCTGCAGAATGTAACACACATAGAAAGAGGAAGTAACGAGGAGAAATAAAGATGTTTTTTTTTGTTACGCCTCACCTGGGGAGGCTAAGCATTTTGACGGATTCCCAGGCCTACCAGTAATGGTAAATCTGGGAATGCACCAAAATCCATAGGTGGAAGCATGGGAACACCCATACTCCACCAATGGGCCTCCCTGGGGCAGAGTAAAACAACACATCTATTTGCGTTGCGTTACTCTAGATTCATCAAGCCACGCAAGGTGGTCTTGCTTGGTTTGATAAATCAAACTTAAGAGTTGTGTTGCTTTTGCACCCAGTTGCGTGGTGCAAGGGTGACCCAACTCTTTCATACATATGCCCCTTGGATTTAGTTACATAATGACATTTTCGCAAGAGGACAATTCATTTGAAGCATGTGCATGCCTATGTCATTACTTTTTTGGAAGCAATTTTGGTAAGGTTTTCATCTTCTCACACTAGACATTGTTTACAACAGAAAGAGATTACAATACACAAGGATTCAGATATTGTAATATTGCCCTGTGAAGCCTTCACAATTTTGTCTGGCAGTTTTGTTGGAGCAGGCAATGCTCAAGGGTATGACTCAAAAATCCAAAAGTGTGTATGAAGGCACAGTTTGCAAAAGTTGATGCACAAGTGTGTGAACAAAGGTATGCAGTTCCTAGTGAACGTTATTGGAGAAGGACAGAGTAGGATGGTTCTAAACGGAGGACTATGCTCCAATAGGAGCAAGGGCCCTCCAACACCCAAATAGGTGTCATGTTTCATTATTGGGCTAGCTCCTCATTGGGCTGGCGCTGCAATGCCCGGTGGGCACCCACCAGGCGGCACTTTGCCAGAGATCTTTTTAGAACAGCTGTTTGATGACATGAGGGTGTGTGGGCTAAAGTGTGGTGCAGATGTGTAGGAAAAGTGTATTAAAATAGGTGAAGTGAAGCTCAAAAACAATAGATTTACTTAATGAGTTTACTAGTCTAGTTAAAAGGATATTAACTACCACAGGAAATAGTGGTCCTAGATAGCTTAGTGTATTACTAGTTTACTTGGTCAACATGTTTCTTGCCTTGTTTTAGACAGAAATGATCATGTGGCGATGTTTCAGGCCCTAAAAGCTAACCTAATCTATATAGTGCCCGGTTACTCTGGGTGTGAATTCTCCAATAATGTGGTAAATCTTGTACCTTATATTCGAAGAAAAAAACTAAATCCCAATTAGGGTAATGGTTCGGCCCCCCACAAGTAACAGGACCCCTGCTGTTGGCCTCTACCTTACACCCTGAGAGTCTCCAAGTGCTTCTTACAATGTGCTCGGGGGCTTAGATGTGGACTCATGTGGTTACTTGGGTGCCAGAAGAAAGTTTGGAAACTTTTCATCCAGAGCTTCAGCAGGACCCACCGGAAAAAGTGTACAACCAGTAGATCCATGGTGTCAGAATGGATTTTAGCTCAAAGATCCGCACACCTCCGAAAAAATTATTAAGTGCAATTCTGACTTTGTTCTTCAATGTTTTTCTTAGAAAACTTTTTGACTTTCGCCTGAATCAATTCACTTGGTCTATCCAGCCCAGCTCCATCACAGTCGGCCTGAAATTACACCTTGGTCCCGGTGTATCAAGACCATTGACTACCATTTGAACTTTACTATTTCTTGGGTCCTTTTCCACTTACATCTTCAAAAACAAAAATTGTATTTCCAGTTCCCCTGAGTGGATTTTTGTTGTTTTGGGGTCATATTGGTTATTAGATTTTCCTTTATTTTTTATGAATTGAAGTGGGAAGGGAAGATTCTTCGTAACTTGGCCTCAGTAAGCCAATCAGTCCCTGTTCAGGCACTGCATCTTGAATTTAACCTTTGAAGCTCATTTGCTGCTGCAATGGCAAAATATAGCAGCTGGGCTTATAGCCTATGCACCGCAACAGAAGACACGCTCAGAGACATCTTGAGGCAGGACACCCTCAGAACATTGGCAAAACACAACACTTTTAATGAAAATTTAAAAATAGTCTTAAACAAACTGGAAGGTAAGGTGGAATCTGCCTGTACTCCTGCATAAATTAAGCTCTTTAAAAAAAAAAACACTATCCTGAGATTAAGTCACTTAGGCGACACTGATTATTCTATTAAGTTAAAGCTATATAAACCCTTGCTGGTTGCGCTGGAGGTTACATAACTACATAAGTACCTATTGCTTAATTTAGGCCGGGGAGCTAGGCGATTTGTATTATCACTTAGGTTAGGTGTGCTTCCACTAAAGGCCAATAAGTGCCACTGGTACAATTCCTCAGGATTGTGTGACCTGTGCCAGGGAGCGATTCAGAATTTAGGACATATACTCACTATTTTCCCTGCAGTCTCAACAGCACACAGCCAATCTATAACTCTGTTATGTTTTGAGTTCAGTGTAACAAGTACAGATCAAATGTTACATTTTATAAGGTCTCCCCAAATGAATTTATGTGTTATAACGTATATACATTTTATAATAATACATAATACATAATTCTGAAATTGCACAATTGGTTTTAGAGTACGATTCCGGAAATGTTATTCTATATTTTAGATATCTGCTGGGGTCAACATCAATGCAACTTTTTGACTTTGGATTATAGTGGGATTGTAAATGTGCTGTTTTTTTGACGTTTTAACTATTTTAGTACTTATTAATGCTTTATACATTTAAAGTTAAGCCTATCTGCTCTCTGTAGCTACCAGGAGTTGAGCTAAGATTTAAATTGTTGAAACCTTTTATTGGACATCACAGGTTAGTGGCTTTATTACTTGTGGTGGACAAGCATCCACTCCAATTAATAATTCACTTTCTTAGGAGATATGTTGCACAATTCAGTTTTGATGAACTTTGAGAAATTAAAGCAAAGTTTGAAATACAACAAACGCACTCATCAAGAGAAAGAGCTTTGCAAAATTTGAATAATGACCAATACAATCGTTATTAAAAAGAAACAGATAAAGGGGGAAAGCAGTGGTCATGAATCATGAAAACTGCCATCTTGAAACTTTCTTCTAGTTACAGGATACCACCAGCTACACAGGTATTCACAGATTATCATATAAAGGAATCCAATGAGCCTTTAGGAATATGTTGGCATATTGGAAAGAAAAGGGAATTCGATCTGATGAAAAATACAAATAGGCATTCCCTCACATGTCTCATATTGCCGGTAATATACTTCTTACCCAAAATACATAAAAAAGGAAAATTCCCACCAGGGAGATCAATAAAATCAGGATAACTCAAAGAACGCATATCAGAATACCTTGCTTTTAATATTTCACCTTTAGAGACTATACTGCTTTCATATGGTAAAGATATGGGCGACTTCCTAAAGAAACTTGATGGCATAACATTGGCTGACTCTGGATGTAATGACTTTAAATATATGTATAGATCATACATTAGGTTTATTAGCAATGGGCTTTTGCTATACTAAAGATACAGCCATTTTTTTGAACATTCATTTATGTTACTACAGCTAGCAACATTTGTGTTGCAATTTTTTTTTCTTTATCAGGACCAAATATATCAACAGATTCGAAGGGAAGTTAGGGGTTAAAGGGTTGGTCCCTCTTATGCAAAGATATTTATAGGGATGCTTGAGAGGCAATGCACTTGAGGCAAGGAGCGGTCTTCCCACTTTAAAAAAAACTGTGTACAGGGGAAGATTCACATATAATATATTTATTTTTTTCAAGGTAATGAATCATAATTACTGTAACACCACAAAACATTGAACAATGATTACAATGTAGAGGTCACATTGGAGTACTGCAAAAAGGAGGGAGGGTGTGGTCAAGGGGGCCAAGATTGCGGACGCTCCTCCATGAGCTCCTAGGCGGCCGGTTTGCAATATATCTTGTTTTTTTAAACAAATGTTTTTGAGCATTCATTACTTCTTCACAACAGACAGTCAGTGAATATACATTTCTAGTGTAGAGTCAACAAATACATCTGTTATTGGTGTTCCCATGTCTGTCTAAGGCATCATTCAACAACAAAGAACATCTTCAGTGTTCCTCCCACCCTCCTCCCCGGGCGAGTTTGAAATATATCTTGGTTGCTGGTGAAGTCTGCAGACAGTAAGGAGTGGTCCTGGGGTCCCTGTACATGATCTGGTGCCACAGCATTGCGGGTTACAGTGAGTTCTCCGACACGAGTCGGTGGCCTCCTGTAAAATGGCAGCCGCCATGTGAGGATCGCCCTGGAGGAGACAGAGGTCGGGATGAAAACGCAGGTGGTGCTGGCTACTTTGTGCGAGGAAGGGGCCAGATTCGAGGAGCAGCAGTCCTATTGAGCAAAGCAGCCGGGCCTCGTTCTGCCAGAGGGTCCGGCCGGATCAGCTGTGGTGAGCACTCGGGGTTGGAATGAGCAGGCTAGGATGCTTAGTTTGAGGTGCCCAGAGAAAAGCATGCAGAGAAGCATCTTCCCCCGTGGAGTGGTGGGAACCAGCAGACTACAATATACAGGGAACCCCTCTTTTCCACTGGCTGCTATTCTACCAGTGCCGTGGTGGCCCACTTCGGTGATTGGCCTCACTGCATATGCTGCCCTGGGTTGAAGAGATCCTGGGGCAAGCAGATCGGTGCTTCTGCTGGAGCAGGGTTTTCTATTTAAACTCAAACTTCAGTTTATATTTCTATATGTCATGATTACTAATAATTAATTACTAGATATTAAGTTTTGTTGAGTGTTTTGACTAATCAACTTTACTAATGAAAGAATTATACGTGGGAATGCGATTGCATGGTTTGATTAATACGTGAACTAAGTTGGTGAGCAAATTAATTAAATATGTGTGGCTAAAGTGCTATTTGTTATGTGTTTGCGCTTTAAAATAATATGCTTTAATGCTTCTTTATGTCGCAAATGGCTAGATAGATACATACACATAAGGGTATTAGTGGGAATTAACACTGAATAATCAATATGATGTAGTAACGTTGTTTTGTGTTTCTTTTAATTAAGATTGCCCATTTTGGCCTATTGAGAAATGGCCGACATTTACAGTCTGCATTTGAGTAGATGAAATGTGAAGAGAGGCCTCGCTGAATATGGTTGAAAATACGACCTCGGCCTCTGTCTGAGCTAAAAGTTACGAAAGGACAGCAGCTCTGGGCTTGTCGCCAGATATCCTTGGAGGAGAACAATTGTCACAAATGAACAATTTGATAAACTGGCGGTGGCTTCACTATAATTCCGGAGAAGAGCATCCATGGATGTTGCGGATTTAGTTTGTGCTTCCTTCTTCCGTGTTTTTATTTTTGAGATATTCAAGAGCGGAGATTTTTCTAAATGTTGCGAGCCAACATCCTTTCCTGCTCGCTCTGCTCAACGGACAATTGGAGCTTGTTTGTAACTTTTAATGTGTAAGTTTTGGTATAAATATTGTTAGACTAGAGAGGGTCTGAGGCCACTTCTTCCTGAACTTATGATCAAGAGGATCGATGCTGATTGAGAGGACGGCGACTCGGGAGACTTTACTGAGAGACCTGTCCTGACCTAAATACGACATTTAGCTAGAATAGGTAACTATGAGAATAATGATTTTGCTATTGGATGACTTTTCATTTGAACTAATTTAGATAAAATACCCTTTGTTTGAATTACAGTGTCGGGTGGTTATTTCTTTGTCATTTTATTGAGATCTCAAATGTGTTTAATTGTTTAAATCATGACTCGAGACAAATCAATTAGGTTGCATTGACCTCCGATTAGATGCAGATTGATTTAGGAGTTCTCTCGTATATTCAGAGTGGCTAGAGTAATAGAATGAATGTTGGTGTGATGGGCCCCAGCGTATGATGAGTGTAAGTGGTATGACTGTGAAATTACTCTGTCCGTGGAAGTAGGGAGAATTTATAAGCTCTGATCTGCAGCACTTCCTCCCCCCACTCGGCCCACTGGTGAGGCTCAGGCACATCGTGACAGGAGGTGAGGGCGTTATGGTGTACAGATCTGCCCTTGGAGACCCTGGGCATTCCTAACTCTACATCTGTGGGTGTAAGGCACTAGTGAAGGAGACACAAATTGGGTGGGTATGTGGACCAGCCATGGGATACGATGGGTCACCTTCACACCCAGCACAAAGAAGGATTGACCTCTATGCCACACTGTCACCCGAGACTGCTAAGACCATGAGCAAAGAAGGGGCCAAGCAGTGCCATCTCGACCCTCCCAACACCGCTACAATCCTGTAAGCTATCCAGGTGCCATGTTCGGCGCTAGAGACTAGGTTGGTGAAGACAGGGTGGGCGATGCCTTGAGACAGGACTTATGTAAAGCAGTGGACAGGTTGGCAGGAGTCAAGGACCTTATGTCTGAGCTTGATGAGTCGGTCACCACGCTTAAGACCGAGGTGGGAAGATTGACCATCTCCCGTGCCCTAGAGCTCAGGGCGGGAGACACAGAAAACAGAGCACGAAAGAGCAATCAACGCTCCTTTGTGCTCGTTTTTTTGCGATCAGAGGTCGCTACTCCGGAGGACTTTCTGGAATGCTGGATCGCTACCAGGGTACCAAAGGAAAGGCTTTCTTCCTGTTTGGTGGTCGAGCAGGCCAACAGATTGCTGAGGTTTAGTGGCTGGATTGACCTATAAACGCCCATTACTCTGCAGGAATTAGAAGAAGCCTCCTGGACATGAACTCTGGCAGAACACCAGGATTAGACTGGTACCTAATCAAATACAACCAGAAATTCAAAGCCTCGCTATTGACACCCCTGTTGGCCATGAATAATAAAGCCATAACATGGGCCACTTTCCAGAAGAATTAGACTTAACCACAGTGGCCTTGCAAAAGGTGGAGGTCCTCCTATCATCCTATATCCTTGATCAATGTTAAGCTCAAACTCCATGCCAATGTGTTGGCCAACAGAAGTCTCAAGGTCTTACCAGAGTTGGTCCACTTAGACCAGTACTGCTTTATGCCAAAGCATAGCGTACACAGGGTAAATGCCGCAATAACGTACCAACATTGTTTGGTGTGCCCCTGCGCATTTTTACTTATAGATTTTTAAAAAGCATTCAACTCACTTGACTGGGATGTCCTCCTGGATGTGCTTAAGAGCTTAGGCCATGGGCCCTGATTTTTGGCGTTTGTTTGTGTCTTGCATTTCAACCTCATGGCACAGGTAGTGTGAATGGGGGCATTATATAGCATCTTCCATATCCAATGAGGCACCGGCAAGGTTGTCCACCGTCGCCTCTGCTATTCGCACTGACTTTGGAGCCATTGGCGATGTGGGTCTGATGAAATGCGCAGGTGTGGGGATTTTGCTAGGGAGGTGGCCAAGTATGTGGACAATGGACTGCTCATTCAGGGCTAGTGGTCAATTGGTCCAAGTCCTTACTGTTTCCCCTGTCGGCAAGTTGGACGTGATTGGAATCTCGAGGCTTGGGGACATCTGGCAAGAGTCTCATATGAGGCCCTTTAGTTAACTTCAAGCCGACTTCTACCTTCACTACACACAATTCTACAAGTTTTAGAAGGTCCATCATGCCTTTGGGTCCTACGGAGACTCTCTTGAAAAGGCCCATGTCTATAACCCCCTAGAGGTTTAAATGTTCATGGAGCCCATGGGGAAGGGCGGCATTTCCCACATTTATAAATTCCTCGTTATTAATTCCCCAGATCTCCTTACCCTGCTGAAGGCCAAGTTGTAGGCATGGGTAGGCACCTGGAGGAAGGCGAGTGGAGAGATGGTCTGATAGCACCACAAGAACTGGCAATATCCTCCAGGATCTGTTTGATCCAAATGAAATTTCTGCATGTTACTTACTTGATGTCGGTACTATTGTGGCAGGCACAGCAGCCTGACACCCACATGCACATAATGCACCAAAGGAAGTGTGGGTTTCTTCCACATGGGATGGACCTAACCGGTGATCGCACAGTATTGAGCTGCCATTTTCAAATCCCTGGCTTGAATTCTGGACAGACCCCTCGACCTTTCACATCACATAGCCATCCTGGGATTGTTGGAGGACAAGGGTGGAAGCAGGGGGGAGAGTCTACGAATTGGATTGGGTACTCTTATTGCCAAAAGAGACATTGCACGGAATTGGAACTCCGACCCCCTGCCCAATCTATAGGCATGGCATGGGGAGATAGAGTGGTGCACGAGAATAGAAGAACCAGTTTATGTGCCAAGAAGCTGCCCCCACAAACATAAGAAAATATTGAGTAAATTGTGGGGAAATTATAGTTTAGAATGATCTGCATGACCTATGGCTGTGTGTCTTTGTTGGTGATGCAGTACCTGACTGTGTGCACTGTGCAATTTGTCGTTTTCTCTCAAAGTTTGAAAATCAATCAAATTTGGTCTATAAAAAAAAAAGAGTACTACAAGAAGTGAGACACATTTCTTAACTTGGAAAATGTCATTGCAGAGAACACAATACATAGATGAGTTTATAAAAAACCCTACTTCAGGTAACAGTGTGCTTCATTTTAACCATGGTCACCCTAAATGCCCTGTATGCAATATCCCTTATGGGGAATTACTAAGAGTTAAAAGAATTGCAATAAAATGGACCATTACAATAAGAAAGTACAGATCATCATAAACAAAATCAATGAACGAGGGTGAAACAAACTATAAAAAGTGTCATGCACAGAGCAAAGACATTCAACAGAAATCATCTCTTGAAAGGTTCTTCTAGAACAATTCTAAATCTAAAACTGGTGTTCTATTCATCACTAGATATTGTCGAGCAAGGGACCAAATCTAACACATTCTTAAAAACAATTTATATATCTTGACAAAGATCTGGGAGAACATATTGTAGGCGATCCAAGAATCACATATGCCAAAAGCACCACTCTCAGAAACATAATATGCAGGAGTGATTCATACACCTATTCAACCATACAACAAAACTCAAAATGGCTACCGAGCTGACCACAAGGATGTTATAGGGGTTGCTTCTGTGTATGCTGCCTCTCTGAGCCAAACAAACACATGGAGTTTGAGGACTACAAAGGCAAGACATTTATCAACTCAAGGGCATGTGGAAAGACATCAGAGCGCCAAACAATGATAATATCTAATGGCAGAGCACCAGAACTCTTTATGAGAAATCATTACCTGTCAATTTTATCAAAAAATAAAATATTTGGCTTTTGCATATAAAGATGATAGACGAGGTGATTGAGAACAGTATCTATCTGAAAAGGAAGCACTGTGGTAAAAAAAATTGGTTACAGTAAATCATGGTTTGAACACAACACAGTCTATGAACGAAACACGTTTCTTCATCATTGAGAAATTCACGTGTGATATAAACCATTTTCGTGTGATATTTTATGGAATTGTGCATAACCCATTAATTCTCTTCCTTATTTAAAGGTTCTACATACCTCTACAATGTAGATTAGTTTCTCATCAAAACTAATATATGTAGAGGATGGGTATCAAATTTTGGATTCAGTTATTCCGAATAACACTTTAAACACATGTACTTCTAAGATGTAGATGATATCCTCAATAATACAACAGATTAAACATGCACCTTCCTCTTTCTTGTATTCATCTGGCTTCCACTAGCTTGCCCCTGATGTTTGCACTTCTCAGACATGGTGGTCTTGCATAGTGAAATGGCGTTTTCACCGCCCTAATGACACTGTTTCCAACTTGTGTGATGCACATGGCATGGAATGACTGCATGAGCTGTGGCAAGGTGCATCTCAACATGTGATTGTTCGTAAACTAGGCACTGCACAATATTTTTTGGCCCAGATGTACGAACAATTCAGGCAACTAAAGTTGCGGCGCTGCATTGCATGAAAGGGAGAGAGCAGAATAGTGCATTAGCTACTCAGATATGGTGCTGTTCTCTCGGCCTGCGTTGCCACACTGTAGCCTGCCATGCGCCAACACACACAAACCCTTGCCACATAGTGCAAGGCTGTGTGTGCTATGCAAGGAATAGTTTTTGTAGTGGAAGGGACCCTTCCAGTCTAAACAATCCTTTAACATTTTCCATGCATTGTAGTTGTGCTGCAGAAAAAAAAACCATTTCTCCTCGTTACTCTGGTCTTGAGCAAACAGGAGTTTGGCGCGAATCCCTGTCTACCAAGTTTGTAGATAGGGATTTGCGTCAAAATCCATGGGTTGGTTGCCTGGAAAAGCCTGAGTACCATTCATGGAACGCCTTCTTGATGCAAAGTAATGCAAAGAAGCCCACAGTGGAACTGTGTTACTTTAGGAAACAAACCAATGCAAATCCTGACTTGTTTTGAGTAGTTAGGGGCAAATTTATGAAATTATCACGCACTGCAGCAGGTCACCTTGCTGCATTGCGTGATATGGAAACGCAGGAATGTGCCGTAGCTAACAATATACGGTGCATTCCTGTCATTTCCCAGCACTGGTGCACAATGCGCTGCCTAGCGCCAATGCAGGCACTCCAGGTGCCTTGGTGCAAGGGTGCCTGAATTTCAGCCAGGATTGCTTTTGTGCAGTAATGGACTCCTCTCTGCACAAAAACAATCCTTAGAGGCATATTTCTCTAGTGAGTAGGTATGGGGCCTGGCATATTCCTGGATTCCATTAAATTGACCACAACAGAGCCCAAAGCACCTGTGAATAGTATGAGGAGGTTAAAAGATGAGACGAACGGAGCAAGAGAAATTCACAAATGGACAGAAGCGAACAAGCAGCGACTTGAATCCACAGAAATTGGCCTTCATTACGAGTGACCTGTTTTTTCCTGATCCCCGTGCAAACAGGAACCAGAATCATGAAATTTGTGGTAGTAGCTACATGCCTCACAATTTTCCCAAGGTAATTTTCTGCAGGCGAAACCTGCTGAATTTTAACTGGGGAAAATGGCCAGTAAATACATGTGGATTTTGGTGAACAAAGCACCAATATGTTTTTTGGGGGGAGTTATATAACAGTGCAAACTTGACCTAAAGGTATCCGAGTGCTTTACATGAGCACCAGTTGCATTACAGACTGACTTTTGTTTTTGTTAGGCACAGGGAGATGGAGTGATCTGCCTAGAATCACAGGATGTTGGGCTTCCCTGCTGAGACTGAAACCCGGTTCCCCAGCGTAGAGGTCGACCGCTCTAGCCATTAGGCCATGTCCTCTCCTCTACTATCTGCGTGGTGTGCTCTATTTTATAGGTAACAACTTGTAATAGGCAATAATTATTGGACCTTTTAAATTCCGATCGCTGTGAAAGGTGCAATAATAATCGCCAATCCAGCCAGGCACTTGAAATAAGGGCCTTTGCAGTCTTTATTGTTGGATATCAGTAGTTTATTTTCATATTCCACTGCTAGCCCTGAACATTTCTTATTTGATTGATTCCCCAAGAAACCTATGCTTCGATCATGGGGTTTCCTGTAGTTTGGGAGTAGCGGTGGGTGGAACTTATGGAGTTTCACTTTGCAGAATTTCATGGAGTTACCTAAAAACTCAGTGAGATTCCACGAGTGGCAGAGTTTGGTACATTCTTCTGTTCGCTCCGATGCTTAGCAGCAGGAGCTTGTCCAGCACTGTAAAATCAGAGTGAAGGGTGGTGCGCCAGAGGGCACTGCTTTATGTTGCCGCCCAAGTAGATTTTCTACTCGAGCGGCAGCTTTCTCAATGCGAGCGATAGCTACCTGCTGCGACCGCCTGTGTTGAGAAATCTCTCCGGAAGGAGGCCTAGCACTCAATTTTCTCACACGCGCTCACCAACTTTATGTTGGTGAGCCACGCGCGACATAAAAAACTCTGCTGGGTGGCGGAGTTTTTCTGAATCTCAAGTACAGCACGGAGTCTCCAAAACTCCGCTAGAGAAGCGGAGTTTACCATCCACCCCTATTTTGGACCTGCATCCTCACTTAGCTAGCTTTTTGGGATGAAGAGGAAGTCTGCTTTTTTGACCTTCTAGTAGGTCGTAGGTGTGATTTTCCTTTATGTTTAATGATCTTGCATTGACAATCGTGCAAGACAGATATAGAGCCCTTTCGGCACTGAAAGGGCATGACAGCAGATCTGCAGGTAAGTAGCGCACTGCACTATGGGAGTACAATGCCTGGAAGAGAGCTTGTCATAGGGAACACGTGGGTAATATTTTTTTGTCCTGCATGAAGACTAGAGTTGTGCTCTTATCCTGATTTGTCACTGCACTTGCAAGTGAAGTATCTGGCAGCAGTGACTTTAGTTCAAAGGAGAATAGGTCATATGATAATATGGCCAGATAGGAAGACATCAAAAACTACCCTTTAAAGTGATCGGTGCAATAAAACAAATAGTTATGCAAGAAGATCCTGGCCATGGAGATCTGAGCAACAGGGGATGAATTTACGAATGTCATCAACAAAGAGTTTATAGAGAACATTTTCTCACAGAAGATACATAAAAACATCAAGTCGGAGAGTAAAGGAGGGCAGGGTTAGGGTCCTGAGACAGAGATTTCTATTTTCATTCTGTGCAGCGTTTGTACTGAGCCAGTGTTTGGCGTTTGTGTGTGTTTTTTTTCCGCAAATGTATATAGCGCGAACTCGACCCGAAGGTATTGGAGCGCTTTACACGAGCACCGTGTTTACATTACACATTCAGGCACGGGGAGATTAAGTGATTTGCCCAGAATCACAGAATGTGGACGCGACCCCGAGGCTCGAACCCTGGTTTTCAGCACCAGAGTCGGCAGTCTAGCCGACAGACCACATCCCCTCCCTTTATACGTAGTCTGTACTGGAGAAAATGACGGCATAGGATGAAACCAATGCAAACATAATAAAGCAATGCAGGCATTAACTAGAAATTTCAAATGTGTTGGTTGTTCACCTAAAATGTTAATAACCATCCTAGTGCAAGGGCATTGCTTTCAAGTAAAATGGCAATGATCAAGTTTCCTTAAAGCCAATCCGAGTTCTGCTCACATTCGTTCTTCTTTTAGTCTAGTCAAGCAATGCCTTACCGCATTGGACGAGTGAATTACTTAAGTCGGCGTCTTTACCAGGGACCCATAATTATCACTGGAGTGTCAATATAAAAGCAGCTTGCTAGTGTGCATTCCTAAGTGGCCTGACCAAATGGCAGTCGCCAGATATTTTTAAAAGCACAGAAACCAAAGTTCACGATCCAAGAAGCGATGCCTTGAACAGCTTTGAAATGATAAAGTTTTGATTTGCTGAAAAATTGATGTGCAACTAACCTGATACTTGTGGGAACAATTATCATATTTCTTCATTGGCACCCCACTGTGATTAGTAACAAGTATAGCAATGAAAAAGAAAAGGGAAAGTGTACTAGAGCTTTTTTTGATTACTTAAAAGAAAATAATGGTGACTTCATGCTTTGTCAATTCAATCTTCTTTATCATGCAAAGTTAGTTACACCGTTAAATGACATTAATAAAAAAGATGAAAACAATAAGAATCATATAGGTTACAGCAATTGACATATGTAAACACAATATGTGGGTATTCAGAGCATACTGGCACCAGTTTCGGGGTATCACCCCTCATCAGCCAGGCTAGCCTGAGTCTAGTGGCCCAGCTAGCACGGGACTGACGTCTAGGCATACCCTTCCCACTTAGGGTGAAAAAACAAAAAGAACACAATGATGGACAGAGTGCTGAACAAATCAAACTTTCACCCCGAGTCCCAGATCTGGATTTAATACATTTTTTTTTTGCTCACTATGCCACCCCAGTTTGGACCCAGCCATATGCAGATCAGTTTTGACCCTGCTCCCCATGGGAACAGTTTAGCCTGAACTGCCAGGCCAGATCCTCCATGGACCAGAAATAAGCATCCTAGAACCAGTTTCAGGGTATCACCCCTCATCAGCCAGGCTAGCATGAATTCAGTGGCACAGTGAGCACTGGACCCACATCTGGGCATACCCTTCCCACTTCCCCATGCAAAATGTACGTGAAGCAGAGGAGTCACACTACATTGCATGACAAACATGCAAGCGTCCGAGCCAAACACTAGATGGCAGGAGTATGATAAGCATGCGTAGCTACACTAACAAATGCTCCAAACACATATCTATCATATACACACACACATACATACACACTAAAGACAAATCCAATCAATCAAATGACGATCACTCTGAATGAGAAATTAAAGGAATGGCATACAGATCTACTAATAAATGACAAGGAGCATACATAAATGGAAAATGTGCATCTGGTAATACCAACTATCTATTTTGTCCCCAAGATCCATAAGACACTTCTCAATCTGCCAGTAATAACAATAGATATGTGAATCACTTTATGAAAAGGTCTCAAGTTATGTTGACTATACTTGGCACCTACAGTGAAGACACTCATTTCCTACATTAGAGACACGTGTAATGTTTTGAGAGTGATAGCAAATACCATGTGGCAAGATAATTATCATTTGGTGACAATAGAGGTCTTGTCACCATACACCTCAATTAGACAACGTTAGATTAAAGAAATTACAGCACTCTTAAATGCTGTTAACTATGATAGAAATTTGTCTCACAAATAATGTGTTTCTGTTTAATCATGAAATATTTCACCATCAGTGCTGAACTGCTATGGGGATTTCTTTTTCTCCTAACTATTCAAACCTCACTATAAGTTTGTAGGAAAAAGAACATGCGTGGGGACCAACTAATGAGACATCTATGACTTGTTTCTTATTTGGAACAGCACAGTCGAAGAACTCACAACATACTTTGACAGAGAACTAAAGACCTTGGGTCTTTAGTTCACATGCACCATGAGTGAAAAAAACAGAACGGACTTCTTGGACATCATAGCGTATATACAAAATGGCTTAATCAAGAGACCACCCTTTAGTATCCTTAATGGAACGAATAATATCCTTAACGGAACAAATTTTCATCCTACATCCTTAATCAAAAGTAGCCCTATGGTGAACTCTTACAAATGAGAAAAAACTGTTTGAATGATAAAGATATACAAATAGATATGAGGCAGTGACAAGGCGATTCACAAGCAGAAGTTATAAATGGAGAGATCTAAAAAGAGGCCTTGAAAGAGTGAAATAAAAAGATCATACAGTAATTCTGATCACTAAAAAAAGAAAAAAAACTTTGAATGATCAAGACCAGACTGAAATTAAATTGGTACTGATATACAGTTAAGAGAGTGAAGATATTCGAAAAAATTTCAACAAATATTGGCATTTGATCACCAACGACCCCGATATTGAAAAAAGACTGTGAGAAAGGCTGCAAATAAAGTTCGGTAAATCACCTTCATTAAAAGATAAACTAGTAAGGAGTCATTTCTCAGAACCAGGCACAAGGAATTGGTTGAACAATTTCACCAAAGGTAATAGCTACGAGGCCTGCAAAACTGGTAAAAATATGAAGAGCATCAATGACAGAAATAATCCCATTACAAAACAACAAATCACATAAGATTTTAGTCTATGTAGATTGTAGTATGTAGCCTGTGCCATAGAGAGTGAATATGGATTTAAATACATAGGGAGCTCTACGTGTATGCTCAATAGAAGGATATTGGAACACATAAGAGCTGTTAAAAATAAAAGCACCAGTTACGCAGTAGCAAAGCACGATTTGCAACTTCAGGGCAGCGATTGGAAAACAATACTATGGGATAGACATAGCAATGAGATACGAACGAGGGGGAGATAGAACCAAAAGACAACAACTTGAATTTAAATAAATCATTGACTTAAGAACCAAGTCCCAGTTTGGTCTCAATAATTATGAAGAACTTCATGTGAATATATAATAATCATCAATGTCAAGAGACATTATTAGTGCTGAGATGACCATGAAACATCCAATTGACTGTATCAGTTTGTTGCTTGAGAACTGTCATTATAATCTGATAAGCACTAAGAACTCATAAATAAAATGCATGAAGTATGCAGCATTGAAATTGCAACAATTCTTTACCATTGCTTTATTCATGATGTGAGGATATGAATTAACCACAGAAGTCTTGATTTTCAGATTGACCATCTTTGTTACTCAATTGAATCATACGATTGTATAGCACAGCTTATCACTAGTGAGAGTATCCAGGTGCTGGGATGCAAGATTCAGTCGAAAAGCCAGGACTTGAGTACCTTCCTGAAGTCTGTCGGTGAGGCTTTTGTTCGAAGGTGGAGGGGGAGGGCATTCCAGGACATGGCGACAAGGTGGGAGAAGGAGCGTCCTCCGGAGCAGCAGCGGTGAATGCACGAAGTCTGTGAGCACAGCAGAGGTTTCTTTATGGTTGGTGGAAGTGCAGGCGGTGGTTAATGTATGCAGGTCCCTGGTTGTGGAAGGCTTTGCAGGCGTAGGTCAGTAGCTTGAAATGGCATCTCTTCTGGATGGGGAGCCAGTGGAGGTCTCTCAGGTGCTGGGTGATGTGGGTCCTTTTGGGCAGTTTGAGGATCAGTCTGCCTGCTGTGTTCTGTATCATCTGCTGTCTTCTCATGAGTTCGTTGGTGGTGCCTGCATAATGTGTTGCCATAGGGATAGGACTGGGGATGAGGGCCTGCATCACACAGTTTTTTTGGTGCTGATCGGGAGCCATTTGAAGATTCTGTGGATCATGTGGAGAGTGTGGAAGCAGGCTGAGGAGACGACGTTGACTTGTCATTTCATGGAGAGTTCGCTCTCCAGGATGATGTTGAGGGTCCGGGTGTGGTCTTACAGTGTGGGGTGGGTCCAAGTTTCCGATGGCCACCAGGTGGAGTTTCAGGGAAGGTGTGTCTGCCAAAAATCAGCACTTAGGTTTTGTCCATGTTGAGCTTTAGGCAGTTATCCTTCATCCAGGTGGAGACGTTGTTCATGCAGTTCTGGAAGTAGGACTTCGCGATGGTGGGGTCTGCTGAGGATGAGCTGGGTGTCATCAGCATAGGAAATTATGTTTATGTTGTTGGCTCTGGGGATGTCTGCTAGCTGTGCCATGTAAATGTTGAAGAGGGTAGGACTGAAGGAAGAACCTTGAGGGATACCGCAGATGCTGCATGTGGATTGTGAGGTGAAATGGGTGGGGGACTTATTCTTTGGGTGCACCCGTGAGGAAAGATGTCATCCATCTAAGGGCATAACTTGTATCCCAATCCGGTGTAGCCATTTGATGAGTGTGTGGTGGGAGACTGTGTTAAAGCTGAGCTGTTCCCATGCAGTGAGTGGGTGGTTGCTGGCGGTCTTCATGGAGGTGGAGAGGCTGAGGAGGTCTTTGGGTTGGGGATCAATGTTTCTGCATATGGTGGGTATCTGTTGTAGAAGTGGTCTGCTAGAGCATTGCAGAGTTCGTGTGGGGTGGGGATCAAATTCTCTGTGGCTGATGGGCTGGTGAACTCGGACGATGGTGAAGTTCATTGGTCTGGTTAGCGCTGGCCTCAATGTGGTTTGCCAGGGACTCCCTTTTCGTGTCTCTGAGTAGGTGGTGCTAGGTGTTGAGGGCTGACTTGAAGGAGGATAGATCAGTGTCGCTTCTGCGGTGCGCCATCTTCTTTCTAGGTGTTTGCATCGGAGGTCTGGGGTGTACCAGCTGGCTTGTTTAGTGGGTCTGTGTGTTTTGGCTGGTTTGGTGGGGGCGACTTGGTTGGTGGCACTGGTGATCCATTAGTTGAAGTTCTCAATTCAGGTTGGTGGAGATGTCAGGCTGGGCGATGCTGAGGGCTTTGGTCCATTGGTGCTGAGTGACTTTGGCCCAGAAGGGGGCACCGTGGTGGTTGGGGGTGCTGTGAGGTAGTCCAGCGATGGTGAAGTGGGTGATGAATTGATTGTACCAGGTGAGTTCCATAGTGTGGCTGTATCTGACTGTTACTAGACGTGAAGATGGGGTCTAGCGTGTGCTGTGCTCTGTCCGTGGGGTCCAAGACCAGCTGTGTGAGGCCAAAGTTGTCCATTCATTCCAGGCCAGTGGAGTTGGTGTCTCTCGGGTCGTCCAAGTGGAAATCAAGGTCTCACAGGAAGATGAAGTGTTGGGATTCGAAGGCAAGTTGAGGCTGGTTTCAGGTCCTGGGGGACACTTTGCAGCGCTGCCTCAGATGGTGAGATTGTCGTTGGTGTGGAGTTGGAAGTTGAGTGTTCCGTGATTGGCGTTCGGTGGTGGTGCAGATAATTGATTCCTTGTGTATGATGGTGATGCCACCTCCGTGTCTGTTGATGCGGTCTTGGCATTTCAATTTGTAGCAGGTTGGTGTGGTGGTGGCAATGTCAAGGGGCAATGCGGGGGTTAGCCAAGTCTGTCATGAATATCACGTGGGAGACGAGGGTGGAGATGGTATCCCAGACTTCGGTGGCGTGTTTGCCGAGTGATCTGGTGTTGATCAAGAGGCACCATAGTGGTTCAGAGGAGGTGACGGTAGGCGGGGAGGGCCTGACGCAGGTTTTGGCAGGGGTGGTTGGTCCAGGGATGGGGGTGAACGGACAGGGGAGGCAGATAAACGGTCCAGCTGTGGAGCGAGGAGATGCGAGGCAGCAGTTGTTGTTGCGGCAATACCGCTTGTCTGTAATAAGAGACTCAATAATCAATTGCATATATTGTCTCAACATGAAACTAATGTAGATTATTCTTCTAATATGGATGTCTTATGGATCAATTTATAAATATATTTGTGTATCAAATTCTAAAGAACTACTTGTCCCAGAATGCCTCACTGTATGCAGAACGGGACTAGACTATATAAAGTGAAATAAAATATAGACTGAAGGTCGAAACGCGTTCATATGACTGTACTCACAATATATATTTGTATTACCTACTGGCAGTTGCCAGAATGTAGTTATAGTTAACTACAGGAAGATCGTTTTTAATTTGCCTATATATTTGGTGCCATTTCACGAATCTTGACGAAAGTTTTCCAAAAAAGTGCCCCGTGATTCTAGTTGTGCATTGAAAGCTTAGAAAAAGGGAAAGGGGTTTAAAAAAAAGTGTGTTTCCTATGTTAATTCCCACTGAGTCTTTAGACACGGCTGCAACCCAAACCACTGTACGGAATTACACCAAATTTGGCAGAAAGGTAGCTTTTGGTTCGTAGATTAAGTTTTTTGTTATTTGGTGTTAATAATAATAATAGTAAATGTAGCTCGTAGAGTGCTCAGCTACCTCAACTGAGGTGTCCCAGTGCTAGAAGCGGAGCTAGTAAGGGGGGTTGGGCAGGGCTTTAAGACTGATTAAAAAGCCAGGTTTTTAACGCTTTCCTAAAAGCCTGTTCTGATTCCAGCATGCGGAGGTGGACAGGAATTGCATTCCAAAGCTTTGCTGTATTAACCGCAAAGGATCTGCCACCTTTCCTGGCTTTAAGAAAGCATGGAACCCTTAGCAGGCACAGGTGGTTTGATCTCAAGGCCCGATCCTGGTGATATATTTGCACTCTCTGCTTGAGATAGCCTGGGCTCCGATCTCTAATGGCTCTATAGGCCAAAGTAAGTGACTTAAACTCAATCCTCCTGATGACAGGAAGCCAGTGGTGTTATCGCAAATGAGGGGTGATGTGATGTCAGATGAGCACCTGCAGAATCAGTCTAGCCGCAGTGTTCTGAATTATCTGCAGCCTGCAGACAGGATATGCTGGTAACCCCAGATACAGACTGTTGGCATAGTCCAGCTGTGAGGTCACCAGAACATGGACCGTGGTCTTCCTGCAGCAAATGTAAAAATTTCCTGATAGCTCTGAATTTCAAGAAACACACAGAAGAAATGTGGCGCACCTGTGTCTTGAAAGAGGTCCTTATCCAGTTTAATTCCCAGATTTCTGGCCGAATCCACCAGAGTAGGTGGTGGATTCAGGTCTGTGGGCCACCACAGACAAGATGGTTGAGGTGCCGCCTGACTGAAAAACACGACTTCCTTCTTCTCGGCATTGAGCTTTAAATAATTCTCATTCATCCAGACCAAGATGTTGTTCAGGAATTTCTTAAAGTTGTGAAAGGCCACCTCTGAGTATTCCTTAAAGGAGAACACCAGCTGAGTATCATCAGCATAGGAGACTACCCTCACACCCCATGTCTCAACAAGGGTAGCTAGTGGGGCAAGGTAGACATTGATTAGAAGCAGGCTTAACGCCGATCCCTGGGGCACCCCTCAAACAAGTGGTTTCTGAGAGGAGACATACGGATGCAAAGACACCTGCTGCGAGCGATTCTCCAGGAATGACTGAAGCAAGGACAAGGCTATTCCACGACAGTATCGAAAGCAGCGAACAGGTCAAGTAAAACCAGCATTGCAGAGGCGCCCTGGTTCGTTCAGTAGTTTGTGAGATATTAAAGGAAATCCAAATTTGGCTATCTAGGGTCACAAAGCCTTAGTGAATAATGATGAGCTCGTGCAGAGATCTACAGAGCTGTGATTGGTTCCAACACTTCAACCAGGAACTGTTGGCAGCCATCTTGGGACTCGCTTCAACTGAGTCCCCAAAAAACTGTCCAAAAAAAGAAAAGGGGGCAGAGTATAAATACCTTAACCATGTAGTCTTTGTCCTTGAGTCCCAGAGGGACCCTGGCAGGGCAAAGAGGCAATCATTTTTTTAATTCACGCAGAAATTTGTGAATATTTGCCAATATCGGCTTGAATTAAAGGGGGGAAAAAAGCGCGGTCTCTCGCACTTCTTTGTAATTTGAGACCCCGGGTAGGCCAAGTCTCGGGGGCATGTGTTTTTAGTAAAACAAACTATGGAGGGGTTGCACCAGGCTTCCACCCAAGGGCCTATTATTGCCGACACCACCACTTCCCAGGGGCTACTGATAAAACTTTGCGGGGAAACCCCCCCCCAAACCACAGGGGCCACCACCTTCCTGGGGCTATTTTATTTATTTTTTAAATAGGGGAGCCGCACAGACCCCCTCCCCCTTGGGGCACACTGGGTGGGACCATGGCACCCAGGGAGGCAGGGATGGGGCCCCCAGGGTTGAAATTATCTTCAGGGAGTGGAGCAGCGCAGCCCCGCCTCCCCCATTCAGTACACATATATTAAGGCCAGGCACAAAAAAAAAGGTGAATGAAAACAAAAGGTGGAGAAAAAAAAAAAAAAGGGTACCCTAACCCCCACAACAGAGCAAAAAGGCATTTTTTTGCATTCACAGTGAAACTTGCGCATATCGCTGTGAATTTAAAAAAAAACTGCGGTCTCCCTAGCTTGCCTTTAATATGCCACCACCTCCCCTCATGGCAATCAATGCGGGGAGCCGCGCACCCCCCCCCCCCACCCTCCCTGGGGACCACCATCTCTTCGGGGCTACAATAAACATTAAAGAGAAGGTCTTTGTAGACCCCTGGGGCCAAATACTTTTTTTTTTAAATGAAGGAGGGGGCTCACCATATACTGCTCCCAAGGACCACCATGACAACAACGACCACCACCACAACGACCATGACAATGACCACCGCCATCATGCGGACCACCACCACCACTATAACCACACCCATGCCGACCACCTCCACAGCCACCATGACCACCACCACAAAAACCACCACCTCGAAAACCATCCATGCAGAACAAAGAAGGGGCCTGCGCGGCCCTCCTTTCGGAGCCTTATTATGGCCCTGGGGACTTTCACCCCCCCCATACCGGTTCCTGCTATGTCCTGCCATGCCCACTGAGTGGGCTACAGAGCACCCAGGGAGACATTGCTGGGCCCTGGGATCCCCGGGCCAAAATCAGCCCAGGGAGGGGGGCCACGTGCCATCCTCCACATTATTTATTTGCAGAGTATTTTGGCCCTAAATGCAAATTTTACAGAAATTAAACCTCCGGGGGGGGGGGGGGGGGCACATACAAATATAAACATAGCAGGTGCCCCCGTTGAAGCTCCACTTCTGTAAAGAACAAATAATCCTAACTCCTGCGCTTGGCAAGGCAAAACAAGTGTGTTTTCTCAGCAACTCCATATTGAAAAACGAGCTGAAATATTTTGTGGCGGTATCTGCATTGTTGATCTATTGGTGCGCAATCTGTACGTGACTGTGGTGAGTGGGTTCTTTGTTGTCCTGTGCTGGTGAAAGCAGAGGCCATGATTCTCCCTTTAAACTGCTAGGAGTATGCAAATCACTTGAATGCTTCCCCATTTGGCCCTGCTCACCTTAGTAGTGTCCGCAGGTCTTCCTGCCTTTTGCCAGGATGATGGACAGCTTAACAAGCGGACCCCACTGCATTTCCCACTGATTTTGGTGAGGAATTCTTGATGCCGAGGAATATGAGGGAATCACCACCAAACAAAAAAACACGTACTTCTTAAAGTTAAGAGAAAGCACCCTTGTTTGGTGGAGAATTAACTCTTTGTAGTCTCGTCGTCTTCTCTAAAGGAAGATTTATGTTATCACATATTTCTGGATAAAGACGAACCAGGAAAAATCACATTGCTAAAACACACAGATGTAGTGTAGAATATGTACTGTACGTTTACCCAAGGATGTAGCACTTAGTAAATAACCGGTAGAAATCACTCCACTTGAGTGAATATTTTGTGCACAACTGTGGGCTCTTGTTGGATAAAAGGGCAGTTGTGGTTCCTTTGTGGCTGATTCACTCACACAGCTACTTACACTGACACTCACACACCCAATGACTGACCCATACACCCACTCACAGACCCATTCAGACACTCAGACCCATACAGTCAGTCACATAGCCACTCAGACCCACTTATACACTCACTCAAACTGACACGCATGGAGGTACTCGCAAACCCACTGAGACACTCTCAAACCTACTCACAGACTCACTGAGACACTCACTCATTCATGCACCCACTCAGACACTCACTAACAGACTCAGTGAGACACTTATGCAGACACTCCCAGACCCATACAGCCACTCACACCCACTGAAACACTCATGCATCACTCACGCTCAAAGGTTCGTTAGTAAATACAATTTAAAAAAATGTTTTGAAATTCACTGAAAAAAATAAAGATTACAGGGACATTATAGTTAGGCTCAAATTTCACTTGTACAAAACCAGTGAAATTCAGAAGCTACGCCCCCGCACTGCTTATGACCTCAGATATTACATCACTCATGACATTGTCAGTGACATCACTGGTGACATCATCAACAAAACCATACACACAGCCACTCACACCCACTCACATCCCCCCACACAACCTCTCATACACCCATACAACCACTCACATCCAGAGAGCCACTCACACACCTACTCACTTACCCATACTCCTACTCACAGTAACCTATTCACAAAACACACACAGCCACTCAATCACCTATACAGCAACTCCCACTCATTCGCTCATACAGCCACTCGCATACAGTCACTCACCTGTACAGCCTCTCAACAGAGCCACCCCCACAACCACTTACATATCCATTCATACAATCACTCAGATGTCTACTCACACCCATACAGCCACTCCCACACCCACTCAGTTAACCAAACACCCACTCAAACAGCCACTTACCCTTGCAGAGTCACAGCCACACGCACACCCAGACACTCAGCCACTTTAAGAAAACATTCACAATCGCTGGATGATGTAATCAGTGATGTCATTTGAGATGTCATCAGTGATGTCACTGAACATGTCTTGCGTGATATAATATGTGAGGTCATAAGCAGTACATTGCAGGGGCATAAGTTATAGTTACCTCAGCTAACTATAACTGCAGACTTTCACTGCTTTTGTACGAGTTAAATTTCAGTCTAACTATAACTTCCCTGTAACTATATATATATTCGTCGACCGGCGCCAAAGTTATTCAAAATAGAATGTTGCGGATTTCCTATGGAAACGTGGTCCTAACTATAACTACCTACTGGCGACCGCCAGTAGGTAATATATATATATATATATATATATAAAAAAACACAAAGGTTGCCCCATTGAAGCCATCTCTCACGAGGGGGTAAGCACACTGATGCCCCAGGTGGCTGCAGTCACAGCATGTCACTCGCGCTTCTCCGTTTCAGCCCATTAACCATACGCGTTTCAAGCGTCTCTGCGCTCTTGTTCACTGGCAGGCTAACATCTCATTAATGCAGAGGAGCAGCAAACGTGTAGTAGGCCATCATTTATTCAATTAAACAAGCACCGTCCCAGTGGGCGTCCTCATGGCTTTCTGGATGTTGTAGTCCATTAGTTATAGCCATGCCTGTAGTTCCATATTTGCCCGGTTGGGTGTTTGCATGTTCCAACCATAATTATAAGCACGACTGAGTCAAAAATTGATAATTATTCACAGTAGATGAACACGCTGAGTAGACTCGCTGTGGTACACGCCAATATATACCTAAGGCTCCGGTCCCCCTCGTTCCTCTTCAGGATCGCGTATGCGGGACTTAAGGATCCGCCTATTCCAGCGGCGGGGCGGCTTCGCGGCTGGACAGGCCGCTACACAAAAAAACACAAAGGTTGCCCCATTGAAGCCATCTCTCACGAAGGGGTAAGCACACTGAGGCCCCAGGTGGCTGCAGTCACAGCATGTCACTCGCGCTTCTCCGTTTCAGCCCATTAACCATACGCGTTTCAAGCGTCTCTGCGCTCTTATTCACTGGCAGGCTAACATCTCATTAATGCAGAGGAGCAGCAAACGTGTAGTAGGACATCATTTATTCAATTAAACAAGCACCGCCCCCAGTGGGCGTCCTCATGGCTTTCTGGATGTTGTAGTCCATTAGTTATAGCCATGCCTGTAGTCCCATATTAACCCGGTTGGGTGTTTGCATGTTCCAACCATAATTATAAGCACGAATGAGTCAAAAATTGATAATTATTCACAGTAGATGAACACGCTAAGTAGACTCGCTGTGGTACACGCCAATATATACCTAAGGCTCCGGTCCCCCTCGTTCCTCTTCAGGATCGCGAATGCGGGCCTTAAGGATCCGCCTATTCCAGCGGCGGGACGGCTTCGCGGCTGGACAGGCCGCTACACAAAAAAACACGAAGGTTGCCCCATTGAAGCCATTTCTCACGAGGGGGTAAGCACACTGATGCCCCAGGTGGCTGCAGTCACAGCTTGTCACTCGCGCTTCTCCGTTTCAGCCCATTAACCATACGCGTTTCAGGCGTCTCTGCGCTCGTGTTCACTGGCAGGCTAACATCTCATTAATGAAGAGGAGCAGCAAACGTGTAGTAGGACATCATTTATTCGATTAAACAAGCACCGCTTCAGTGGGCGTCCTCATGGCTTTCTGGATGTTGTAGTCCATTAGTTATAGCCATGCCCCTTCAAGTGTGACCTCCTCATTGGGGCAACCTTCGTTTTTTCAAATTTAGCGACCAGCCCGGTCGCGAGGGGGTCCCGCTGCCTTAACCTGGTGGATCCACGGTGCTTGAGCACTATGAGCACTGATTGGAGTGAAGGGGGCCTGATTGCCGGTAAATATTGGCAGGAGTGCAAGTAACTACAATTTTTTCAAGCCCACTGGGGTAATGACGTTGTGAGAACTACTTCTTTGGGGTCTGCGGCACCCAACCGGGTTTTATTGGAATGGAGAGTCAAGAGCAGCTATGGGTTAAGACTACATCAACCATAATGCCTGGCTTGCTCACGCCCATGGGGGCGGGACTCCATTTTTAAATAAAGTTATTCCTGCACAGATCCGCTGTCCCCGCCTGATGTTGTAGAGCTGGTGAACAAGGGCAGCAAATTGCCCGAAACGCGTCTGGCAGTCTCGATTGGAAACTTTGAGGGCTGACTGGCACTGCTGCTGCCGGTGTGATCGCGTGCAGTAACCCCTTCAAGTATGACCTCCTCATTGGGGCAACCTTTGTTTTTTTAAATTTAGCGGCCAGCCCGGTCGCGAGGGGGTCCCGCTGCCTTAACCTGGTGGATCCACGGTGCTTAAGCACTATGAGCGCTGATTGGAGTGAAGGGGGCCTGATTGCCGGTAAATATTGGCAGGAGTGCAAGTAACTCTACAATTTTTTCAAGCCCACTGGGGTAATGACATTGTGAGAACTACTTCATCGGGGTCTGCGGCACCCAACCGGGTTTTATTGGAATGGAGAGTCAAGAGCAGCTATGGGTTAAGACTACATCAACCATAATGCCTAGCTTGCTCACGCCCATGGGGGCGGGACTCCATATTTAAATAAAGCTATTCCTGCACAGATCTGCTGTCCCCGCCTGATGTTGTAGAGCTGGTGAACAAGGGCAGCAAATTGCCCGAAACGCGTCTGGCAGTCCCGATTGGAAACTTTGAGGGCTGACTGGCACTGCTGCTGCCGGTGTGATCGTGTGCAGTAACCCCTTCAAGTGTGACCTCCTCATTGGGGCAACCTTCGTTTTTACATATATATATATATATATCATGTGATCAAGGCCCCTAGAGGGCTGAAACGCGTAATGGCGGTGGTGCAGGGCACAAAATAAAACTTTGAAAGCATTGAATTTGGGTTCGCCTCGTCCTTTCCTAGCACACGGATCGTTGGACGAGTACCGGATATATATATATATATATATATATATATATATATATATATCCAACATCCAGGAAGCACCAACGAGAGAGGCCACAGGAAACAGGTATCGTTCAATTATTTTATTGATCGTCAACTTGCCAGCAGTCACCACACTAGGATAGAGCATCAAAGTACAGCCAGACGCGTTTCAGGATTCTTTCCTTTCTTCAGTGGCTCATCGTAAGGGGTAAGAAGACGCGCTGCTCACGCGCAGTTTTAAAGATCGCAACCACCCGCCCCAGTGGGCGTGGCTGTCACCACAGCTTCATGGTGGTTGTAGTCCATTCACAGTATAACCTCAGTGGGTGTTCCCTTGCGCTACACAATTTAACCCCAGTGGGTGCGCATTCAGTCCTCCTTCAATAACGAAAATAAAACCCATGTGGGTTGAAGCTTTCTCGAAGCGTTGTGGCTGCCCTGCTTTACAGTCGTAGATCTTGAACTTTGTGCAGGCTGCAACCCTGTAATGCCGCCTGACACAGATTCCTCCCGATGTGTGTAGCTCTGAGTTTGAGCCAAACCGGACCCGCAAGAATAGCAGTGGGCGTCTCTCAGCGGCTGTGCAAAGCCGTAACATATCCAACATCCAGGAAGCACCAACGAGAGAGGCCACAGGAAACAGGTATCGTTCAATTATTTTATTGATCGTCAACTTGCCAGCAGTCACCACACTAGGATAGAGCATCAAAGTACAGCCAGACGCGTTTCAGGATTCTTTCCTTTCTTCAGTGGCTCATCGTAAGGGGTAAGAAGACGCGCTGCTCACGCGCAGTTTTAAAGATCGCAACCACCCGCCCCAGTGGGCGTGGCTGTCACCACAGCTTCATGGTGGTTGTAGTCCATTCACAGTATAACCTCAGTGGGTGTTCCCTTGCGCTACACAATTTAACCCCAGTGGGTGCGCATTCAGTCCTCCTTCAATAACGAAAATAAAACCCATGTGGGTTGAAGCTTTCTCGAAGCGTTGTGGCTGCCCTGCTTTACAGTCGTAGATCTTGAACTTTGTGCAGGCTGCAACCCTGTAATGCCGCCTGACACAGATTCCTCCCGATGTGTGTAGCTCTGAGTTTGAGCCAAACCGGACCCGCAAGAATAGCAGTGGGCGTCTCTCAGCGGCTGTGCAAAGCCGTAACATATCCAACATCCAGGAAGCACCAACGAGAGAGGCCACAGGAAACAGGTATCGTTCAATTATTTTATTGATCGTCAACTTGCCAGCAGTCACCACACTAGGATAGAGCATCAAAGTACAGCCAGACGCGTTTCAGGATTCTTTCCTTTCTTCAGTGGCTCATCGTAAGGGGTAAGAAGACGCGCTGCTCACGCGCAGTTTTAAAGATCGCAACCACCCGCCCCAGTGGGCGTGGCTGTCACCACAGCTTCATGGTGGTTGTAGTCCATTCACAGTATAACCTCAGTGGGTGTTCCCTTGCGCTACACAATTTAACCCCAGTGGGTGCGCATTCAGTCCTCCTTCAATAACGAAAATAAATCCCATGTGGGTTGAAGCTTTCTCGAAGCGTTGTGGCTGCCCTGCTTTACAGTCGTAGATCTTGAACTTTGTGCAGGCTGCAACCCTGTAATGCCGCCTGACACAGATTCCTCCCGATGTGTGTAGCTCTGAGTTTGAGCCAAACCGGACCCGCAAGAATAGCAGTGGGCGTCTCTCAGCGGCTGTGCAAAGCCGTAACATATCCAACATCCAGGAAGCACCAACGAGAGAGGCCACAGGAAACAGGTATCGTTCAATTATTTTATTGATCGTCAACTTGCCAGCAGTCACCACACTAGGATAGAGCATCAAAGTACAGCCAGACGCGTTTCAGGATTCTTTCCTTTCTTCAGTGGCTCATCGTAAGGGGTAAGAAGACGCGCTGCTCACGCGCAGTTTTAAAGATCGCAACCACCCGCCCCAGTGGGCGTGGCTGTCACCACAGCTTCATGGTGGTTGTAGTCCATTCACAGTATAACCTCAGTGGGTGTTCCCTTGCGCTACACAATTTAACCCCAGTGGGTGCGCATTCAGTCCTCCTTCAATAACGAAAATAAAACCCATGTGGGTTGAAGCTTTCTCGAAGCGTTGTGGCTGCCCTGCTTTACAGTCGTAGATCTTGAACTTTGTGCAGGCTGCAACCCTGTAATGCCGCCTGACACAGATTCCTCCCGATGTGTGTAGCTCTGAGTTTGAGCCAAACCGGACCCGCAAGAATAGCAGTGGGCGTCTCTCAGCGGCTGTGCAAAGCCGTAACATATCCAACATCCAGGAAGCACCAACGAGAGAGGCCACAGGAAACAGGTATCGTTCAATTATTTTATTGATCGTCAACTTGCCAGCAGTCACCACACTAGGATAGAGCATCAAAGTACAGCCAGACGCGTTTCAGGATTCTTTCCTTTCTTCAGTGGCTCATCGTAAGGGGTAAGAAGACGCGCTGCTCACGCGCAGTTTTAAAGATCGCAACCACCCGCCCCAGTGGGCGTGGCTGTCACCACAGCTTCATGGTGGTTGTAGTCCATTCACAGTATAACCTCAGTGGGTGTTCCCTTGCGCTACACAATTTAACCCCAGTGGGTGCGCATTCAGTCCTCCTTCAATAACGAAAATAAAACCCATGTGGGTTGAAGCTTTCTCGAAGCGTTGTGGCTGCCCTGCTTTACAGTCGTAGATCTTGAACTTTGTGCAGGCTGCAACCCTGTAATGCCGCCTGACACAGATTCCTCCCGATGTGTGTAGCTCTGAGTTTGAGCCAAACCGGACCCGCAAGAATAGCAGTGGGCGTCTCTCAGCGGCTGTGCAAAGCCGTAACATATCCAACATCTAGGAAGCACCAACGAGAGAGGCCACAGGAAACAGGTATCGTTCAATTATTTTATTGATCGTCAACTTTTCGTTATTGAAGGAGGACTGAATGCGCACCCACTGGGGTTAAATTGTGTAGCGCAAGGTAACACCCACTGAGGTTATACTGTGAATGGACTACAACCACCATGAAGCTGTGGTGACAGCCACGCCCACTGGGGCGGGTGGTTGCGATCTTTAAAACTGCGCGTGAGCAGCGCGTCTTCTTACCCCTTACGATGAGCCACTGAAGAAAGGAAAGAATCCTGAAACGCGTCTGGCTGTACTTTGATGCTCTATCCTAGTGTGGTGACTGCTGGCAAGTTGACGATCAATAAAATAATTGAACGATACCTGTTTCCTGTGGCCTCTCTCGTTGGTGCTTCCTGGATGTTGGATATATATATATATATATATATATATATTACCTACTGGCGGTCGCCAGTAGGTAGTTATAGTTAGGACCACGTTTCCATAGGAAATCCGCAACATTCTATTTTGAATAACTTTGGCGCCGGTCGACGAATCCTCGCGAATTTTTCAAAATAGGTGGGGCGCTACGCTACGCTCCTTCCCTGAAAGTCTCGGGGGGATTCGTCAAGCGGGGGCTGAGATAAAAGGGGGGTCCCAAAACGCGTTTTTCCCATGCATTTTTCCATAGGACCTTTAGACAGGGCTACAGCCCGAACGGCTGAACAGAATTACTAGAAATGTGGCAGAGAGGTAGTCCTCAGGTCAAGGAAGTGCCTTTTGTAGGTTTGGTGTAAATCTGTTCAGTAGATTCTGAGAAAATAGCCTTTAAATCAATATATATATCTGAGCCAGCTTACGGTGCGCTTACGGTACGCTTACCGTACGCGTACGGTGGCGTGCGCGAGCGCGATTCTGATTGGCTCTTAGATCTTAGTAAACATTCGAATCGGCCGAAACCAGGAAGCGGCGGCCGCCATTTTCTCTCTCGCACTGAGAGTGATGTTTAAAATATAAAGCACAAAAACATGTAAAGGGGCTGTTTAGACAGCTCCCACACACATAGCAATGTTGAGGGAGTCCCCAAAGATCCCCCAAGGCCAAAAACAGAATTTTTATTTTTTCGCTAATTTCGCCGATTACGCTTACTGTACGCGTACGGTAAAAAATTATAAAAAAAAAAAAAAATTATCCACACTCTCCCCACCCCGTGTGCAATTGGTGCCTGAAGTGCACCAATTGTGCATCGCTTATTAACGATGAGTTAAACTAAAATATTAAAAAAAAAAAATTATAAAAAAAAAAATTATCCACACTCTCTCCACCCCGTGTGCAAATGGTGCCCGAAGGGCACCATTTGTGCATGGCTTTTAACATATACGAAAAATTAAAAGATTACCTTTCAAAACGAAGTGCATCATATGTCCTCCATGTGTGCACGGTGCGCGAAGCGCGTACATGGCCCATCTAGCGTAACGTGGGCCCTGCGTAAAGTGGGCGCGCACGCCACGAATGGCGTAAAGTAACTTAGCATTTAAAAAACCGTACAAATTCACTGAAAAAACCATAGGTTTCACACATGTTATAGTTAGCTGGACATTTTACTGATAAAAAACCAATGAAATTCCCCCGTTATAGTTAGTGCAGGCAACTATAACTCACGCGACCGCAATCCTCTGCTGATGCTAATACTGTATTTAGACACTTTTTTTTCATAAAGACACATATGTCATCAGCAGAGGATTGCCGTCGCGTGAGTTATAGTTGCCTGCACTAACTATAACGGGGGAATTTCATTGGTTTTTTATCAGTAAAATGTCCAGCTAACTATAACATGTGTGAAACCTATGGTTTTTTCAGTGAATTTGCAAGGTTTTTTAAATGCTAATTCCTAACTATAACGTGTGTGAAACCTATGGTTTTTTCAGTGAATATATATATATATATATTCATATATATATATATTCACCTCCAAATGCTCACTCCCTTATACGAAGTAGGCAGGACACAGCTCCAGGGGTTAAAAAAGTGGCTTTATTGAAGCAGTTGATGCGCACACAGGATGTCCATGAATCGCTGAGGCAGACGCGTTTCTGGCCATGACGGCTTTCATCAGTGCCGGAATCATAGGTAAGGTTCAAATGCACAAGGAGATCTTTAAAACATTCAGTGACCACTCCCAGTGTAGCAGTTACTTGGCTCCTCCTCGTGACCAGGTGTGTACCTCCTCACGCAGCGTTTCCTGGCAGGTTGCATGCTGGAACATGATGTTTTTCCGTGGAAATCTCATCAAGTGATGAAGCGAATCCAAAGCACACAATGTTGCCCCCAAACTTGGCGAAATACATCATAATCTGCCGCAGCTTGCCAAGGTGAGATTGTCCGGTTCATTCCACTCGAATTACCTTTCTCAGGCAGTACGATTACTCCTCCTCTCTCCTCCATGCAGAAAAGTAATACCTGAATGGCAATTACCCGCTTGGGCGGGGGCTCTGCGATGCAATGTCATTGCGCCAAACAAAAGTTGTCGACTCCAGCAGAGCGCCAGAACGAGAGGGCGTGTCCTTTGCCGGTGTCGACAGTACCGGCTAAACATTCACCTCCAAATGCTCACTCCCTTATACGAAGTAGGCAGGACACAGCTCCAGGGGTTAAAAAAGTGGCTTTATTGAAGCAGTTGATGCGCACACAGGATGTCCATGAATCGCTGAGGCAGACGCGTTTCTGGCCATGACGGCTTTCATCAGAGCCGGAATCATAGGTAAGGTTCAAATGCACAAGGAGATCTTTAAAACATTCAGTGACCACTCCCAGTGTAGCAGTTACTTGGCTCCTCCTCGTGACCAGGTGTGTATCTCCTCACGCAGCGTTTCCTGGCAGGTTGCAGGCTGGAACATGATGTTTTTCCGTGGAAATCTCATCAAGTGATGAAGCGAATCCAAAGCACACAATGTTGCCCCCAAACTTGGCGAAATACATCATAAACCGCCGCAGCTTGCCAAGGTGAGATTGTCCGGTTCATTCCACTCGAATCCTCTTTCTCAGGCAGTACGATTACTCCTCCTCCTCTCTCCCCCATGCAGAAAAGTAATACCTGAATGGCAATTACCCGCTTGGGCGGGGGCTCTGCGATGCAATGTCATTGTGCCAAACAAAAGTTGTCGACTCCAGCAGAGCGCCAGAACGAGAGGGCGTGTCCTTTGCCGGTGTCGACAGTACCGGCTAAACATTCACCTCCAAATGCTCACTCCCTTATACGAAGAAGGCAGGACACAGCTCCAGGGGTTAAAAAAGTGGCTTTATTGAAGCAGTTGATGCGCACACAGGATGTCCATGAATCGCTGAGGCAGACGCGTTTCTGGCCATGACGGCTTTCATCAGTGCCGGAATCATAGGTAAGGTTCAAATGCACAAGGAGATCTTTAAAACATTCAGTGACCACTCCCAGTGTAGCAGTTACTTGGCTCCTCCTCGTGACCAGGTGTGTACCTCCTCACGCAGCGTTTCCTGGCAGGTTGCATGCTGGAACATGATGTTTTTCCGTGGAAATCTCATCAAGTGATGAAGCGAATCCAAAGCACACAATGTTGCCCCCAAACTTGGCGAAATACATCATAATCCGCCGCAGCTTGCCAAGGTGAGATTGTCCGGTTCATTCCACTCGAATCCCCTTTCTCAGGCAGTACGATTACTCCTCCTCTCTCCTCCATGCAGAAAAGTAATACCTGAATGGCAATTACCCGCTTGGGCGGGGGCTCTGCGATGCAATGTCATTGCGCCAAACAAAAGTTGTCGACTCCAGCAGAGCGCCAGAACGAGAGGGCGTGTCCTTTGCCGGTGTCGACAGTACCGGCTAAACATTCACCTCCAAATGCTCACTCCCTTATACGAAGTAGGCAGGACACAGCTCCAGGGGTTAAAAAAGTGGCTTTATTGAAGCAGTTGATGCGCACACAGGATGTCCATGAATCGCTGAGGCAGACGCGTTTCTGGCCATGACGGCTTTCATCAGTGCCGGAATCATAGGTAAGGTTCAAATGCACAAGGAGATCTTTAAAACATTCAGTGACCACTCCCAGTGTAGCAGTTACTTGGCTCCTCCTCGTGACCAGGTGTGTAACTCCTCACGCAGCGTTTCCTGGCAGGTTGCATGCTGGAACATGCTGGAACATGATGTTTTTCCGTGGAAATCTCATCAAGTGATGAAGCGAATCCAAAGCACACAATGTTGCCCCCAAACTTGGCGAAATACATCATAATCCGCCGCAGCTTGCCAAGGTGAGATTGTCCGGTTCATTCCACTCGAATCCCCTTTCTCAGGCAGTACGATTACTCCTCCTCTCTTCCCCCATGCAGAAAAGTAATACCTGAATGGCAATTACCCGCTTGGGCGGGGGCTCTGCGATGCAATGTCATTGCGCCAAACAAAAGTTGTCGACTCCAGCAGAGCGCCAGAACGAGAGGGCGTGTCCTTTGCCGGTGTCGACAGTACCGGCTAAACATTCACCTCCAAATGCTCACTCCCTTATACGAAGTAGGCAGGACACAGCTCCAGGGGTTAAAAAAGTGGCTTTATTGAAGCAGTTGATGCGCACAGAGGATGTCCATGAATCGCTGAGGCAGACGCGTTTCTGGCCATGACGGCTTTCATCAGTGCCGGAAACATAGGAAAGGTTCAAATGCACAAGGAGATCTTTAAAACATTCAGTGACCACTCCCAGTGTATATATATATCATGAACTGAGGCCCACATTGCAGCTCGACAGGTATCAAGGACCCAGTGTTGGCAGCTTTGGCCGTGGTGGAGTGGGCCATCAGTCCTTCCAAAAGCTGCTTCTTAGACATTGCACAGCAGATCTTAATGCAGAGGAGCATCCACCTTGACAGTCGTTTCCCACACGGTCTTACCTTTCTTTACCCCGGGGAATCCAGCAGAAGCTGATCATCTATCGGATGGCCGTGGTGTGATCGATGTAAAAGCTCTTCTGCAGGAGTATCTTCTCTTTTGAGGGGTGAGACAGAGCAAAGAACTTTGAGAGAGAATCATGTATCAAATCTTTGAGCAACAATCACAAAAGTGGATTTGAACAATGACAGTAGGTCTGGCAAATGTAGAAAGGCAGACAAACAACATTTAACTGTGTCCACTGCAAATCATTGCTGGGTCAGGGACAAAATAAACAGCAAGATATCCAACAGTTTGGCACGTAAAAGATCCTTATTGCGGGTGCCATACCAGGCTACAAACTTGTCACAATGCCTGGAATAAACAGACTTTGTAGAGGGATGCCTGGCAGCAAGGATGACATCCACAACTTTGTCAGGGGGGAGGGAGAGACAATGTCAGGAGATTGAACGCTATCAACAGACACCGTTCAATCCACATACATGGAGGTACAAATTGCACAGATTTGGGTGCAGGACCATGCCCTGCTGCAATATGAAATCCTCTCAAAACAGTAACTTGATCGGAGACAGATGATTATACCCAGAAGTACTAGGTACCACAATCCCTTTGCCCACTCTGGAGCCACGAGGATAACTTGAACCCAGTCATTCCTGATTTTCTTCAGAACCCAGGAGAGGCAGCGGTGGAAAGGCCTACAAGAGTACTGTGCTCCATTCTATCCAGAATGCATCTGACATACAGCTTTCTTGGAAAATCCAGCTCAAAAAGGTTTTGTCACGGTGGTCTCAGTGATGGAAAAACGATCTAGCCAGGGTTCTACCCATTGCTGGAAGATGCCTGGTGCCACTTTAAGGTGCAGCCACCATTTGTGATCCATCAGGCATTGCTGGCTGAGTTTGGCCACCGTGGTGTTCAAAGATCCCGACAGGTAGTTTGTGACCAGTGAAATGACCTTACACTTTAGCCAGTTCTAGAGACAAAGTGCCAGATGTGTGTAGCTCGCATTTTGCTATTCCCTAATTGCGAATCACAAGGATTCGCAATTAAGCAATAGCAAAATGCAATGAATGAAGGTGTAAAATACACCGTTTGTGATTCCTAAGGGGTCGCAAATGACCTACCTCATGAATATTAATGAGGTAGGTCACAATTTGCGACCCCCTAGGAATTGCAAAACTCACAGGGATGGTGGCCTGTTAATATCAGCAGACCACCATGTCCGTGATTGCTTTTTAATCAAGTAATCTTTTTTTCGTAAAGCAGCCTATTTTCCTTGAAGGAAAATGAGATACTTAACAAAACAAAAAAATGAAGTTTTCATTTAATTTTTTAAGCGCAGGCAGCGATCCATGGACCACTGCCTGCTCTTAAAAATTGTTTTACAAACATTCACAAAGGGGGAGGGGTCTCTTGGGGACCCCGTTCCATTTGCGAATTGGTTACCACCTACTTGAAGTAGGTGGTAAAATGTGAATGTTTTGCGACCGCAATTGCGGTCACAAAACATTCATACATACCGCAAACCCATTTTACAGGTTACCGAATCGCAAAATCAGGTTTGCTGCATCGGAAAAGCAATTTTTGTGTTCGCAAACGGGCACCTTTTGCGAACTCAAAAATGCTTGCTACATCTGCCCCAAAGTGACTCTGAACCAAATACCCATTGATGGATGGTAGAAAGGCCTTCATCATCAAACAAATGACCCAACACTCTGCCCATGTAAAATTCTGGGGGTACCCATCATGCCCCTGCGCATTTCTGGCCGGTAGGTGGCATATCGCAGTAAGTACCTCATTGATATCTATGTCTTTCTCTAGGGCATGGGCATTTTGGTGATCCAGCCTATCAGTTGGTGTGTGATTCAGGTAGGCTTCTATGTTGGCATCTGAGTGTTCCTCCGCTGTATACAATTCCCTGTAAAAATATTGAAACTCCTGCGCTATCCGCTCATCCTGTTCGAATCTATCTCCTTGGGCATTTACAACAGCTGTCACTCTCTGGCTATTTGTCCGTGGTCTGAATCTCTGGGCCAACAGGCAGCCAGCCTCGTTCCCTCCGATGTAATAGTTCTGTTTGCTTCGCAATTGAACATATTCAGCCCTATACATATCCAGGGCCTTAAGCTCCTTTTGAGCTATGGTAAGCTTGTGGCGTGTTTGGTGTGTCCACGATCTTTTGTACATTTCCTCCAGTTCTTTGACCCTCCCCTCCAGTGTACTCCATTTCGCAACTGTCTCTATTAAAGCGAGCTACAATGCTTATATGTGCCCCCGTATGACTGCCTTTAAAGTGTCCCATAAGAGCGCAATTGGGTTATTGGGTGTATCATTAATTTCCGAGAATTCCTTCAGTGCTTCTGTAATCTCAGCTACCATTGTCTTATACGCAAGTATTTTGAGATTCAGTCGCCAAGCTTGATATCTGTGATTGGACGTGGGTATGTTCAGTTTGACATAAACAGTGGAATGGTCTGACAGCGCCTCTACTCCAATGTCTACCTCCTGTATACAGGATGCTAAGGAGCCTGTGGTGTGACAAAGGTGAATTAGAGTGTGATGCGCTGCCAAATAGTGGGAATAGGATCTCTCTGTTGGGTGTTGTTTGTGCCAGGTGTCTATAAAGTTGTGTAGGGCTAGTTGGCCTTGTGTTGATAATGCGCCTGTGTTACCCACCCTCTGTGCTGAACGGTCCAATGTTGCATCCATGACCAGATAAAAGTCCCCACATATAAGCACGTGCGTATCTGTGGTTTCCATCACCCGTCCTATTGCATCTAGGATAAAGGGTTCTTGTCGTTAGTTCGGGAGTGTAGATATTTGCAATGGTCACGGAGTGGGTCCCATATGTGATATACAGTGAAAAGAGGTGCCCCGGTATTTCTGCTTGTGTACTAGTGACTTTACCCTCGAAATGTGTGGCCAGAAGAATCGCTGCCCCTGCCTTTTTCCCTTCTCCAGCGGAAAAATACTGGCGGTCAAACCAGCTAGATCCCAGTCGTCCCCAGTCTGCAGGAATCAGATGCATTTCTTGCAATAGGCATATATCACATTTAGACTCTTAACATAGACAAACGTGCCATCTGCTTAGCTGGCACGTTAAGCCCTCTCACATTATAACTAATTATTGTAACAATCGCTCAGTTGAGTGTGTTGTGTTCGTGCTAGGTCTAAAGATAGCCTCCTGAGCACTCCTAGTGGAAATGAGGCAGTAAGTAGTCCCCAGTGTGCCCCAACCAAAAAAGTTGAAAACCGACAGTAAAGGAAAGAAGAAAGGTAGAAAACAAGGGATAATCAATACTCAGAGACTGGACATCGATTCCCCATCCAAATCATCCACCCCATGAGAAACACGGTGCATGGTATCGGCGGTGCATCGCAGAAGTCATCCGAATATGCGGTCCGTGAACCCCGCCGTCCAGCCTGTCATCTAGTCTCACAGTGGAGGAGTGCCCTCAGGTCTGTTTTCATTGTCATGGAGGTCTAAAGGTTTATTGATCCCATGCTGTCGTCATTGCTGCATATTCTCCACCCTCTTCGTTGTTCGGCTCTTCTAGCACCTCCTGATTCTGCAGCTGTTTCAGCACTGCTTCCCCTTCTGTTCGACTTTCTATGTCCGATGGCTTACTCACTTTTTCCCCCTTGGCCGGAGGGATCGCTGCATCCGATGTCTGTGTGTTTTGGGGAAGTCAATATCTGCCTCTGGCATATCGCTGGGGGCGAGATTGTCTGTTTCTATCAGGTCTTTCACTTCCCCCAGGCTGCGGACTGAACGGGTCTCGTTGGCCCATACCAAGGTAAGGCGGAAAGGATGTCCCAATCTATATCGAATTCCCTTTCTTTGCAAAAGTTCAGTGAGGGGTTTTAGTTGGCTTCTCTGCAGCGTGATAGGGGATAGATCCTGATACAGCCATAGCTTAATGCCCTCAACGGTGCTGCAATCTCTGGCTGCCATCATTATTGTTTACTTTTGGGTATAGTAATGTAGGCATGTGAGAATATCTTGTGGTGTCCCGGGCGATCCTGGGGGGCGGCCAGCTCTATGCGTGTGGTCCAGAGTGATGTCTTGCAGAGCCAGCGTGGGGGCCAAACGATGGCAAAGTCGGCGAACATACGCTCTCCAACCCAGCCACTGTTGATTGAAGTGGAACCCCTTTGCTATGTCATATATTTTGTATAGGATGGACCACTTCAAAGTATGACCGCCCCTCTATTGCGCCGATTGCGATATACTAAGCAGGGTTTACTGCTTCTGCATTCTTGCTTTTCTCTTTTGTCAAGTAGAAATAGGGATGATTTGTTCTCCCTACTCTACTCTTATCTGGACCCTTCTTTTCTTCTGATTAAAATTTGTAATAAAGGGTATATAATTTACTTCATGCCTAATAATAACAATTGTTCGGGATCCCATAATCTGGTATATTTTATTCTGATTAAAAAAAACCTGTCTTCTTTTCTTCTTATTGAGATTTGTAATAAGGGTATATAATTTACTTTATGCCTATCAATAATTGTTTGGGATCCCGTATTCTAGATTATTGGATTCTTACAAAAAACCTGCATTACAATATGCCGCCGCTTTACTTCGCCGCCAACACAGATTACACATGCGTGGGTTAATGAAGACCGCATATTAGGCGGGCTATTTTGTTCCCTTGCCCTTTCTTTTGATTGTAAATAGGGATAATTACTTTAATTATAGCAACTGTTAAGATTGGGCTACAAATACAACATTATAAGATGGCTGCCCCTTAGTGCAGCGTACTCCGCTGACTGCGTATGTACGAATATGGAGGGTAAATTTGAAAGCCAGTTCAGACTGAGACTCGGTTTGACGGTGTTGGAAATACAGCGAAGGACGCCGCGCTGGTGATATACTTTTAAGGTGAGCAGATACTGGGGACTATGTCCTGTGGTACTGTTGAGGGCGTCAGTTTATTATGGATGCGTTCACATTACAAACATAATTCACGCTATCTGAGAGGCTTAGGAGTGAGTGTGCTTCATATGAGCTCTCGGCCGCAAGTAAGATATTTATGTTATCGGTGTGTGACAATTATCAGTTTAAAGTGTACAAACATACCGCACAACCGCTTGACAGTTAGCTCTTTCAGAGACAACTATTAATTTGATTAGCACATTACGGGACTTACGTTCTCAAATTGAGTCCCCGTGCTGAAAAAACATGCGATATTCGTGTAGGTGTACTATTGCACGGTGTGCAGCAATTATTAGTTTAAAGTGTCTAAATATACCGCACAATCGCTTGACAGCACGCTTTTTCAGAGACAACTGCTATTTTGATTTGCACATCATGGGGAATTACGTTCTCGAATCAAGTCCCCGTGCTGGAAAGCACATGTGATATTTGTGCGTGCGTGCTATTGCACCTGTCGCGCATTTGCTCGGCAGTTCTTAGTGATCAGTAAAGAATCACATATGCCAGTGTACATGTGTGGTCTTTTACCATTACCGTTTAGATGCTAGGTTTTATCCTTTCATTAAGTTTTTATGTCTAAAGTCATGATGAGACTTGATAGTGCAAATTGATGTTACAGGTGTCAATAGTAAAAAATCTTTGAAACAAAATGCCCTGTCCAACTCATCATAGACTTGATAATGACATGGACATATGTTTTATGGGATGCAGCGCTTGATTTAAAGTGGCCTGAAAGGAGGTCTTGTGTTAGTAAGATTCTGTGTTTAGCCATGTTCTTAAGGATAATTACAAACTGTACTTTTTCATTTATATTAGAGGCATGGCTCAACATTGACCATATACTATACAAGGAACTTTTCCAATAGCACCATCTCGATTAAAAACTTCATACTGAGGAAGCCAAGGTATGATTGCCCAGTTTGTAGTTCTTTTATGTATACGAAAATCGATGACGGGTATTGAGCGACTTTTTGAAGACATTCATGTAACATATAGGACTCTATTGTGTACAGATTTACAATAGGGTAATTTGAATTCTATAACCTGTCCATAAACTAGCAGGTTTTCTGTTTCGGAAAACTAAATGCATATTACTGCCTGAATAAAGAGATTGAAATAAATAGGGTCTTGGCTAATTGAATATGTTTAGTTTTGCATGTATATCCATGTATTAGTATAGCTTTATCTTTATTCTGCAGCTCGTGAGGCTGCTTTATTATGAATGGAACCCCATAGGGGCATAAAAAGATAAGTGTGTCCTTTAAACAGAAGATCCCAATATTATAGGGACACATGTATGGTCATATTGGGTATGATACCTGCAAGTCTGGGAATAGGGCATTTAATTTGTAGAACAACATCCTAGTGATTACAATATCTTATCTTCTAGAAGAAGGACCATAAGGTATGCTCTACATGAGGAGAGGGACCACCCATTTGGACTATGAATTAAGATTGATGAGGTAACCACATAATGCCCTTACATATGTGAGATGACTCAATACTGTAAATATGAATTGTTGAATATCGTTTCATAACGAAAAATGAATTTTAAAGTTGAGTTTATAGAAAATTTGCATCGTAAGCTAAAGACTGTACTTATACAATAAGTTTCCCATACTGTCTATTTTGCTATGAATCATGTGTGAGATGATTTAACACTGTAGAAATGAATTATTGGAGTACTGTTTCACAATGAAAACTGTACACTAAAGTTGAGCTTATACAAAGATCATGGCCTCACAATTTGATTATTTGTCTTGCTCAGAGGACATAATTGTATACATGTAAATAGAGGAGCAATGGTTATGTATATATAGTGTATGAATATTTAAGGTTATAAGCCCATTAATTTGTACAAATATGTTTTTAAATGTTTATATATGATTTGTCTTGTAGCTCTAAAGAAGTCCTTTAATAGGACAAAATGCGTTGGCTACTGTAAAGAGAAGAAAATAAAGACTCAAAGAATAAAGAATTATGTGAACTATTTCACCTGAAGGAACCAATTTCTTGCATGTAGTGTGTGCGGATCAAGTTATTTTTGTAATTGTCGGTTGTGGGAAGTTTCTCACGACACAGGAAACTAAAAGGGTCTGGTTTCCTTTGATCAACGCACCACAGAGTTACAAAATTGCCCCTAATATAAATAAGTGCGGTTCTATATCCTCTGTAAATGACTTCCCCTTTCATATGTATATGACCCCTCCTAGATCGGTTTTCAAGGGCTTCCATCCACTTCTCTCCGGATCTCTTTCACCTCAGAGGCTAAGTCTTTCTTTAGCGCCGCAAAGTCAGACCTAGTGCTCCAAAGAGGGTTTCCAGGAAAGTTCTCGTCACTGGGGCTTCCTCCTACTCCTGGTCTCCTACTGCCTTTTCTAGGCTAGCTTCACATCCCATTGCTTTTTTGGGGGTGTGCTTGGTAAATAAGTCCTTTATGTTGCTGTCTTTCTATGGGGGGTCGGTTTGTAGGTCGTCATTTCCTTTCCCAATGATGCGACAGTTGGGTATTCCTTACCAAGGCTTCCCAACACTAGCTACCTTGGTAGGCGATGTTTTCCCCCAGCTCCTTTGGTCTCTGTCGTCCAGCCTATTGGGGGCTCCCCCTGGGTCCGCCACTACTCCTTGCCTCTCAAATTTCTGACCGCTGCTCCTGTAGGCCTCCATCGAGTGCGAGTCTGTGTCATTTAGGGCTGGTGCTCAGAGTTCTCTATCTCTATCACTTCAAGCCCCGAAGTGCTGTTTCCGTCCCTCCGGAGCGTAAGGACTTCCCCGGAGACACTATCTGTGTACAACCAGAGGGATCTTCGCATCCACTGCTGTCACGGCAGGAAGGGGACTCCGCTCACTCCACCCGCATGTGTCCCGTGCGGGACTTCTCTGCTGCCCGCAGACAGTACCGCACCCCTGCTCATGTCGGGCATGCACCGGGGGCTCCTCGGCTTCGACCGCAGGTACTTCTGCTGATCGCTCCGGTGATTTCCCGGTGCCCCTGGAGGCTCCCCTGTAGGCGTCCAGGGCAGCTCCCGGCTATTCGCGCTGGGTCCGGTCTCGCGTAGGCCTTTTTTCCAGGGTTCTCCGCCGCTCACCTCCAGTTCGGCACCCAACTCGCAAGGGGAGAGCACTGACCTCTTGGACTCCCCGGTACGACCCACTCCGTCTCCTCTGCTTGCTCCAGGCAACAGCTGTGTCCTCGCGTCTGACTCAGGCCACCAATCTCCGGGGCCGCAGGTCAATGGCCTTTTTTTTGGTGCAAAATCTGTTTGACAGTTTATTATAAACACTTCCGTAACAATTTGATACCTAGACATGGCATTCCGTATGCGATAGACCACTAATTTTATCACAGTATCTTATCTTACAGGAATGACTCGTTTAGAGCTCCACATGAGTCCTTATTGCTATGGCAATTGCAACAACATCGGAAAAAACATCAGAGAACTAAAACCCCCATCTCCTCCCCTACTCCCCCCTCCCCATGGTAGAGAAGCACACCCCCCTTCCCTAGCTACTATCCGGGTAGGACTGGCAGAATGTCAACATTCTGCTTGGTATCGGATGAGTGTCACAGTGTCCCTCATGAGAGAACTTCTATGATAGCACCACTGCCAGTTCTAAAATTGGAACAGATGGAGCCCTCTTAATGTGGGTGGACACACTGCAAGCGGAAGCCCTTTCGTAAGGTAGGATGCCAGTGGACCTCACTTATGAATTATTGGAGTACTGTTTCACAATGAAAACTGTACACTAAAGTTGAGCTTATACAAAGATCATGGCCTCACAATTTGATTATTTGTCTTGCTCAGAGGACATAAATGCGTTGGCTACTGTAAAGAGAAGAAAATAAAGACTCAAAGAATAAAGAATTATGTGAACTATTTCACCTGAAGGAACCAATTTCTTGCATGTAGTGTGTGCGGATCAAAAAATGTATATTCGCCTCTGAAAATGTCCACCATGCCTTCAATCGTGAATATTTTCCATAGGCGAGAGTGCCACAGAACCAGGATCGGCGCTTCTTTTTTCTTCCAGTAAGCCGCTAACGCCTTTTTCGTTTCCCCTAGGCATGCCCACATAATCGCTTTATCTGCCTTGGTTTGGCGTTCTAATGTGTTGTCTCTAAAGCCCAGGAGGATCCCGTAAAAGGAATTTGGGGCAGGGTAACCAAACATATCCTTCATTGGGTCCAAAATATCCTCCCAAAATGACTTGACCGTTGGGCAGTCCCACCAAATGTGGCGAAAATCCCCAAGGATACCGCAACAGAGATCTGAAGTGAGGGGAAAAATCTTTCTTAAGTTTGGCAGGGACTAGGTACCAGTCAAACAATATTTTTCTCTCAAGTCAAGCGAGTGATTACATTTTGCGATGTCTGTCCATAGGTGTTTCCACTCCCCCTCAGTCGTCTCCCTTCCCAGGACTTGGTCCCAGGTTGTTCTGTACCGGGATTGCGGTGCTCCTGTAGTAAAAACTAATATTTTGTAGAGAAAAGAGATTGTGTCCTTAGTCGAGCTCACCTCCCGCACCAGTGTTTCTATCAGGGTCAATGCCCTAGTTGTCGCCTCCCTGACCAGCGGAAGAAGTGCCCAATGTTTAAGTTGCAAATAATGAAAGTGTTCTGAAGCCGGAACCCCAAAATCTCATTGGCAATTCTCGAAAGAGAGAATATCAGTTATGGAAGAGATCAGAGGACCTTGCACCCACCCTCTCTCCATGCGTCAAAGGGCCCCTCTTTACGTGAAGGCGGAAACCCCAGATTAAAGTGTATAGGTGTGTAGGGGGACGGAGAGGAGGTCCATCCCCGGTTTTTATTGACCTCATCCCAAATCTTCAGGTGGTCCTCGAAGGGGTGCTTAGGTAGGGATTAGCTGATCTATCCTTCTTTGGCTTCCAAAGCACATCTCAAATTGTCCTGCCCATGATAGCCCGGTCCATGTGGAGCCAGTGCTTAACTGAAGCTCGCATAGACCATTCAGTGATAACTCTTAACTGTGCTGCCTTAAAGTATAGCTCTAAGTCAGGGAGAGCCACTCCTCACTCTGCTCTAGGTCTCCTTAAGACATGAAAGGGCAACCTTGTCTTTCCGTCCTGCCACACGTAGCGAATTACTAGAGATCTCACCTCTTTCAGGTATGCCTTATCCACATCTATTGGGAGAGCCTGGAAGAGATAGAGCAGCTTAGGAAGCAGGGTCATCTTAACCGCATGGATCCTACCCAGCCAGGAGATAAACAGGGGCTTCCATCACTGTAACTCGTTTTACCTGTGTAAGTAGGGGAGGTAAATTCACCCGAAACAAGCCTTCTATAGAGGAAGTGATCTGAATTCCCAGATACGTTAAACCATGTTTAGCCCACGCAAACGGGGATTTCCCCTGAATTACACGCTTCTCCCTCTCCGATAGAGGGAGGTTCAGAATGGAAAATTTAGAGACCTTGACCCAAAAGCCCACCACATGTTCAAATGCTCTCAGTTCTGGTTGTAGTGACAAGAAACAGGACAGGACTTGTGAGGGACAGCAGAATATCGTCCGCGAACAACAATACCTTGTGCTCCTCACCCCCAAATCGGAGTCTTTGAATGTCCAGGTTCGCCCGAAGCCGCGCCGCCAGCGGCTCGATGCTCAGCACGAACAATAGTGGGGATAGGGGACACCCCTGCCGAGTCCCCCGTCCCAGCTCAAAGAATGGTGTGGTAACCCCGTTAACCTGGACTCTAGATCTCGGGTTCAGATAGTTGGCTCGTATCATCTGTAAAAATCCATCCCCAAAGACAAACTTCTCCAGGGTAAGAAACGAAAAGTTTCTTACCTGTCGGTGTAGTTTTGCAGCTTGAAGATCTTTCTGGATTCACTATGCTGTGCATTATTCCGCGATCTTGTGATTGGGTCCGGATTCGTAGTCTTTTCTTTGTTTTTTTTTTTTTTTTTGTAGCCCAGGTGGGCGTCGACGTCCACCATTTGGTGCACCTCCCGTGACGTCGTCGTGCTTCCTGCGGAAGTCCCACCTTTGGGGCGCCATCTTCGGGTTCTTTTTTCCCTGTTTTTTTTTTTTTTTTTATAACCCTAGGCGATTGATTAATCCTTTTGTCCATATTTCTGTACGTATCCACTTATTTGATCCTATCCATTTCACCCCCTCTTCCTCCAGCCTCATCTTCCTGGCGGAGGTGGGTGGGTTCGCTAGTGAATCCAGAAAGATCTTCAAGCTGCAAAACTACACCGACAGGTAAGAAACTTTGTTTTGCAGCGTGAATCTTTCTGGATTCACTATGCTGTGCATAGACTTTGTAGCGGTTTTCCTATTTTTGTGGTGGCTGGGTGGAAGATGATCGCTGGTCGTTGAAAATGTGTTGTAGCACCTTCTGTCCGACCTGTGCTTCCTTATTCATTTGAATGTCCACGCAGTAGTGCTTTGTGAACGTGTGCACAGATGCCCACGTTGCTGCGAGACAAATGTCTTGGATGGGCGTGTTTGCCAGGAAGGCAACTGTGGCCCCCTTCTTCCTTGTGGAGTGAGCTTGGGGCCCCTCCGTTAGCTCCTGTCCAGCCTGTTTGTGACAGAATTGAATAGTGAGGGCAATCCACCTAGCGATGGTGCCCTTGGTCACTGGTCTACCCATGAAGCTAGTAGCAAAGGACACAAACAGCTGCTTCGACTTCCTGAGTTCCTTGGTTCTTTCAATGTAGTGCATCACCGCTCTTCTGGCATCGAGGGTGTGCAGGGCCTTTTCTGCGTTTGTAGTCGGGTTTTGGAAGAAACTCGGTATCTGGATACTCTGATTCATGTGGAACGCCGACACTACCTTGGGCATGAAGTGTGGGTCCGTCCTCAGGACTACCCTGTCCTTGTGAATTTGAATGTAGGGCTCCTGTAGCGTTAGTGCTTGAAGCTCGCTCACCCTGCGTAGTGAGGTTATGGCCACTAGAAAGGCAGTTTTCATCGTTAACATTTGTAGATTGGCCTTGTGAATGGGTTCAAACGGCGCCTTCATGAGCTCCGTCAGAACCACGTTTAAATTCCATGCCGGCGGCGGCAACCTTTTCGGGGGTGCCATTCTTTTGGCTCCCTCCATGAATCTCTTCACCACCTGCGAGCTGAAGAAACTTCCACCCTTCTCACCTCTGGTGTAGGCAACGATCGCTGCTAGGTGCACCCTTAGGGAGCTCGAGCAGAGGTTACTCTTTAGAAGGTGTGTGAGGTACCTCAGCACAGTTGAGTCTCTTGTCATTCTGTTTTGCAGGCCCTTTTTCCTGCACCACACCGTGAATCTCTTCCACTTTGCGCTGTAGCACTTTCTTGTAGTAGGTTTCCTTGCCTCCCGTAGCACTCGCATAGTGCTCTGAGGTAACCTTAGGTGTGCGAACTCTAGGTCTTCAGGAGCCATGCTGCTAGGTTGAGGGTCTCTGGCTCTGGGTGCAGGACCTCCCCGTTTTGCATTGAGAGCAGGTCTTTTCTCCTCTCGAACCTGTACGGATTGCCTTGCGCCATTTCTTGAATCTGTGAGAACCATGTCTGCCTCGCCCACTGTGGGGCCACCAGGATCAGAGTCATGTTGCTGGTTCTGCACTTGTCGAGCACTCTGTGCAACAGGGGTATCGGTGGAAAGGCGTAGGCAAATGTCCTCCACCAGCTTATCCATAGGGCATTTCCCTTGGATTGCTGATCTGGTTGCCTGGACGCAAAGCTTTGGCATTTTGCATTGTGGCGTGTTGCAAATAGGTCTATTGTGGGAGTCCCCCATCTCCGGAAGATTTTCTCCGTTTCCTGGCCATTGAGCTCCCACTCGTGCGATGCTGACGTCTGCCTGCTCAGCCAGTCTGCCTCCACATTGTCCTTCCCTGGTAGGTGAATTGCCAGTAGATCTATCTTGAGAGGTATGGCCCATCTCCAAATCTCCTGAGCTAGGGATGAGAGGGGAAACAACTGTGTCCCCCCTTGTTTGTTGATGTAGAACATCGCCGTGGTGTTGTCTGTCTGTACCAACACCCTCTGGCCGCACAGGTGTCTCTGGAATGCCTTCAGGGCTAGCAGTATCGTTTTCAACTCGAGGTAGTTGATGTGGCGGACCGCGTCTGCTGGAGCCCATAGACCCCTCACTCTGAGGTTGTCCATGTGCGCTCCCCATCCCTTCTGCGATGCGTCTGTGGTAATGGTCACTGTTGGGCTTGGTGGTGTCAGGCTTCTCCCCGTTGTTATGTTGTCTCTGTTCCACCAAGTTATCTCCTCCTGCACTGCGTGCGTAACAACCACTAGATCCTCCCAACTTCCGTTTGCTTGTGACCATTGCTGTTGCAGCCATTCCTGGAATGGTCTCATGTGCAGGCGTACATTCGGCACCAGCTGGATACAGGACGCCATCATCCCCATCATCTTGCTCACCGCCCTCACTGTCAGAGCTCGCCCCTTCTGGTAGAGCTGCGTCTCCTTCAGTAGGGCATCTGTCCTCCTGTCGCTGGGCACTACTGTACTGTTGAGGGAGTTGATCTTTGCCCCCAGGAAAATCTTTACCTGTTCCGGTTCCAGCGATGATTTTCCCCAGTGGATGGAAAATCCCAGATTTGTGAGGGTGTCTGTTACGCGTTTTGCGTGCCTCTCGCACTTCTCGCGTGAGTTTGCCTTGACCAGCCAGTCGTCCAAGTATGGGTATACGTGTATGCCCTGCTTTCGTAGGTGTGCCGCTACCGCCGACAGGCATTTTGTAAAGACCCTTGGCGCTGATTTTAATCCGAAGGCCAGGGTTGTGAACTGGTAGTGTTCTTGTTCGATGTTGAATCTTAGAAGGCCCTTGTGCCTTCTGTTTATTGGGATGTGAAGGTAGGCATCCTTGAGGTCCACGGTGACCATGAAGTCCCCTTCTCTTATCTGTGGCAGTACCTCCTGCAGTGAAGTCATTTTGAACCTTTGCGTTCTTATGAACTTGTTTAGGTAACGGAGGTCCAGTATGGGTCTGAGGTCTCCGTCTACCTTCGGAACCACGAAGTAGTTTGAGTAGACCCCTTTGTTGCGTTCCCCGAACGGCACTGCCTCTATGGCTCCCTTTTGTAGGAGTTTCCGCGTTTCTTCTCTGAGTATTGCCAGCTCTTGGGCCGATCTCGGTCTTCCCTTCGGTTTCCTGTTTGGAGGTCTTTTCTCCAAGTCTACGCAGTATCCGTACTGCACGATGTTCCGTATCCACTGGTCTGTGGTTATACGCCGCCACTCCTGAAGGTAGAACCTCAGCCTTCCGCCTACTGGTGACGTATGCTCGTAGGCTCTTGAATCTTCTCTTCCCCCTGATGACACTTTTTTGCGCCTCACCCTTGGGGACCTGACGAGGGTAGGCGTCTTCTTGCGTGCTGAGTCACTTCGAGGAGGGCTGATCGCCCCCTCTCCTCCTTTGGCCACGTCCGTTCCCTCTCCCGCGAAAGGACTGGCCCCGAGGTTGATATTGCCAGCTTTGCTTCTGCTGACTTTGTCCGTGACCTTCGCCCTGCTGACCTTGTTGGAACGCCTGGTGCGATGTCCCTTGTTGGCTTGCACCCCTACCGTAGGGTCTCCTCGAGGGATTACCTCGTCTCATTCCCCTCAGCTGTAGGGCCCCCATGGATCTCGCTGTCTCGTTTTCCTTCTTGAGCTGGGTGAGCTTTTCGTCCACCGTTGCTCCGAACAGTGTCTCTCCGTTGAAGGGGGTGCCAAGGATGTTGTTCTGCACTTCCGGTTTGAATCCCGAGATTCTTAGCCATGCATGCCTCCTCTCTGTGACCCCTATGGCCATGAGTCTTGCTGAAGTCTCTGCCCCATCCAACGCCGTCTTTATACAGGAGTTGGCGATGTTCTTGCCTTCATCTACCAGGTGAGAGGCTCTCTGGCGGTATTCTTTGGGGAGGTGCTTTACTAGCTCCCCCATCTCATCCCAGTGTTGGTATTGGTGTCTATTGAGGAGTGCATTCGAATTCGCCATGCGCCAGTGCATTGCGGCGTTCCTCTCGACCTTTCTGCCTGTGAGGTCGATCCTCCTGCTCTCTTTATCCGGAGGTGGGCCCGAAGTTGCTGGAACGTTGTCCCTTCTCCTGGCCGTGGAGGCTATGATGGAGTCTGCGGTGACGCTTCCCTTGATGTAAGGTGGGTCCAGGGAGGAGTGCTTATATTTCTTCTCTGTCCTGGGCGTGATCGACCGGCAGGTGGCAGGCTCCTTGAAGGCTTCTCTCCCCTGGTTCATCACGCTTTGTAGCATGGGGAGGAACTGACTCCTAGTCTGGATGGGGAGCAGTGTTTCGACGATAAAATCGGCTTTCGGCCTCTCCTCGTCGAGTTTGACGCCGAAGGCCAGTGCTGCGCTCTTCACCACCATGTTGTATACCCCGATGTCGTCGGGTGGCGAAGGCCTCGAGGGGTACGTGTCCACGGGCTCCTCCGGGTTTTCGGTGTCGAGATCGTGCCATTCGACGTCGTTGCTGGTAGATGCCGCCGATTCGAAGAACGACTGTTGGTCTTCTTCCTCGGCTTCTTCCTCATAATAGGGCTCCTCTTCTTCTTCGAGATCCCTTGTCAGCCCTTCGGCGTCGAACTCGTCTTCGACCTCGACGACGTCCGCCGATGAAACCGTTGGAATCTTGAATTCCTTCATCCTGGCGTCGAACTCCTTCTTCCTTTGAAGGATGTTCTCCATTTCGGCCTCGAGCCGCCTCTTCTTTTTCTCCATTTCGGAGATGCTTTCGGCGTCGACCGCGGGTCTTTTCGATGAAACTTGCGTCGACGTCGAACGTTCTTTCTGCGTCGATCGGCCCGTTTCATGGGATGATTTCGACGACCCTTGCCTTTCGGCGTCTTTCTGCACCAGGGAGTCCTTTTGTAAGGATCCGCTGGGCCTTTTGTCCGAAGTTCCCCCTTTGGACGTCGAAGTTTTCGGCGCCGGGGCTCCCTTCGTGGACCTTGACTCAGTTTTCCTCGAGTCACCTCGTTTTTTCGAGGTGTTTTTTGATTTGCGCTCGACGATTCTCTTACCTCGTCTTCTTTTTTCTTGTCGGTCTCTACGACCGTGAAGTTTTCGGCTGTCTCGGCGACGTTGTCCTCGTCGTCCGTGTCGAGGCCTAGCTCGTAGAGTGTCGGGGGTTTCCCTTTGCCATCCATGTTGGCGTTGGCTCTTCTCTGCCTCTCTCTCACCCTGAGTGTCTTCGGCGCGAAGGCTGAGCAGGCGTTGCAGTCGATACTCTGGTGATCCACCGGTAGGCAGAGGTTGCAGACCGGATGCTGGTCTTTCTGCGCGAACTTGTGGTGGCAGTTTGGGCAGAACTTGAATGGCGTCTTGTCCATTTCGCTCAGGGTCTCTGAGCGTGCATTCTCCAAGGCTGTCGAAGAAAAAAGCTCGCTGGTCCTCTTTCTTCGCGCTCCTGATGAAATCTGTTCTATTCCTGATGTCTTCTCTTGATTCTATCGATGAAACTCGCTTTTCTTCCTTCTTCCTCCGAGTGAATTTCTGGAGCTTCCCGATGACGATCCAGACCCAACGGCGGAAAAAAGAATCTGAAGATGGCGCCCCAAAGGTGGGACTTCCGCAGGAAGCACGACGACGTCACGGGAGGTGCACCAAATGGTGGACGTCGACGCCCACCTGGGCTACAAAAAAAAAAAAAAAAAAAAAAAAGAAAAGACTACGAATCCGGACCCAACCACAAGATCGCGGAATAATGCACAGCATAGTGAATCCAGAAAGATTCACGCTGCAAAACAGGAAGTGCCAGTCCACCCTGTCGAATGCTTTATCCGCATCTAAGCCCAACAGTATTGCCGGGATTTTAAACTAGTTTGTTTTTTCGACAAGGTGGAGTGTCCTGTGGATGTTGTCGTGAGTCTGCCTTCCTTTTATAAAACCGGACTGATCCGGGTGGACAATGTCAGGCATCAAGTCCTCTATACGGGTCGCTAAGATAGCCGAATAAATCTTGGCGTCTAAGTTTAGGAGAGCTATTGGCCTACAGGAGGCACACAGCTGAGGGTCCTTCCCAGGTTTGGGGATTACCGTGATGAGCGCTTCTGCCTTGGTGGGTGATCGCCTGCCTCACCGCTATCTCATTAAAAAGGGCTGTCAGATGTAGCACTAGTTCAGGAGCGTATGTTTTGTAGAAAAGGGTCGTCAGACCATCCGTCCCTGGGGATTTATGGAGTTTAAGCGCCTCAATCGCCAGACGCATCTCATCGTCAGAGATCGGAGCATCCAATTGGTCCATCCAGGAGTCTGGGATCTTAGGGAGGGCAAGGCCATCTAAGTAAGCCCTCTGTGCAGCGCCATCAGGAAGTCTTGCTTTGAAGAGATCTTGGTAAAACCAACCAAACAGCGAGGCTTTACCCCCGTCGTCTAGTTCTAGGTTCCCACCTCTTCGCGTATTCCCCCAATATACTCCCTAGTCCTCTTCTCCCTAAGCTGTGGCACCAGGTGGGAGCCCACCTTGTTCCCCTGGACATATGTGTTTCGCCGAAGCTGGAGCAATGTGAATTCAGCTCTGTTTGTATAAAAGGTCCCCAGTTTCCCTTTGAGAGTTGCCGCTTTAGACTTCAGGTGGGGTTCTTGTTAAACTCCTGTTCCACTTGTGCCAGAGCTGTCTCCAGCCCTTCCCTTTTTTTTTTTTTTAGCCCTTTCCTCATTTAGGTCCGATACCAGAGCCATAAATTTCCCCCTAATGACCGCCTTAAAGTCATCCCAAGTGTTCTGGGGGGAGGTGTTTCCCGGGTCTTTTGTTTGAAAGAATTCTCTAATCGCGAGACGCAGTTCGTCTTGCATGACCTTGTCTCGCGTCAATGAAGCAGGAAAGTACCATTTTTAGAACCCTGCGCTTTCCTCTCCCAGTTTAGGCAAACCATGACTCGGATATGGTCAGATATGGTGATGGGAAGAATCTTGGCTCCCTGGAGAGCGCACTGCATTCTTGTGACATAAAAATGTAGTCTAATCTTCAGAAAGTTTGGTGGGCATGTGAGTAGTACGTGTACTCTTTGACGCATGGAGACTTCTCAATCCATCCACCAAAGAGCCCCAGATTAAGAAATGCTTGTTGCAGTGATTTGGGGAATCTGCCACCTATGTGGTTGCGAGCTATCGTCTGTCGGGTGCCAGATGAGATTAAAGTCCCCCATCGTGATTATTTGTCCTTCTGCGAACTCACTTGTCATATTTAATAGGGAGCTCACAAAGGCCGCTTGCCCAGTGTTGGGACATAGGCCGAGACAAGAGTCACTCCTCCACTCCTAAATTTTCCTTTTACCATTACCACCCTCCCATCTTTGTCCGTCCGAATGCCCTGAGTCGAAGAATTTCGTGCTGTTGTGGAAAAGAAGCGCCACTCCGTTGTGTTTTGTTTTGGCAGAGAACTGTATATAAGTGAGTAGTTTTTGTGCCTCAGCCGCCTCTCTTCTGATCTCTTAAGATGTGTCTCTTGAAGCGCTACCACAAATTTTTTGATGCTTGATCGGCTAGTTTAGGCCTTTCACATTCCATGTCGCGTCAGATATCTTATGTGGTGTTCCTGTGTCCACGCTGCGTGTTCCCCTTGAGCGTGTCGTATCCTTCCCCGAGCCTGTTGCCTCTCGTCAGGATTCTCTCGTCCCCACCCACCGGGAGCAACCCGTGTTGTAGCCCACTCCCATCCCCCCTCTCGCTCTGTTTCTACACTCCTCCCCCCCCCCTCACCCGCCCATCCCTCTCTAAACTGTAAAACAAAACCATAGAAAAGAACAATGCTTGGCCGCAGGACCCTTACTTGAACTGCTATTGCAAGAGTTATTGTTCGGTGCTTCGAGCTGGGATCACGGCCCTCGCCCTTCACCTTGCTGTCTCTATTTCAGTGTCCAATGTAGCTGATCATATGCTGCAGCGTAAATGTCTTCTGTTCATCATCCGGAGTCTTCTGTGTCGAGTGGGACATACTGTTGCCATCATTGACCTGAGGATCCCCTCGACGTCTGAAGTAATAGCCCTCCATAATTCTAACATACTAAATGGCTCCCAGCAATGCTCATGGCTGGGGCAAGGTGTCCTAAAGTGCTGCTCGCCTACTTGCACGTCTTCATATGTCTCTTTCAGTCACAATGTCTTTCCCTATCCCCGCTTTCCCAGTGGTCTATGGGCTGGTGTCGGTTGAGCATAGGTCGTGCTGCCAGCCTCCAGAATCGTGTTATTCGCTCGTTATGGAAGTCCATCCAGGTGTCCTTGTAGACCTTCAGGACTTGTCCTGAGTGACCAATCTAGGTAGGCCATCTTTGCCAACCGGCAGCTATCCCTCAGGTTCTTGAAGATCAACCTTGGTGATTGTTTCCCACTGTGCGGCGCTGGACCGCGACTGGTCTTGTTGCCCCGACTGGGACCCAGAAGCCTCGCCTTCCGACAGAGGGATTCCAAGTAGCTCCATACCTTCTTTGAGGTCTGTTTATTTTTATACTCAACCGCTATTCCAAAGGGATACGTCCAGCAGTATCTTCTTTGTTCTTTACGAAGGTGTTCTGTGAGGGGTCTAAAGAATTGTCTCCTCTGAAGGGTCGCTTGCGCCAGGTCCTGGAATATTACACAGCGATAGCCTTGAAAAGAGATGGAGTCTTTCTTTCTGGATTCTTGCAGAATAGCGTCCTTGACTTTATAGGAGTGCAACTTGACCAGGACATGTCGGATGCGACGTCTTTCCCCCGGCAGCGCCGGTCCTACCCTGTGCGCTCTGTCAATTTTGATCTTGAGTCGTCTGGGCCCCAGGATCTCCACAAATGCCTCTAGATCAGGACCTTCTGCCCCCTCCTCCAGGTCCCTCGCCGGGACCGGTTTTCAAGATCTTCATTATTCAACATAGCCGTTTGGAGTTGCAGAAGGTGCACCTTGTCATTCGTTTCCATTGTGCGTCGGTCTAATTCCTGTGTTTGCGCCTCCGTGTCCAGCATTCTTGTACCGACAGAGTCTACATCTTGCCGTAGGGAAGTTATCTTTTCTGAAAGATCGGCTCGCAGTTTGGCCATGGAGGCTTGGAGGTCCCCCTTCAGTTCCGTGTGCAGTTCAGTTTTAAAGTCCTTCAAAGAGCTGAGCAGGTCTTCTTTGGTCAGGGCCATGGTTGTGTCGGGGGTCTCTTTCTCTTGTGGATGTGGTTTCTCCATCGTCGTAAAATAACTGGTCACTAGTTGTCTTCTTGGGTGGCATAGGTGCAACACTTTTGTGGGCCTGGGCTGCTACAAATTGTGGGCCTGTTCTGTACTCTAAGCCCTTGGCGCCCTTGTTGCTAGGGTGGAGGCCCCCGTGTCACCAAGCTGGCAGTCAGCTCTCGTACTCTAGTTGTGTGCAGGATGGCTAATGGAGGCTCAGACTTCGGTAGCCATCTTAAAATCAGGCATCATTTGCGTGAATTTGGCTTCCCAGCAGAAGTGCCCTGGCTGCTATTCCCCAGTACCTTCTAGTGTTTGGGGCCTTTTACTGTTGGCGCTTGAGATCAGCCCTGGGAGATAGGTGCTGCCGGTGTAAGTCCCCCGTATGGCTCACCGCCGCCATTTTTAAGTCAGGCCCTCGCGGGTGGGGGGCACCTCTTCCCTGTCTCCCCCTGGGCCCCAGGGGGTGCTTAACAGACTTTGTAGGCACCTTATCACAAGCTGGGGCCCCCGCCGCCCCCTAGGGCTCTTGGGCCGCATTTAGTGCCCCATACCTCTTCGCCGCTTCCCGTCGGCTGCCATGATCCTGAGTCCTCCAGTGGCATACACATCCTGGAGTCTTCCGTGCTGGCTCACTCCATATTACAGCAAGCGGATGTACCAGGGATCACAGGCCAACGCTGGCCGCTGCTTGTCACGGTTCCTTCCTCGCAGGGAGACTCATGGGGAGACTCCGGCTCAATTATAGCGGACCGCCATCTTGGATCCCGCCGATAGCCTTCACGTTTTGTGTGCTTTCTCGACCGCCGCTGGCACCTCGCCGGATCCCTGTGTCACCTTCAGATCTACGCTGCAAGTAGCTTCCAATAGGCAGAATTTGAGCTACATTGGGGTTAACAAAGTGTCTGACAGCCTCGTGGTGACGGAGCCAACCCGGATCACATCCGATCACCCATCTTGGGTGGCCACCGTCAATGACATTTTATGTACAATATCATACAAATCGTTTCCAACGGCAGGCGTATACAGTCTTGGTGGATGTACACCTAGCTGACAGAATAATATTGCAGACTTCGGGAGGAAGATTGAAAACTATAACTTGTTGCCACTCAATCTCCAAGCAATACAGTTGAGAGTTGACACGTTTAGGTGGAGGACCCTCCCCTGCGACAGATCCTCCCGAAGGGGCAGCTTGATCGGAGGATCGACACTCATTTTCAGAAGCTCGGGATACCATGCTCTCCATGCCCCGTCTGGAGCCACAAGGGTGACTTGGACCCGGTTGATCATGATCTTTTTGAGCAGTCTGGGTAGGAGTGTTATGGGAGTAAAGGAGTACAGGAGGCCCCAGTTCCACTAGAGACAAAAAGAGTCTCTAGCGAGAGCCGCCTTGAACACTCCAGCGTGCAAAACTACTGACATTGTGCGTTCTTGGTGGAGGCAAACAGATCTAAGTTTCTTCCCACTGCTGAAAGAGACCTTGCACCACCTCTGGGTGGAGACGACATTCATGATCCGCAAGTCATCGACGGCGGAGTTTGTCCACTCTGAAGTTCAGAGAATCAGGCATTTGTTGAACCACCAGGGATATGCCCTGCTGTTCAAGCCATGTCCAGAGATGCAAACCTCTTGACAAAGGGTCCACAACCCCACCCGCCCCGTTTATTGCAGTACCACATGGCAGTGGTGTTGTCCGTGAACACCTGCACTAGGCTTCCATTGATAGAGGGTAGAAAGGCTTTCAATGTCAGTCAGATCGCACAGAGCACCAGCATGTTGATGTAAAGTCTGGATTCCGCTGGAGACCAGAGTCCTCCGATATCCACCTCTCCCAGGAGGCCGGCCCATCCCAGGAGTGACACATCTGTCACTACTAAGAGATCTGGTTAAGGAAGAGAGAAGGGTCTGCCTCTGACCCAACCGCTGTTCGTTAGCCACCACTCCAGGTCCTTTGCGGTTTCCTCCAAGATCTGGACCATGTCGGAGACGTTTTGCTGATGCTGCGCCCACTAGAACTTGAGGTCTCACTGCAGAGCCAGCAAATACCATCTGGCACCCATCACCAGCAGGAGGCCATGAGGCCCAGCAGCCTCAGAGTCAGTCTAACCGAAACCCAGGTTAAAGGCTGAAACATCGGCATCATAGCCTGAATATCCTAGACCCGCCCCTCGGGAGGATAAGCCTGAAACTGCACTGTGTCCACAAGATCACCAATGAAAGGGAACGTCTGAGAGGGAGTCAGGGATGTTGGTCGTGAACACCAGAGAATGCAGGAGGTTTGCAGTAACCTGAAAAGGGGGGGGGGGGGGAGAAGACAGCCTGAGGGGAGCCTGCTTTCAGCAGCCAGTCGTCGCAATAGGGGAATACGGACACCCCTAACCTGAGCAGATAAGCTGCTACCACTGCCGTCACCATGGTGAACACCCGAGGGGTGCTGGTAAGGCCAAAAGGGAGCATAGTGAACTGAAAATGTGGCATAATGTAAACCATACGTACTGCTGATGGGCACGCAGGACCGGGATGTGAAAATAAGCATCCTGCAAGTCCAGCACTACCAGACGGTCTCCTGGGTCCGGTGCATGCAAAATCTAGTTGAGAGTTTGGAGATCTAAGACAGTACCAAGACTCTTGTCCTTTGTGCGGACCAGAAAGTAGAGGGAATAGAAACTACAGTCTACTTCTAGCACTCTATGGCTTCCTTGGCAAAGATAGCTATGACTACCCTACGGAGCATGGACAAATGAGCCTCCATCAGCCGGTCCTAAAATGGGGGGAGGGAGGGGTAATCTCCAAGGTGAGGGAGTAGCCCCTTTGGACGATCTGCAAAATCCACCTGACGGATCTTTTGGACTGTCAGTGGTGGAGGTGATGGTGGATCCTGCCACCATCTGTACACCCATGATCTAAAAGGGCAAGTTAGGAAGGTATGGAGACTGCAGGTGCCGGGGGAGGGGGATGGTGGCTGGACCAGACCGCTGGCTATCCTACCCACAAGGCCGGTAGGAATCGGGCCCTCATCCATGCAGAGGCTGGAAAGCTTGCACGGCTCAGTGGCTGGGATAGGGTTGGCGCGGTTGAAAGCCCCTTCCGTGGCCACAAAAGGAGCGAAAGGCAGACTGGGGATGTGGGGCAGCCAAGAGGCCCAATGACTTGCAGTAGACTGCAAGTTCTTAAAGTGCTCCAGCACAGAGTCAGCCTGGTCTCCCAAGAGATGGGTGCCATCGAAGGGCACGTCCATGAGGGAAGCCAGAAGTTGTCAGCCAGGCGTGGCATCTGAGGGCCACAGTTTAATAAATCGCTCTGCCCAGTGAGTTGGTCATGTCCAAGCCACAACGTAAAGTGCCTTTGCGGCGTCTTTCCCGTCTGGACTTGCTTGGGAGACAATGGCCAGGGCCTCCTCCAGGACCTGTGGCAGCACTTGCACAACTGTTTTCCACAGCGTGCTGGAGGTAGTGGGCGACTAAACATGCAGTGTTCACTGACCACAAATTTGGCAGAAGAAAACATTTTCTTTCCCAAGCTGTCCAACCTCTTGGATTCCCAGTCTGGGGGGAGTGGCAGGGAACTGGCCATGGGAAATGGCGGCTTGGACCACCAAGCTCTCCAGGAAGGGTGTTGGATGAGGATATTTGGGTCCTCTGGAGAGGGCGGTGGCAGCAGGCAATCGTCCTAGCGGCAGGAGCCCCTGTGCAGAGTTTGGAACAGGTCCCAAGAAGGACATCAGGGAGGGCTTCATTGAAAGGGAGTAGGGGTTCAGATGAGGAGACTCCCAGTTGCAGCACCTCCGTCAAGATTTTGATCTTGACTGCCACCGAGGGCAACTGAAGGTCGAGAACCTCAGCCGCCCTTCGCACCATCATTGCTTATGTTTCTCCCTCCTCTGCAGTTGTGGTAGGGGGAGAAAGCATGTTGGTATCTGGAGACGTATCTAGTCTGCTGGCATCACACCGTTCCGCACACCAGTCCATGTCCTAATCAGAAGGCTGGTATTTAAAGGGTCCAGCGACCCCTCCCATTCCTCCCCGAAGCCTAGCCTTTTGGAATATGGCTCAGGCTCTGACCTAGAACACGGGGATTTCCTATTGGTGCCGGGATCGGCGTCAGTTGACACGGCTCTGACTCGGATTCAGGGATCACAATGGGGCTGGCGCCGCTGGAAGCATCGGGCCGGCGCAGGTCAGGGTGGCACAACAGGCGTCGGTTCAGATAAATGACTGGATCCATGGTGGTCTCATCGGGCCGCAGCTCCAGATGGGGCCCCCTCTGACCCTGCTGGCCCTAAGGTGCACCAGAGGGGTCGGGTCGCTCAAAAAGGAGATGCATGGCCTCACAGAACTCTTTAATTTGAGCAAGCGTTGCTCTGGCTCACGGAAAACTGGGGAGGCGCAGAGTCAGCCCATGCACAGGTTCCGACGAACCAGGCCTCAAACGCCGATGTTCCTTGATTGTGTTGGTCAACTGACGAGGAGAAGTCAAAGCGTGCTTCGACTTCGTGGTTTTTGTGCCTCTTAGCCGAGTGCCTGATGATTTTGAGTGGGATGAAGAGGACTTCAGACTCCTGGCACGGTCCTCAGACCCTCCTCTCTAGCGGGACTGTGACATCAGAGTTGCATGCCGGACCTCTCCCTCAAAGCCTTTGGCGCTATGGCCTAGCAGTCGGAGCACGACTTGGAGACATTGTCGCGTACCAGACCTCACAAATCTACCAGGTGCGGGTCCGCCACTGACATGGCACGGTGACAGTCGCCACAGGGTTTAAAACAGGGGTCTCCAACCAGTAGCTCGTGAGCTACTGTAGCTCTCCACCTGTGTGCAGTCCAGCTGATTAATTAGAAAGCTTTTGCTTGGATGAATATACATATAAAAAAAATTGAGATTAAACAACACTAACAATATTAGTAGCTCTCAATGCGTTTTATTAAACATAAGTAGCTCTCAGTATAGAAAAGGTTGCAGACACCTGGTTTAAGACCTGTCTTCCTCTATGATATCCTTGACACACCAGGAGGAAAAACTTTAAAAAATGTTGACAAAATGTCACAAAAATCTTGTTCAAAAACTGACAGAGGAGTAGCTCTTCTCTCGGCTCAACGCTGGCTGGAGCGGAAAGAAATTAACTGACAGCACGCTTAGGGGGCACCTATATAACTAATGCAGACGTCACTTTCACCGCAGACGACGCCGACACACAGAGTCGATGGACGCCACCTACTCATGAGCAGGGGTACTGCTCATGAAAAACCTCCTGGATCCAGTCTGACGCCTGGGAAAATTCAAAGGTAAGGAATCTGCCGTTAGAAGTCTTGATCACACGTGCTGGACTTGTGATGCAGGGAAGGCCCAAGACTGCCCGTAACCAGGATGGCTCCGACGAAAGAGAGCATTTGCGAAAGACTTAAGTGCTGCTTTGACACAAGTGAGCACCAAAAATGTCAGGAGATTCAAGATCATCTGGAGGCCTTTTATGACTGACTGCAAACAACCCGCCTGCCACAGCCAATCAATCAGATTGGTAAAAACTATAAAACCCAACTTCCCAACGCTGTGCTGCAACCACCACCATTACTTTCGTGAACATCCGAGGTGTACTTGTGAGGCCAAAGGGGAGCACAGCAAATGGAAAATGCTCCTGGCCCACATCTTGAACCACAGGCAGTGCCTGTGGAACTGCAAGACAGAACATGGAAGAAGGCACCCTGCAGTTCCAAAGCCATCATTCAGTCTCCTGGATCCAGGGCAAACACGACCTGGACCAACATGAGTATCTTCAATTTGTACTTCAACAAAAAGGAATTCAGAGGGCTAAGATCTAATATCTCTGAAGGACTCCATCCATCTTTGTCATCAGGAAATAGTGGGAACAACAGCCACTATATCCAGAGCTGGGTTCCTTCTCTATGGATCCTATGACGAAAAGAGCCTGCACTTCGTGGAATAAAATAGGCAGGTGCTCCTCAGAAAGATGCTCTGATTTGGGTGGAAGATGTAGCGGGTCGAAAAGAAATGGCAGGGTATAGCCTCATTGAACGATCCGAAAGACGAACCTGTCGGATGCCATATTTTGACACCATTGTAGGAAATGTCTGATCCTGCCTTCCACAATGTGGCTGTGTGCCATTAAGGGCAAAATAAAGTGGTTTGGAGGTTGATGCGGCAGGGTAGGGGGGATTGGAAAGCTTGCTGACCCTGGTGGCCTGGACGCTGTCTGCTTGAGCTCCAACATACCCCTCACCCCCCACAACCCTGAAAAGACTGGGGTGCCTTTTGCAGGGGTGGTGAACCTTGGTTATGCAGATACTTCAAACCTCTGCAGTAGCCTCAAACGAGGGGACACTGTTGAGGGTACGGTCTCACAGGTGTATAAAGGCCTAAGGAATGCATTGTGGCCTGGCTTTACTCAAAGTGTTCCAATGATGAATCTGCCTTCCCAGCCAAACAGACGAGACCCATCAAATCGCTTATGTATCAAAGAGGCATGCATATCACCAGAGAAGCCTGTGGGCCACAACCAAGTGTGACGAAGCCTCAGGCTTGTGCAGACTGCTCTGCCCAAGCAGTCAGTGGGGTCGAGTCCTGAATGTATGATGTATTTGACCGCATAATGACCACCATGGATGGTTTGAGCAAGGTTGGCCCAAATTTCCTTGGGGACATAAAACAAGATCTTGCCAACTATGTCCCATAGAACACTGAAATATTTCCCCAGCAAACAGATGACATTCACTGACTAGAAGGTTAGGCTGACCGAAGACAACATTAGTTTCCCAAATATGTCTAGTTGTTTCAATTCTGACAGGGGGGTTCGTAGGTTACAAATTGGGTGTTCACCTTGCTTTTATAAGCTTGAACCACCAAACTGTTTGGGGTAGTGTGTTGTGTCGAAAAGTCATTGTCACCATGTGATAGTCTGTGAGCCCAGGCAACCTACATGTTCACCAGTGGACAGGAACAAGGCTTAGACAAGATGCCCATTAGGTCGTCTGTAAGGGCTTCATTGAATGCAAGTAAAAGCTAAGAGTAAGTCAGTCAAGATTGCAAAATGTCTGTGAATGCATTAGTTTGACTTCCATAGTTGTTTGCTGTAAATCTAATACCTCCACTGCCCATTTACTCACCACGGCAAAAGAGACACTTCTGTTAATGGTCCAGGGGGAGAACCAGAGGTAGGTGGAATGTTTCCTCTTGTAACACAGAATTTCAACCAAATTCCGCCAATCGCTGTGTGGCAGAATTTGTTTCCTGCAAGGTTCCAGCAATGTGAGCGTGAGGGAGATTTGGCATCCCCTAGTGTGATTTTCTAATGCGGGCGCTCACAAGTGGTTGCGGTCAGAGGGCTGCTTCTCGAGTAAACTTGTTGCCACTCAAGTAGATTTTCTACTTGAGCAGTGGCAAAATCAGCTCGAAAGGTCGGGCACTCTTGCGTACCGCATGGTGCAGTTCTTGTTGATTTTTCAGTGCTGCTCGCGCTACCGCCACTAAATTGAAGTGCGACGAGCATATTTTTCACCTTTTCGGGGGAACTCAGTGACATTTTTATGCAACGCCCACCCTTAGGGAGAACACAATCCAGTGTCTGGTGGAGTGTCTAACCAACTGGCCTTCTGCAAATCGATCTAAAAATTGTCATTGTCAATATGAGGGGAAAATAATCCCCATCATCTCCTTTGTCATCGCCAAAGGCTAGGTGACTCTTGTTTGAACTGTAAAGTTGTTGGAGCGCAGGGGTGAGGCCTCAAGGCAGAAGCTTGGTTATGTCTGAGTCGTATTGGACTAGGAGCAGGTGAATCTCTATGGCTTCGCACCACTAATTCAGTCAGGGGTAAAGGGACTTCAACTCCGAGCTAGATAGGACTATGGGGACTTGCTTTTCTTTTGGCACTGGGGTGGTCGAGCCACAGTTTATATCAAAGGGGCTAGCATGGATTTTGGTGGTGGAAAGGAAGTCTGCTCTGGCGATGAAGCGCAACCTGAGATTGGCAAAGGGCGGACCCACTGGCGTTAACCTGACTGGAGGCCTCTGAAGATCCTTGGGCCTAAAGAACACCAGATGGAGCTGGCAATGTGTCATGATCCGCAACATGACCTCAATAAAGGCCCTAATTTGTTGTAATGTTCTGGATGGCCCCAGAAACTTGGGAAGCATTAGATCGGTTACAGAATTGGCTCCTCTTTGGGGGACCAGAAGCAAGACTGAGAGGCTCTCTGACGCCCTTGCAGCTTCTCAGGCGGAGCGTGGCTGGACTGGGGAAAACCCCACTTGGCCTTCTTGTGTCTGTGCTTCGACTTACCAGAAGGCTTGGACCGCCATAAATGATCAGTTGTGGGAATGGCCCTGAGAGCAGGAATTTATTTTATTTATTTGAAAAGTTTTATAGAGCGCGAACAAGACCCAAATGGGTATCAGAGGGCTGTACAGAGTTGTCGTCAGCAATTATACAAAACAAAGAAGGTAAGTGAAATTACAACCTGTGAGAAAACATTCAAGAATAAAGAGTAGGGTGCATCAGAGGCGTCAGAGCGCTCCGAGTAAAACATCATACAATAGAAAGAACCACAATGTGCATCAAGGAATATTAACAAAAAAGGGGAACAAGCCCAAAAATCAATAGTTGATGCAGTTAAAGGAGCTATCAAGGACTGGAATAAAAAGAAGGTAAAAACATAGAATATCATTGACAATACTTCAAGATTTTGGTTATTTTGGTTATTAATAAAACACACAAGCATATAAAGAAGGAGAGTGAAATTACAACCTGTAGGAAAACATTCAAGAATAAAGAAAAGGGGTGCATCCGAGGCGCCATAGAGCGCTACGAGTAAAACATCATACAATAGGAAGAACCAAGATGTGTGATGTGCATCAAGGAATATTGACTGAGAAGGAACGAGCCAAGTCAATAGTTGATGTAGTTAAAGGCGCTATTGTGGCCTGGAAACAAAAGATAGAAGTCATATAACACATCAGTGACAATACTTCAAGATTTTGGTTATTAACAAAACACACGAGCATGATCAGTGCGTTAACGTTCATTCATTAGTAGTCTTTTGACCAATTTTTTAAAGGAAGTAGTGGAAGGATTTGCTAGGTAGTATGGGGTATTGTGGTGTATGGCTTTATGAGTCAGACAAGCTATCTTCAGTCACCATCCATGCCTTTCTATTCCACTGTCCATTTGTTGAGGGTCCTGGCATTGTAGCAATAAAGTATTGTTAGTTATAAGCCAGCTTTTGGACCGTTTGTTTCCCCAACTACTTGAATAGTCATTACCAATGGGCTGTTGTCAAATCAGCTCACTTACACGTCGAAACTGGCAAAACCTGCATCCTACCATTTTATAGTCCATGTGAATAAGAGCTATTGAAAATGAAGTTCTCAAAAGTATGTTTACACAAACTACTGAAAATTAAAGCTCCTAATTATTGGGAAATGCTATGAAAAACACAAAACCTAACAAAATAGATCTATGGGGGAAGCTGGGGGGGTCCAATCAGGCCTCATTGTTCTACGATTTGCAATGGTCTGAAAATCCAAAGCTTGACAAAATAAGATGGCCAATTAAAGGATGACCTAAATTCAAGCACAACTTTGGAGCACCTCATCCACGTGTCACTTAAACTTGCTCTAAGACATTTGTATAAAATAACATTGATGGTAAGTTACTACCATACTACTTTGACACTCAAATACTACGTTATGCAGTATACCAATAAATATTATTAATTGTGCCACATAATGTAACAGGTGAAATATAACCATACCACTGTTAATAGAATACATACTTTATTGCATTGGAAATATATTTTTCTGGATCTGGCAAGACTTGTTCAGAAAGCTGAAAATGTACACAAACTTGATCTTTGCATTATACTTGGTTTAACAATTGGGATAATGTATTTCTTTGGAAGGCAGCATATCAAAGACAAAAACTACTTAAAGTATCCCACTGTTCAAACTAACCAGTGTGGCGTTTGGTAAAGATCAAACCATATTTGTGAGTTCGGACAAATGATCAAATATTATCACCCCCTTTTATGTACATGGGGGGTTCAGTCTAGTCAACAAATAATTAATTTGGGAAATACGAGGCATTTAACATGGCTTGTTCCATAGGACAAAAGCAAAATTCAGTTTGACAATCTTAAATCCTTCAAGATTCTCAAACACAATAAAAAAATAAAACAAATGACAAGCTACATTTAAGCTTTTTATGCATTTAAGTTCATTCAAAGTAATCGGTCATCATAGGAATATTCCAGCTCACGTTACTTTAATGTATTTTAACAAATGGCACTTATGTTCCAATTCTTGCAGTCCAAAGGTATTTTTTTTCCTACTACGAATTCAAGAAGATTCGTTCACTCATCTGCCCATCGTGAGCAAGTTAAGAGGGGCAGGCAAGAGATGTGCATTCAACCACTTTGTAAAAACAGCCAAAATACCATAAGTAGTAATGAGATTTTGCTGTAGTAGTACAACGAATACTATGAGATACATGTCGCTCATTATCACAGTAGCTTGAAATAAAAACTACCTAAAATCTGAACAGGGTTGTTTTAAACTGTATTAGTGACATACCAATTTAGCTAAAAAGGCAGTTCAGTGATGTCTATATCACAGGCTATAGTCTTTCAGAAAACCTGTTAACAATTAGGAGGTCAAAATGCATAGTACTCCGCATGAGATTGGTATCGCTTTTTAACGGTTTAATCCTGAATCGCACATGCCTAGTTTCTTGTGCCAATTTTATGTAGAAAAATTACATATAAAATAAAACACGTACTCGTAACGTATTTTTGAAAAATATTTTGATGCACACTGGTAAGAAAGGTTAATCTTTGCTTGCATCTTCCTTCTGGAGTTCGAGGTTAACTAAGGTGCAACAAATTAAATTTCTAACCAGAGTGAATTGTAAAAATTAGTTATGAAAATAATTCACAACAAGATAAATTAACACCATCAACAAGCATTCGACTACATCTAGTTTTTGACCGCTGTAACATTTTATGGTGTGAGCACCAGGGCCTAATCAACAGCAAAGGCCCATATAAACAGCTATATAAAGAAATTTTTTCTCAAGGTAGGAGGTTTAACATTGTTTTTAAAATATTTTGTTTTTTTAGCTTGCAGTGGATGATAACTTGCACTACCTGTTTAGGATACCTTTAAATATTTGACAAGTTGTACACATTTATCCACATGTATGTACTAAACAAAACCTCATACCTCTCTGGCTTGAATACGATATTTCTACATATTCTGCAGATCAGAGATATGGTTGTTGTGATAGCTGATAAAGTTGCAAATTAAACATATAAACTGTTAAAGTTGCAAATGCTATGAATAAGGAAACTAACTCTGCAGGTGGCTCAATGTAAAGCACAAAGAAAAAAAGCAGAAACGGGATCACAAGAAATTAATAAACACAAATATGCCTGCACTTCCAGTAGAAACGTTGCATTGTTATAGCAGACCATTATTCAAAATCTTCATGTTTTGTGTAGAGCTGGATAAAATAGTGAAAAATTCATCTTCAATCCAGAATTCCAAGTTACATGCCAGCTGCCAGTCTTAATGTTGAATGAGGTTTTGGTGATTCCTTTTAAGTGTATGCATACACTGATATATATACGATGCAAAGGTAAAAAGATCCAAATTTGGGAGGTTGAATTTGTTGTAGAAAACCATGCTCATACTGAACAGTCTGGGAATAAAAGAAGCTTCAGATACCGTAATAGTTAACACCTGCTCTGGCTATACCAAAATGCCTTAGGTCATTGCTAAAGGTTCAATGGTCGTTTTCATTTTGAAGAGAGGCTGTAGCAAGGGCTACCGCTGTAACCTGCTGTCCCATACCATGAATTTGCAGCTTTGCCATTTTCTTCTGTTCACATTGTGAAACCAATCGGTTCAACTCTGCTGCACTGTAGCCAATGAGAGTCTTCAAATCACAGACAAATTTGTATACAAATCTTTTTCCTTGAACTTTGCAGATCATGTCCCCATCATAGTAGTACCTAGAAAAGACAAAAAGAAGTACAATATAGACTACAGACTTCTGGAATATGCTTAAACCTGCCAAGCATATCATCCATTTTCACTCTTCCAGTGCCTAGAAAAGTATATTGTCTCCTAGGTATCTTCCTTTTGAACACATTTGATGTGCCTGCTGTTTACACAAATTTGGAATTCATCCGACAGCGAAATTTAACTGTAATTTCTTCAGTGCAATTTTATCTCCACAACAGTGACAAATAGAATCAAACAGAGCCAAAAAATAGAAATGATTCAATCATCAGAAAGAATAGGAACACATAAAGACATTCGATCAGTAAATACACTATTCAAGGTTACCTTTATATTGTTAACATTTTACTCCCTTCAAGAGTGAAGTATTTATTACTGTACCCACTTGTTCCTCTTACTATATGGCCGCCATTAGTTATTGTTCTAGCCTTTCTCTACAGGAGAAAAAAACCCGCACTTTTCTGCCCGCTTTGATAGAGAAGACGCGCAACAAGACGTTTTTTGCCATTGTTATCATTTCTTGAGCCAAGATGCTGTTGTGCTTCCGACTGATTTGGTCAGGGGAGCAGAGTCATACAGGGACTCCTTTTGTCATTCTTGTTGCAATATTCAACTGCATCTTTGCTTACTTCCTTTTTTGATATTTTTAGCCTGGCTAAAGGACAAGCGATTAAACAGTTATTTGAAGTGTGAGCATACTTTCAAGTTCTCATGTGAGAAGTGTGGCTTTAAACCCGGATTTATCTTCAAGACTTCTTGGCAATTACTTATTATCAATTGTTAACCCTTTGTAGATTGAATAATACCGGATCCAGCTTACCAGTTTTAGCTTGGTAGGTATGCATATATCCATAGTTTCCAATAGTTTTTTCCTTTATCGCACCTCCTTATGCACTGTTTTGTCGCAAACTATAGAGGGCAATGTAACAGCGTATTTCACAGATGCTGCGTCATGGGCACCTAATTAACATACAGGCGCACAATTTAATACTTAATTATATGTTTTTATATTTGATATAGCGGTTTCCTAATAGGGTTCCACACAATTCTTTAGTAGCTAAAAATGTCCTGAAGATGGTCTCCCATACTGCTGACAACACTAGAGACCGAAATGTCAACAGTTCTTCCACTTCTTTGTAGAGTAATCTTCTGGATCCAATGTCCATGAATCACTTCCTTCACATATTTGACTGATTCCACATACAAGAGTGGAATTATCAATCACTGATCTAGGTTTCAAACAAGATTTTGAAGTCACCTCTTACAGATTAATGTACGATTGTTTTGCTGACCATGTACTTCCTGTTTTCTTATAGTTTCTATTCATATTATATAAAGACTTATTACTTTTATTACGTACACCTGGTCTTTTTACTGACTTAATCACCGGATAGGTTCTTGCTGCTGATTGAATCATTTCTATTGATTAGCTACATGTGACTGATTCTACAGGTCACAGTTGAAGACATATAATTGAACTTAAGAAATTCTTAATTTTATTGTAAATGATCCCCTTGTTGGTCTTACCTGTACTCTATTTCCCAAGCTTGCATTGGGTTATTGGGTTGCCTTATACCCTTCCTTCACCACATCATTTCAACAGCTGCCAATGGCCATAAACACATGGTTTAAAACTGAAAACAATATTCTACCTACAATTTCAACTATAGCAAGAACTAGATGGCATAGCTATGCAACAGGAAGCACGACTACAAAAGCTTCCTTATCAGCCTCTAGTAATTCGTCCAACTGCTTAAACAAGTAAACAATTTTTCTACTAGAACCATGTTTAACCAACCAACCTCCATGCCTCCACAATCCTGTGCACTTGGCTCCCAAACAACCCTTTTTCTATCACGTACAAGCTCCACTGCCACATTTCATATTTTTTTCCTTCTGCTGTTGCTGAACTGGAGCACCTCCTCTCTTGACCAGAGATCATTTTCCATCTGTAGCAATTCTTTTAAAAGTACATTATAAACATATAAAGTACAGAATGCAACTGTACTATCATCCAACACCTCATTAGTCACCTCCTGCTAAACAACCTGGATTTTGTTACGAAGAAGTGGAAAGCACCATCTACTACTTTCGAAATTGCCTCTGGATAGCACTTTAGATGCAAACGAGATACAGCCCAACATCTGATAATTACACAAAAATAAAAATATAGCAACAGTATGGAGTATGTTACTTACCCTGTAAGCATCTACTTGTAGCGTGTAGTGCTGCAGATTCACATGCTATGCATACTCCTGCCATGAAGTGTTGGGCCCGGGCTCCACAAGTGTTTTATCTTGAGGAAGTTTTATGCTCGGCGCCATGAGCCGTCTCTACTCCCCCCCTCAAAGTATTGCGCATGTTCAACAGTTCCTTTGTTAGGGGTCTATTGTGGGGGTTTCCCGCCAGTGGACGTATCGTTATGTGAACAAAGTGTATTTCCCACTAGTGAACTTGTTGGTGTGTCCTGCTGAGAAGGTCCACAATGGAGTTGTCCTGCCCTGGTACATATTGTGCCAGGAGGAGTATTTTGTGACTGTTTGTACAATTCCATATGGTCTGAGCCAGCTGTGGCAGTTGGATGGAATGGGCCCCTTCCCATTTCTGAATGTAATACATTCCAGTCATATTTTCTGTTCGTAGAAGGACATTTTTCCCAGTTATGTTTGGTAGGAACACTTTAGGAGCCATATAGACAGCTAAGAGTTCCAACATGTTGAAGTGCAATGTTTGTTGTTGTGTGGTCCAGTGTCCCTTAACCACAATGTCCTTCATATGAGCACCTCACCCCATCAGTGATGCATCAATTGTGATTGTTACCTGCGGGATTGGGTCTTTGAAGTCTCTTCCATTCAGTACGTTTGAGTTCCATCATTGTCGTGGCTGATAGACCTTGGGTAAAACCAACACTAGATCCTCAATGTTACCCCCGCTTGTAACCATTGCGTTGCTAAGCACTCTTGGAGAGGTCTCATGTGTAATGTTGCACGAGGCACTATTGCTATGTGTGAGAAAGTGGGTTTCTGTTGCAGTAAACACCCCTTTTTCTATTTTTTGTTGCCAGACTACTGATGCTCTTTGATTTGGTGTGCCCTGGGCTCCTGTCAATCAGGTGCCCAGGGCCTGTGTTCCTTCCCTAAAACTGCCTAACAGCCTAAACCCAACTGGCATCTCTGGCCACATGTTAGCCCCTGGTAAATGGTACCCTAGGTACCCAGGGCCTGTGACCAGAGAAAACCCCTAAGGGCTGCAGCACTTATTGTGCCACCCTTAGAGGCACTGTGCCCTGACACACACACACACTGCCTTTGCAGGCTGAGTGTCTTGGTACAGAACAAAACAGAGCGTCGACATGGCACACATGCCTGTGTGCCATGCCCACAACACACACTGCCCTGGCATACCTCAGTCACCACTCTAGCTGGGTGCCCTATGCCAGTGGTGTGGGTACAGGTGCATGAGCCATGTGCCCCTACAGTACCCAGGTCCATTCCTGGGCACTGTAAGTGCAGTGCTGCCATTAAGAGCATATGGTGCTGGGAGGTCGTCAACACGAACTCCACAGCACCATGTTGGCTGCACTGAAGACTGAGAAGTTTGATGCCAGTGTGGGATTTAATGCAAGATGCACGACAGAGGGCAACTTAGAGTTGCCCCCTGAACCTAACCTACAATCCACGTCCTGTCTGAGAGGCTGCCTAGGCTGCCACACAGCAGACATGTTGCTGGACCCCTGGGTAGAGAGCCATCCGCTCTCCTGGGTCTGCAACAATGCACATCATGGGCGAGGTGCTAGGTCTCCTCCCCCAGGATGGGCAGGGGAAGCTTCAAAGGCATGCCGCCTTTGTGAGCTTCTCCAGGCCACTTGCTGTAGTCAGCAATTGGCCCCCACTGGTTCTGTCCCCCACTCTGGCGGGAAGACTGGCGGGAAAGCCTAAGGGAGGAAAAGAGGTGTGCCAGCGTCTGCCAACCCCACCCCTCAGGTTGGGGAGGCAAGGTGAAGCACATCTCCGGGCTCTCGCCATCTTGAAGATGGGGAGCCCTGCCCAATCAGGACTAGGCTACTGCCCCCCTCCCACAGGAGAGTGGCAGGATAGGGGGTGTAGCCACCCCAGGGAAGGGACCCATTGGTCCCTGACCTTCACCTACCTGTAACGCCCCTAAATTTAGTATTTAGGGGCACCCTGAACCTTCCTTCCTCAGATCCAGACTCCAAAACAAGAAAAAGGATCAAGCCTTTGTTCGTCCTTGAGCTTCTCCATTGAAATCCATTGAGCGCCCGACTGCCAAAACGCACCCTGCACCCAGCCGCCCGAGTGCCCCTGGCAGTGCAACCTCTACTCTAATATACTTCCCCACTTGCCCTGAGTAAGTGACCAGGAGCCCAGCTCCCACAGCCGCGTGGCCTGCTAGCCAGCAGTCACCAACCAAGAGCCCCCTGCCTCCCATAGGATAAGATTGGGCCTAACTCACTGCACCCAGCTGCCCCTGTGCCGCTGAGGGTGTAACAACTGTACCTACCTGACCCTGAGAGACCCCTGAGTCTATGCCCAGAACCTTAACTCTGCCAGTCGAGTACTTACCCAAAAGGCGATAACTCACTTTTCTTCCATAGGGTAACATTGACTGGTTTCACTTGGAAATTATTCTAAGTGCCGAGTTTTGAAACTTTAAAATATTCACCTAAAATCATCCAAATTACGAAAACAAATTTACTCACCTGTTATCAGGAGAGATCCCAGTGCTGGATCTTGGTGCCCAGCACTGACCCTGCAAAGTAATTATAACTGTACATACCGATAACTTGATTTTCCTCCATAGGATAACATTGCCTGGTTTTCACCAGAAATTCTTTTAAGTATCGATTTTTGAAACTTACAAATATTTGCTAAACATCGCCTGTATAACCAAACCGACGCATTCTTTCAACTGTTTACAGGAGATACACCAGTGCTGGATCCAGGATCCAACACGGAGTAAGAAAAAGTAACGATAACCCTACTTACCTGCTAAGTGAATTTCCTCCCATAGGATAACATTGGTGATTCTATGTGAAAAAGTTTGTCAACTTTTTAAATACAATAATACTCCTTAAATTCAAAACGGTAACCAAAACGTTTTTACTCAACTGTTTACAGGAGATGTCCCAGAACTGAATCTAGGATCCAGTCCTGTGGTAAGAAAAGTAATCCAAAAAGTAATCAATTGCATTTAACTAGAAATTCCCATTGAGCTCAATGTTATATTGTGTTTGAAATTGTGTTGCCTTTTGCAACAACTGTAACTATTGCATTTCAAAAGTCTATTGCCTATTGAAAAGTATTTAACAAATGCATCTCATTCTGAGAAAGTATATTTTGATACCTATTGTTGGTTCTAAAATAAAGCAACCATATATATTTATATACAAACCATTGGCCTAGAGTTCAGTTCTCGAGTGTGTGAGATCATTTGCTGATTGAGTGTGTACAACAAATGCTTTACACTGTCCTCTGATACTGCCTTACTGCTCAACCAAGCTACCACTTTAGAGAGTAAGGTTATATCGAACTTTAGCCTCTGCCAAACCTCTGGGGACTGTGGACTCTGTGCACAGTGTACCTATTTGGGAACAGTATATACAGAGCCACTTTCTTACACTATGCAGGATGCCATCAGCCCTAGAAGACACATCACTCTTTTGACTGGTAGGTGACAATGTGGCTGAAAAAGATCCAGTTTGTTCTGGAGATCAAGAACTCTTTGTGCATTGGGGTAACCTGTCCCACAGACTGAATAGAGTATCGCTCCCAGGTATAGTTGAACCTGGAGCAGTTGGAGATGCCATCTGAACACAATGGCAGAAAAAAACTTTCTAACGAAGAAACCGTTGAACATGAGCAATACCTCGAGGGGGAAGACTGATGACGTATGACACCGATCATAAAACCTTCTTGAGGAAACACTATTTGCAGAGTCCGGGCCCAACTCTAAATGGCAGGAGTATGCATAACATGTGTATCTGCAGCCAACACATGCTACGACTACAACTTTCGCATACAATTCTCCAACATAAGCAGAAAAAATATCAACATTTATACTGCTCACCGTAAAGCACGACTAAGTTTTTCATAATTCATTGTTGGTTTGTTTTTCCGCGCTCCCCATTTCTGTGCAACAAGTTCCGGTTGATTTAGCTTGAATTCCCCCTCATCTCCAACCCAAGAAATGCAATCCCGTGCATCCTTATCCGTGAGAAGCTCAAGCAGGAACTGCCATAGCTGTATCTGACCATTATTTCCTGTTAATGAAAATGAGAATGGTTATAAAAAACATATTCAGCTTTATTTCCCTCAAACAGTTCCTTACCTGCCATACCAACTTTCCAATTTGGGAGACTTTAGATAGCAGCTCTACATTATACTACTTACTAAAAGTTTTCAATAAAGGAATTATTTTTTCATACCAATGAAATATTTTAGTCTTTCGGATTTTATATTTCCACTGGTTAAAAACGCAATCTGAAGGGAAATTGTGCTTTTATGGTTAAAACGAAGAACAATGATTTTCCCCTAAACTTCTAACTGTACTTTGAGGTGCCACATTTCTTCAGCAGCTCTGTGCCACCATACTTGGAGACAAAAGATAATGTCTTATTGCTGCAGAGGGACCTGGTTTGGGTGCTTGCAGAAGCACACTTTTGCTTCACTTCTTGTATAACTATTATCTGTAAGATTCAGAATATTTATCACTGTTTTGCAGAAATGCACTGCCTGGTGTGAGTAAAGTAAATGGAATTGGGAGGGAGTGACTATATAGAGGTTTACCGAACAAATCAAACACGAGACTCAAAGAGCCCACCACATTACCTACAGTTTAAGGTCAAGAAAATAACAGTACTCTGCACAAAAAAAAAGAATTTTCTCGAAAGAAACATTCAACAAATTGATTCGGAGAGGGCAGGGGCAGCATTTGCAGAAAAAATGCATATACTGAACTCTTGGATAGTTTAATAAACATAAGGCTCATTTTCAAAGATATTGTATAGCTGTTCATATATTTGATGGGATTATTTATAGGATGTAAAATATGAAAAACTAAAGTTGAACCCACCTGCCCTATTTCACCTTGAACTTCACCACAAAGGGAAGACCAAAAAATCCAGATTCTAGCAGAAGCCTTTCCACCATCTCAATCTTGTTCTTCCAAAATAAGATTTGAATTTCGCTGTCCAGGTTCTAGACATCTCATGTATTGACTATGGTAACGCTCTGAGTTGCCTGCTCAAAAGTCATTCCTCTGCTCGGAAGCAGTACTCCACCCGGCAGCAAACATGGTCTCACACATTCAGTGCATCAACCTAATCCTTGCTTTACTAGGCCGGGCTCGCCTGGAAAGATATACAATATGTAAGAATGCATCAATTACCTGCAATCTAATTCGCCTGAACAAACTTGCATACCTATCTCAAAAACTACTTTTTTGACAAACAAAATCCAGAGATGAGAAGCACTCCTCAAGCTGGACACTAGCAGATTTAGAACCCCCTTCCACTCCAAAGATACTGAATGTCCTCTGGTACACATCTGGCAATCAATGTCAAGCAGCGCTCTTAAGAAGAATGCTTAATTAGGCTTTTAAATATCCTAAATTAACTGCATCCATTATCTAAACCAAACTACCTAGAAGTTTCTGCTGAATGCCTCTCATACCTATACTTTTGCACACCGAAAATGAATCCTGTTTAGAACGTAGCATTTTTGCAATCACTGTAATATGTTGTTGAGTACACAGTCACCATGAGACCAAGACACAATATAGCAAGAATTAAAATAAATAAATATAAATAATGAAACTGAAGGAAGGAGCAGCAAGAGGCAAACAAACCCCTGTTAGCTGGAAAAAGACCTTCCTATGAAACCAGTGAGTGACAGGAACTAGTTCTGATCCACACTACTTGATACAAAAAACAGTTAAGTGAGTATGAGCAAACCGGCAGGCATAGGAGCAAGCTGCATATATATAGTATTGGTGCACAAACATCTGTAATAAATCAGCTAGTGTCACAAACAGGTAATATGGAAACCAATGAGGTGAGAATGGCCAATGTTTCCATTTTCTGCTGAACCCAATTTTCTATGTATAGCTTTATAGTTCAAATTGATTTCTTGAGTAACTGTTAACGATTGTGCCATCTTACATGGTACATTTCTGCTGCTACAGTATGTTCTTAGATGAACTAGGTCTTTAAATTCTACAAGATCGCCAATGTAGTTAGAATAAGGGGATTTCCGGTCAACCTTTTTCCTGGGCTGTGCACTGCAGTGTTTTAAGATAGCCCCTCCTTGATGCGCTTTGATTGGCTTCCCTACCCCAGCTTATTATCTCATGTGAGAAGGTTCTAGGCTTCTATGTGTGTGTAAGCATCTGTTTATAGTGTTGTAGATTCATATGCTTAGCATACTCCTGCCAACTATTATTGAGTGCATATGTTTGCAACTTGCTTTTCTTCAAAGAGGTTTCTCAAGTCATGGGAATGTGCTGTGACTCCTCTTGGTGTACAATGTACATGAGCACTGACTCCATGTTAGATTGTTTTTTGTACAGCAGGTGAGAGGATGTATGGAGTGTGAATGAAAGGTATGGTGTGAAAGGGCAATGCACACTAAAATTAATAAGTGTGAGATGATCTGCGAACGGCCCACACATCCAGTGAGGGTGGTGGGCACATATGAATCCAGAACAATATATGCTGCTATCAATAGATGCTTTCAGGGTAAGCAGCATTTTTTGTTTGTAGTTTGTGTGGCTGTAGATACAGTTGCTTAACACAGACTGTATAACCATACACTCCAAGGAGTGGTGGCTAGTGTATGGATGACGCAGTTGTCTGGAATAATGTAGTTAACACAACTTGCCCAACTGCACCCTGACGGGCTTAGATGTATACTCAATGTTTAGTAAAAGTGTGTGGGTTCGACCAGGCGATTGCCTTACCTATACTCGGCTAATGGAATGTTACATAGGAAGGCAATAGTATCCTCCCTTCTAGTAAGTGAGGTGTGCCCTAGGAAGGGTGTGCAGGACCCTTTTTGCATTAAGAGACAAACTCTGAATGCATTTGACAATCTACCGGACTATGGCAGCCTTGGAGATAGGCTGATTTTAATATGTTTGGCAAAGGAAACAAATATCTGATTTGATTTGCGGAATGAATTGGTCATATCGATGTAGTGCATGAGGAACCTCTCAACATCCAATGTGTGCAGTGCTCCTTCAGCAAAGGAATTTAGCTGCAGGAAGAAGGGTATCTCCATGGCTTGGTTAAGATGGAAGAATACCACTACCTTAGAAAAGAACTTCCGGTTAGTTCTTAAAATGACCCTATCCTTGTGGACCTAGACAAAAGGTTCCTGTATTGTAAGCACTTGAAGCTTTCCGATACGCCTATGTGAGGTAATAGATACAAGGAGTGCTACCTTCCAGGAGAGGAATTGCTGTGGGCCTCAAGGCAAAGTTTGAAATGGTGGGACCAATGAATCTGGTGAGGACTATTTTGAGGTTCCACACAAGAGTGGGGGGTGCTCTTTGGGTTATAACCCATTTTAAGTCCCACCATAAAGGCCTTGGTCACTGGTATCTTCAACAAAGACATGTGTTATCTATTCTGCCTGTAGGCCACAAATGCTGTGAAATGGAGGCAAATAGAACTGTAGGCAAGCCCCGCCTTTCTTGGTGCAAAATATAGGCAGTAATCTTCTGTGTGGTGGGCTTTAAAGCATCCAATATGTTGGTAATGCAGTCATGTACAAACCTTTTCACTGTTCTGCATAACAGGCCCATGTTGTAAGCTGTTGGGTCTCCTTCTAGATAGACGTACGCTCTTGCAGAAGGCAGAGATACCAGAACACTAGGACCTCAGAAACCAAATTGCAAGACTGAGCCGACCAGGATCCAGATGCCTAGTCGAACATTGTCTCCGAGTCATAGCCGGACTGCCAACAGCAACCAGCCCATGCAATCTGCTTCACCGACTCCCCATTTTGTTACAGGGGGGCGAGATAGCAGCAAAAACCATCCCCCATGGGTCCAAAACTGGCCCCACAGATCCAAAACTGGGCCCCACCCTTCCAACCCACCGGGAAAACTCCCGGTGCCTGATACAGCCAGTCCGGCACTCCTCTGATTGACATCTGGCCTGAGAGAAAGCCTCGTTAGGTCTGACAAAAACCTCCAGAAAAGTGAAAAGCAAAGTCTGCCTGGCCCAGGTTGATGCCACCAGGATGAGTGTTATGGAAATTTGCTTTGGCTTCCTCACCACAAAGGGAAGCAGTGAAAGAGGTGGCCCAGTTCATCCATAGTGTATTACTCATGGACAGTGCGGATATTCAGCATCGAAGCTCAGGTATTTTGTGTTTTCTGCGGTGATGAACAGTTCTGTCTGCAGAGTGGCCCAATGCTGGAATTATATATTGAAGGACCCATGGAGTGGAGATCCACTCAGACATTTTGATGCATCCTGCTGAGAAGGTCTGCAAGTCCCTGTCCACCCCTGGGAGATTCCTAGTCATGAAGAGAATGTTGTAATGGAGTGTTTAGTGCCAGAACCTCTGCTCAAGGTGAGAGAGGTAAGGAGTGTTTGTGCTGGCCTGTTTTTCAATGTAATTCATGGCTGCCATTTTATCCGCCCTGGTTAGGACTACCTTCCCACAAATAAAATGCAGAAAGGGTTTGAGAACTAGCTGAATAGGCAGCAGTACCAAGTAAATGATGTGGAGATCCTGGTACTTATATTGCCACTGTACTGGCCGAGATGCGGCCCCTAGCCTGTAAAAGAGAAGTCTGTGGTACTGGCCACGTGCAGGACCAGGTCTGCGAAAGGCCTGCCTTGCAACAAGTTGGCAAGCGACCACCATTGCAGAGAGATATGTGCTCTGGCCTGAACAAATACTATATCTCCCAATTGACCTTTCACTTGTGACCCTGTGGCTAGACACTGTTGCAGGGGGCACATGTGCAACCTTGCTAGGGAACTACTGCAATGCAGGATGCCATAACTTCTAAAAGCTACATGACTGCGAACTCAGAGTTCATGACTGGGCTGAGAAACAAGAACAAGGAGCAGTAGATGGAAAGCTAAGCCCCTTTGCTCCTTGGGGATGCACTTTGCCAGTGACCGTATTTGGAGTTGAGCCTACCAAAGGCTGTATTTAAAGAGCTTGCATATGTGACTTTGTGGCATTTATAGGGAAGTCCAAGTCACGAAGCAATGACACCACCACTTGAGTCTATGCGAGACACTGCGGTCTACTGCTCTTGATCAGCCAATTGTAGAGGTCTGCCTTTCCTGTGCAAATGTACTGCCACTACAGTCAGACACTTTGTGTAAACCTTGGGCCCTTGGTGACCCCAAAGCGAAGTGAAGTACCCTGAGCTGGTAGTGTTGCCCAATTACCACAAAGTGAAAGTACTTCTGGTGGGCTGGGTGGATTGTTGTGTGAGATTGAGTACCATTATGAAATTCCCTTTCTCATGAAGGGGGATGACCTCTTATAGTGTTGTCGTCTGGAAATGTTCTGATAAGATGTAGCGGTTGAGGAGCATGATATTGAGGATGGGCCTGGGGGAGTTACTCTGCTTGGGAATGAGGAAGTACGACGAGTATACCCGTTCCCTTGATGTTTTGGGAGCACCACTTCTATAGCACCCTTTTGAAGAATGGTATGCACCACTCTGTGGAGGAGGGATAAGTGCATGCTGCTAAGTTTGCGTGACCACAGTAGGCAGCAGCTGTGATGTATGATGGCTAGTACCATTTCGTCTGATGTAATCTCCTCCCAGCAAAGGGGAAAACTGCTTACTCTCCTGCCAAAAGGTGATGTATGATTTGGAGAGGCAAGGCACATCACTGCTTGATGGCGGTAGCTCCCTTGCTGCAGCAGTCTTTGCCCGTCCCCTTATTGTTCCCTCTGTAAAAGCCCCCACTGCACTCCCCTACTAGCTTGGTGATGGTAAGTCTGCTGCTACCTCTTGTATGATTGAGGCTTCTCAGGCGAGGTGGTCTTCACTCCTCCTCTGGGTTGTTTCTTCCGAAAGGAGCCCCTGTATTTTGTAGCCTGGAGAGACCCCATGGGTTTGATTATTTCGTATCTTTGAGCACCTCATCAACCTGTGGCCCATAAAGGTGCTCTCCCTCCAATGGGAGGTTAAGGAGATGCTGCTTCACTTCAGGTTTGAACCCAGACATACAGTCAGGTGTGGAATCTAAGGATGACACTCGTGGTAATGCCCCTGAAGCCTGTGTCTTAGGAATCCAATGTGCAAAAGATGTTGGCAATGGAGATGATTTTGCCCTCTGATCCCAGCTCCTTTACCCTCTCTTATGGACCTGTTACGGCAGGTGTTTAAGGAGTTCTGTATATCTCTTTTCACTGTGCACTGTCATATCTGGATAGGAAAGCGAACAAATTGGCTAACCTCCAATTGGCAGCTACTCCCACCGCCACCATCTAGCCCGCTGCAGCTATTTTTTCCTCTCTTTTTTTCTGAAGGAGGGGCATCGCCAGTGGCCAGCAGGGGCAGGAACATTTGCAGGACCTATCCCTTAAAGATCATAGTGTCACTCCGGAGGCAAGGGGACTTGAACTTCTTTCCTACCCTAGGGATTACCACTCTGAACTGGACAGGCTCTCTGCTGTACTGAAATTTGTACAAATAGGACTTGCTGACTGCGGCTCTTTCTGTACCGAGTAGGAAAGGTCCTTCTGGCAACCACCAGCTGCCCAGGTCCTGCTTTCAATCCTCCACTTTGCATGGCCACATGGTCAGCGAGGGAGTTGGGTGAACAACATCAGAAACACCCAGAAAAAAAAAACCAGAAAAAAAACAAAGAACAAAGTGACATTATAGTTAGATTTTGAAATACCACAAAAGCTAGAACATTTACAAACAAACTAGAACGGATATTCACCACTTGCACTTTACAGAGCTAACTATAACTTGAACGCATGTGCTGCTTATGACCTTACATAGTGCGTCACTCATCTCAAATTACATCACTGATGACCTCTCAAATGACATACACCGGAGCATTCATAAGCTTTTTTGGGGAGCCAGCACATAGAAATTATCATTAAGTAATCATAGGTATCAGTGAACTAGGGAGTATAACTATTTGTTATACAAGAACAAACTACTTACCTTCAGTAATGCTTGTTCTGGTAGACTATCCAACGGTATATTACTCGCATTAGAATATTTCATGGGCATCAGACTGGATCTGGAAATCTTTAGCAGTACTTCTGTGCAGCAGGAGGTGGCTCTGTGTCAGCATGGTCCGGTTCGGAAGTGACGTTGAAGTGCTCACATAAGTGCCACCCTGGCGTGCAGACATCAGTTATTTTCCTCGTCACAACGCGGAGCTTTGAGTGGCTAATGTGTGACTTGTGTGCAGAATCTAAAGGCTTCAGGATGAAGAGCTCATATGGCGGAACAGGGAAGTTGGGTGAGTCTAGGTGGAATCTGCAGTTAGAGTCGAAGATAAGTAACTTTTTCTTCCGTTAGAGACTTCTAACTGAAGATTCCTCATCTTAGAATAGATAACCAAGCAATACCTCCCTCGAAGTGGGTCTGCAGACAGCCTCAAACCAGTAAGACCTGGAGAACCAAACGGGCAAAGTGCCCAAACGGGCAAAGTGCCCATCCGGACGGGCCGGACTTTCCAAGTAGTAATGTTTTATGAACGTGTGTAGTGACACTCACGTAGAAGCTTGGCAGATGTCTAGGACTGGCATCACTCATGCTAACACAGTAGTGGCGGCCTGGGCCCTGGTGGAACAGGACTGTTTCTTAGCTAGTCTGTAGCTGATTTTAATGTAGAGCACAATCCATCGAGTGATGGTCTGTTTCTACAACGCCTTGTCTTTTGCCCGATGAACCCAATCAAGAGTTGATCATCCAGCTGGTGATCTTTGGCGCAATCGATATAAAGAGAGGGCTCTTTTTGGGTCCATCTCCTTCTTAGAAGGATGAGGTGGGGCAAGGTATGTAGGAAGCATCATGTTCGGGCCTATATGAAAAAATGTGGCTACCTTTCACAGAAAAGAGGAACTTGTCAGATGGACCAGTCTGTGTGGGTAGAAGCTGGTGTATGGAGTGTTGGAGGACAGAGCTTAAAGCTTGCTTACCCTACTAGTCGATGTAATGGCCACAGGAAAGACCGTTTTCAGAGTCAACAACCTAATGCAAAAGCTCGAATGGTGCACATATCAAAAATGTCAGAACCAAATGCAGTTACCATTGGGGCATCACAAATGGAGTGGGGGGAAACAAACTTTGCAACCCTTTTAAAAAGCTCATCACAACCTGTGCCAAACATGATGGGTTGATCCAGCAGCCGCATGATTGTGAATATGGCCAAAAGAACAAATAGAATGTCTGATAATAAAGCTGGTACGGGATCTACCCGAGCCAAGAAGCCCCAAGCCACAAACGTATCCCAATGGCAGGCATATACCGTATTGGTGGAGAAACACCTGGCTGCCAAGTTGACATCACAGATTTCAGGAGGGTGATTGAATGCTCTTAATTCTCGCTGCTCAATCTCCAGACATGAGCTTCGAGCGTGAAATTTGGGTGCAAGACCCGGCCCTGAGGTTGCAACAGAAGATCCTCCCGGAGAGGCAGACTGATCGGACGGCAAATGCTCAGGCGGTAGGGACAACACACACTCCATGGCCAATCTCGAGTCACAAAAATGACCTGCGCCCCGTCATTCCTGATTTTCTTAAGAACTTGATGCAATAGTGGTATCGGCGGTAATGTGTTCAGGAGTCCTGAGGCCCATTCGAGGCGGAAGGTGTCTCTAAACGAGAGGTGCTTTGGAAACTCAACACTTAGAAGCGCTGACATTTTGTGTTCTTGGCAGTGTCTAAGAGCTCAAGCTAGGGTACTCCCCATTTTCGGAAGAGTCCTTGCACCACCTTCCAGTGTAACTGCAATCCACTATCCGCAATGCATCGACAGCTGAGCTCATCCACCTTGGCGTTCAAAGATCCCACCAGATGCTGCACCATCAGAAAAATGAACTTGCGTTCCACCCAAACCCACAGTCTCGGAAACTCCTGGCACAGAGTCCACAACCACTCCCTGCCCCATTGCAGTACAACATGGCGGTGAACCAGCCTACTCTTCAGGGATGGGAGGAAGGCTTCTAGTGCCAAGCTAATCTCTCTCAGCTCCAGAAAACTGATATGAAGCCGGGATGTCCTCTGATCGCCACCACACCCAGATAGCTGCCTCATCCCATGAGTTATGCATCTGTAACCACTAAGTTTGGAGTGTGGAAGAGAGACTGAGGGAGAGGTATGCCACTGGCCCTCTCGCAGTTGGTCAGCCTCCACTGCAGATATTTTGCTCCTTCGATATCTGGACCAGGTTGGAGACATAACCCTGACGCTGTGCCCACTGATGGCATGTGTCATTGAGCATGCTTTAACAGCAGATTGCAGGAGTCCATGAGACCCAGCAACCTTAGATTCCGTCTCACTGAAATCCAGGATAGAAGCTGAATCATCAGAAACATAGCCTGAATATCCTGGACTCGTCACTCTGGAAGGTTGGCGCGTAACTGCACTGTGTCCAAAATGGCTACGTGGAAAGGAAGTGTCTGAAATGGCCGGTTTACCGTAGTCTGGAGGTGGGTGACGACTGTCTGTGACTAGCCCTCCTTCAGCAGTCAGTCGCCGAGGTAGGGGGAAGACTGGAACCCCTGATCTCCACAGATACTCTGCAACCAAGGCCACCACTTTCATGAATGCCTGAGGGGAGCACAGCACACTGGAAATGTTTGTGGTCCACCGTGAATCACAGGTAATCCCTGTCCTTCAGGTCAGATTCTACCATCCAGTCTCCAGAAACTGAGCATTTTGAACTTCTCTTTCTTCAGGGAGTAATTGAGAGTATGCAGGTCTAAGATAGGGCGGAGGACTATTGTCCTTGGGCACCAGAAAGTAGTGGTAATAGCAACCACGTCCTACTTCTGGTGCAGACACCCTCTCGATGTGATACTTTGGCCAGGAGTGCCTGAACGTCCTGATGAAGAAAGGAGAGGTGGACCTCCATCAACCAATGTAGGGATAGTGGCAAAGATGGGGGGTTTGTCAGGAAAGGAAAGGCATAACCCCTGTTCACAATTTGTAACACTAATTTGTTGGGATGGAATATTAGTCCACCGGGGTGGTGGTGCCTGGTCCTGCTGCCAGCGGGGTGCTTGTGTGGAATGGAGGGCAGACTAAAAAGGTTTAGCGGCTGCTGCAGCCAGAGGGGTGAGGAATTGAACAGTGCACTGGGTGTAGCTCCCTTGGCCTTTCTAGGATCTGTGACCCCTTCCACGAAAGAGGTGGGTGGCCTGCTGGGTAGCAGAGGAAGTTTGATACTGTGGATGCCCAAAAGCGCTCCAACAGCATCCATGATACAGGTGAAAGAAGTGCTGTTGGGGAGATCAGTCAGCGAGATCTGGCTGTGATCGTCTCTTTTGAAACCACTTGAGTGCAGTGTCAGCTTCGTCTGCGAAAAGCAGGAACTGTCCAAATGCATATCGATGTGTAACAACTGAACGCAAGTCAAAAACCCAGGGGACTGCAAACACACATAGCGGCACAGTGAGACCATGGAGGCCCCAACTCTTGCTAGGGAGTCCATGGTGTCCGCACTGTGTCGCTGGGATAGACCTTTGCCGTGGAGGCCTGGGCAACCAGGCTCTCCAGGGAAGGGTGCTGGGAAAAGAAAACGGTCTACTGGAGCAGGTCAGTGTCGCAGGACAATCATCCTGTGCCTCGGAGGCCCTGATCAAGGCTTGCCTATGGTTCCAGGAGCATGTTGTGAGGGCTTCATTGTAGGGGAGGAGTGCCTCAGCCAAGCTCGCTCCTGGTTGCAGTCCCTCCGTCAAGACGTTGGCCTAGACCTCGACGGCAGGCAGCCAGTGGGGGTGGTGATGGTCAAGGACCTCCGCTGCCCTGTGCATCACTACCGCAAATGATACTCCTTCCTCCGACACTAGACATGAATGGGAAAGAGTCTGGGGACGTAGCAAAACCAATGGTATCACCAAGCTCTTCATACCAGTTGTCATTGGTGTCCTCATCCAGAGGACCAACCTCTTTCCACTAAGGGAAGGAGGTGTGTCTAAAGGTGGCAGAGGCACATTCAAGGGCTAGAAGGAGCCTAGACGGCGCCGGCATCAATGGCGAATGGCATCATTGTGGAACCATGTCAGAGATGGGAATGAAAACTGGCTTGTTGTCGTGTAGCAGAGTGCGTGGCACCGGGGTCAGCACCGGGTCCTGTGGTGGAAGCAGGAGAGGGCCTGTCGCCAGCAATCCGGCAGGGGCACCTCTTGGCTGCCTGGGGCCGGAAGGCTCAACAAAGGGAGAATGCATGGCATTGCAGAACTCCTTTAACTGAGCAGTAGTGGCTCCGGCACAAAGAAACTCAGAGTAGCACAGAACGAGGCCCAACGCCATATCCACAGGTGGAGAGAGGGTGCTGGGCCACGAAGCACGAGGTCGGGTGGGAGAAGCCAAATAACAAGTCAACAACTTCTTGTGCTTTTTGGACTTACCGGACTTGGAGGAAGAGGTCTTGGACCTGAAAAACAAGCCTCAGTGGGATCTGCTCGGAGAATGGCTCAGAGATTTGCCTCTGGAGTGGGACTGAGAATATACCACCAGGAGTTTCAACGACTGCTTACAGATCGCTTTTGGGTGAATGAATTTGCACTCGGCGCAGGCCTTGGGTCATGGTCAGACCAAAATCACCAGAGGAAGGCAAGGTGAGGGCCCGACATGGACATCTGCCTGTGGCAATCACCACAAAATTTGAGCCCCATATGTTTCGGAGGGAACATGTTCCCTATACTCACTGTGGCAAAATAGCTCAAAATAGTTTGACAAAATGTCAAAAAATCTGGACATAAACAAAAAAAAAAGTGGTTAAAAAGTGACCAGGGTAGCTGTCAAGATCTGAACTGCAGGTCCACTAAGAAAGAAACTGATGTTAGTGTGCCGGGCTTTCGCTTATGTGAGCACCGCAACGTCACTTCTGACCTGGACGCCGCCAATGCAAAGCCAAATAACACCACCTTCCAGTTTGCAGGGGTACCGGTTAAGATTTTCCCAGATTAAGCCGGATGTCTGGAGAATACTTTAAGATGTAGAATCTGTAGTTAGAAGTCTCTACAAGACACTGAAATATTAAATACAATACCGTTGCTGCAATCAACCTGTACAAACAACAATACATGCACCAACGCAAACCTCCCAAAAATTATGCAAAGCTGTGAAAACTACCTATTAAAGACAATATAATAGATAAATTGTATATTACTGTTGCCATGTTGGTAGCAAACCATAAATATCCAAGCCATAAGAAAGAAGGGAGCAAGAAAAAGGAAACACATCCTGAAAGGACTTGGGGATAAGGTGGCTAACTACCAAACTCAAGCTGCACTTGAGGTAAAGGCTGTAATGGTATGCTAATGCAGAGTAAAAGGAAGCAATGGATCTTTTGTTTGCACCTATGTTACTGCAGATCAGTCATGGGAAGAAGTAGAGAGGATGTGTTTATCAGTAGGATCAAATCTGTAGTACCTGTTCTGTTACCCGGTGAGCTTCGGTCTTCCCCGGATATTCTTGGTGCTCTCTGGACTTTAGCAGTCTTTGAAGTACTGTTGATGACCTTAATTGTAGTTGGTGTAGAAGTCTGCATCGATGCTGGTATAATTTGTACAGCTTAAGAAAAAAAAACATGTTGGATATTGCACAATGCTTAATAGTTTCATTACAACATACATTTTGAGATGAAGTCAACACGTTTTTGGGAAAATATTCCACATAACGCTATTACCATTTATATACGGGAGTATCTAGGTTGACCGTTTCTGATTTTGTGTGCTACAATTTATTAGAAATGCATCTCCACATTACTAGTTCATCAGCTCAGTAAACAAATTCAGTTATGAAACTAAAAATTGCATGCGAGCAAACAAAAGGTAGTGTGACAAAGCTTGACGCTTATATGAATTTAAAAAACAGAACAGGATTTTGAAAAAAAAGCTGAAGCATAGTAGAGTTACTTTGTGAATCAGCTATGAAATTAGCTAGACCAATGACTCCAAGAGTATGTCGGGCTGTGAAATTCCAAGTTTGCATGCAAACATTCAGCACTAAATTTAGATACAAGAGTGATACATTCAGGAAAGCATTACAGAGATTTCAGTCACAAAATGAGAAGTGCGCATTTAGAGAAATGCCACCAATTTAAAAGCTCTGTAAAACATGTGGAAAATGTTGCCAACTTGCAGTGGGACCATAACCACCTTGTGAAAACTGTTCAATAAAAATGATTTTTTAAAGGTGTACACGTGGTATAACTGAAAACAAAGAAGAGGGAAGTAACTCGAGTGACTGGTTGTTTTTCTCTCTACCCAGCCTTATAAGGAGTGTTCTTATTTATTTTAAAGCAATGTGGCCTACTAGGGTTCCTAGTGGCATTCTTCATCATCAGAGTCCTCTCCCAGACGCTGGGTGTATCCGAGTAGGCTCAATCTCAGTTTTCCTCAGTATATGCACAATGCAGAAGAAAGATAAACTGATAAGGTGGCTACAGGGTCCGCCCGCATCCAAGACAGAGAAATATAAATGCAATATACGAAGGAAATTTCTTTATCAAAATTTTTTTTTTTTTTAATTAGTTTTTGTTTAGAACAAACATGAGACCAACTCCTTTGGTAAGGCAATTACTGTGATACATATCAATTAAATAGCATACAGTACTATTCCGAACGTTACAGGCAGGTCACATCTGGAATCATTCTGTTATCAGATCGCACCCCCCCCCCCCCACCCCCCCACCACCACATCATAAACCTCCCGGCTCTGAACTCCCTTGTAAGTACATCTTAGAGATGCCAAACAGCCAGACCCTGCATTGCATCAGCAGGGAGCACTCCTGACAGTTTGTGAGAACCACATGAACCCTGCGCCGCTATTCTACATGAGTGTTCACATTCGACTCCTGGTTTTCAGTGCCTGTAGATGTAGTACTCCTGACCTTGCTGGCTATATAGGTTTTGTACATTGCCGAAAACATCTTTGGCCTACTACGTGGCGGAAGGGGGGTTACTAAAATTCCCTGTTTGCGTGCTACAATACAACATGTCACTCGACCATTGTGCTATCGTAGGGGTCGGGCCTCGCATCCAACACATCGGTACCCCACGCTTAGCTAGCAGCAGCCCTATATCACCAGCCTACGGGCTCCTTTTGGTATCATTTTGGAGTAACCCAGCAGTGCCAGCTCCGGAGAGAGGGCCAGCTCCACCACCTGTCCCAGTTCGTTAAAAACTAACTCCCAATACTTGGCTATTCCAAGGCATTGCCAGGCCAAGTGCAGAAAATCCTCAATTTTTATGCTGCAGCATTCACAATCCGCCCCATCCCTTATGCCGTATCTACTTAATCTATCCAGGGTGTAGTATACCCTATTTAAATATTTAAAGTGAATCAGTCTCTGCCTGCCATATAAAGAGATTTGCTTCGAGCTGTCACAGCAATACGCCCACATTGCATCGTCTATATCCCTGCCCAGATCTCTCTGCCATGCCCGGCGAGCTTTAGTGTAGTGGTTTTCCCTGTAGGCCATGGACAGCCTGTATATCTTAGACACTATCCGGGCTGGCGTTTCTGTTTTGATAACATAGGATAAGGAGGACAGCTCATCGGCTCCGCCAAGTCACCACCCAGGATATGCAACAATGCTTGCCGTGTTCTATGTGACTGAAATTTAGTAAGTGGAGTTGCTACTGTATAATCGGTCACCAGCTCCTCCCAGCTCTTTGCCGTGCCACCCTCGAACAAGTTCCCGATTGTCCGCACCCCTATTGAATTAAGCGCTCACGTAACCCCCCTTTCCCTACAAGGGGGCAGCAAGTGACACCAATCAAGCGGTGTGAGCGGGGAGTACAGTATGGCACCCGCCTGCAGCTTCAGGAGGTGGTGCCAAGCATGTGTCGTAGCATTCACGGAATCGAATATCCCGGTCCTGCGATCCGCAGGCGTAAACATCAGAACTGACATTGAGAGAGGGGAGGCCACAACATTCTCTATACGCAAGTGTGGAGTGTCCGGCGTGCCATGCATCCAGTTGTAAGCATGCACACTCTGTGCTGCCCTGTAATAGAGTTCCAAGTCATGCGCCAAGCCCCCCCATATGGTATGGTAAAGTAAGTACGTCCCATCTGACCCGCGCCTGCTTGCTGGCCCAGGACAACTTGATCATTAAGGATGTGAGCCGCCGGAAAAAGAGAACAAGGGAGAACCAAGGAAATATTCGTGAAAAGGAACAAGAAGCGGGGGAGTAGCACCATTTCCATAATGGAAACTCTGCCCAGTAAGGACATTGGCAATCGGATCCAGCCTTCCATGTCGTCTTCTAGCTTACTTATTGCTACCCCGTAGTATTCCCTGAACACTACTTCAGAGTCCGTATGTATCTTGATCCCTAGGTATCGCATCGATTCCGTTGACCACTGCAACGGGTAGTCAGGTTCGAAGGGGGTTGTAGCCTGTGTGAGGGGAAATATTATAGATTTCGGCCAATTAACACGGAGCCCAGACACTGCTCCAAATAATCATACCACTTTGCGCAGGACAGAGGAGAGATGACGCTCAGGGTCTCTTACATATAGTAGTGTATCATCCGCGTAGGTGGATACTATCAGCTCGTAATTCGGAAATTGCATACCCTTATATCTGTGGTATTCTTGGAGTGCACAGGCTAGGGGCTCCGCCACTAATGCGTATAATATCGGAGACAGTGGGCAGCCTTGCCGCGTGCCCCTAGTAATGTGTATAGTCTCCGTCACTAGGTTGCTAAGTTTGATTCTAGTCGTGGGTGCGTTGTATAATACCCCTTTAAGCTGCAAAAAAACAGCCCCCAATCCCATCCTCGTTAGTATCTGCCGCAGAAAGGGCCATTCAACAGAGTCGAAGGCTTTCTCCATGTCGAGAAATACAGCTACCATCTGTATCTCTGGCTTAGTGTGCTGTATTGCACCGAACATAGTCCTCAAACTGTAAGTTAAGTTTCTATTTGGAACAAAACCCGCCTGTTCCGGCGCCTTCAATATCGGGACCAGCGGGTCTGTTTGCTAAAATCTTTTGCGAAAATGTTTGTGTCCACATTGAGCAATGAAAGCGAACGATAGGATGCGCACTCATCTGGAGGCTTGCCTGGCTTCAAGATAACTATAGTCGCCTCTCTCATCGAGGGTGGCATAGTGCCCGTTACACACATATCATCAAAGAGAGTAGCTAAATGCAGGATCAAAAAGTCCATGAACGCCTTGTAAAAAGTTACTGTCAGACCATCTACCACTGGCGCGCTTCCCGATTTCATACCCGACAAGGCCAATATGATTTTGTCTCTCTCCAAAGGGTGCATAAGGAATTCGCAATGCGTGTTTGTTAACCAAGGGAGCTTTATATGTGTCAAATAGTCCAATATTTCCGCCTCAGTGCCACCACTGCGAGTGGAATAAAGATCTGAGTAATATTGTCGGAATCTATCTGCTATGGCTGCCTCGTCTTTCAGCACGTAACCCTCCGCAGCTTTGACCGCCGCTACTATTGTTTTCTCCCACCTCTTTTTGAGAAGCTGGGTCAAAACTGCACCCAGCCGTTCCCCCCCCCCTCTCCGCACCTGCGCGCCGTGGCATATTTATCTAGGTGTTTAATTTCAACGGCGTCGTGATATTCCCCTAATTGCGTTTTGAACTCCTGCGTGACAGCATCATCCGTTCTGACCAGGAGTTGCTGCTCCAGGTTTCCCAATGTACCCTCCAGATCCGCAAGTCTTTTGCGTAGCACTCCGGAGTGCTTGGTCATTGTAATACCTCATATATATACTTTGAACGTTTCCCAAACAACTTGGAAACTCTCCACCGACCCTACGTTTGTGGCAAAGAACGTTTCAATCACTTCCGCCATTCCCTCTTTAAAAACTGCGTCTAGCAGAGAGTAGGGTGGGAAACTCCACGTAAAGGGGGGAATCATTTTCTGTGGGGTGCCAAATACAAGCAATATCGGGAAATAGTCTGAAAACGTACAGGGGTACACCTCACAGGCCCGGACCCTCTCCTGTAGCTGTCTGGCTGCCAGTCAATAATCTATGTGGGTGTACAAATCATGGTGCGCTGAGTAATGTGTATATTCCCCCCTTCTCCAGATACCTCTGCCGCCACACATCACATAAATCAAGCTGTACCATTGCATCTGCTACGGTTCGTGCTGACGCCATGGCGTGTCTGTCTGCCCTCCCCCCCACGACCTATCCCTCTGCGGGTTCATGACTAAATTGAAATCACCACCCCAGAGCTGTTCCCCCTCCCCACACACCCGAACTTTCTCCAACAGGGCAGTGTAAAAGCTGGGATTGTCCAAATTCAGGCCTTAGACATTAACTAGGAGTATTTCCATTCCCTTGCCCAGACATCTCGAGATCACAAATAGCCCATCCTGGTCCGTGTTTAAAGGCTCTAGTTTGAGAGTGGCCCTAGGATTCACCCATGTGAGCACTCCTCGCGAATGTATGGTGAAACACGAGGCGTGTATGTTGCCCAGCAGTCCCTTACTGCACAGCATAGGACTAGTGAAGGAAAGATGTGTCTCTTGTAATAGTGTAACATCAATTTTGTGTCTCACCAAGTAGGCCACGACCTTTCTAAGTTTCCTGTGGTCGTTAAGGCCTCGTACATTCCAAGTAAGTGCTTGAACCATGCTATTAGCTGCAATAGTATTGGACCTATTCAGGACTGTCATGGGGAACTCTCAACCTGCCGCTTAGACATGTAGTATATGCGTGCACTAAACATAAAACTGCTGCCAACAGCAAATTGCCATACTGCATTAGTCTCAAACCCCTCCCTCCCCCCACCCACGCCAGGCATACCCCCAACTGTGCCTTGATGAGTCACCGCAAGAAATTCCGCCCCTTCATCATCTGTACACTCAACAACCCAAAACAGGTGAAACGCAAACTAAGAAAAAACCCTCCCGCCTCAGTACAACTCCCAGGGTGTGGAATACACTCGTGGGCGGATGTTGCCCGACTAGCAGGGTAACAACACCGAACCAGACCAGGTTCCTCTCAGTTCGCCATCAGGCCAATGCAAAGCATCTGCTGTAGAGGTCCCCCGCATCCCCCTTCACCATATCTTTTCCCCCCCAAGAGGATCCTAGCGCACCTCCCCTTATGTGCAGGTGTATCTATAGCACTACCATGTCTGTGTTGCTCTTCAGTTAACATTCTCAAGTCTAGCAAGCTTACTCTAGCAGTCCCAGAACCACGCATATCTTTCCCCATCGACCTCTCCCAAAAGTGACCCTCTTATTTGTAACACTTGTAGTCCAGAGATCAGTCCTGATCGTCCATACGGCCCCCGGCCGCCCCCTCCAAAATACTCCGTTCCGGGCTGCAGCGCTTCTCTTTAGACCACTCTTTCAGGGCTTTCTGTAGAGTTTTTGGGTCTGTAAACATTCTCGGCTGGCCCTGCCGATTGACGCGGAGTCTTGCCGGGTATAGCATGGCGTAGTCCAAATTGGGATCCCGTAGTTGTCCCTTCAGTGGCGCAAACTGTTTGCACGCTTCATGCACCCGAATCGTGAAGTCCGGATATAAGGATATACTGGATCCCTCGTATTGCAGCAACTGTTTCTCCCTGGCTACGTTCAGCGGCGAGTCCGTGTCTTGGTAATTCATCAGTTTCGCTATTATCGGCCTCGGGGGAGCACCATGGACAGAGCAAGGGCCCAATGAGCGGTGCGCCCTCTCTACAACAAATATGGAAGAGAATGTTTCACTGCCAAGTAGTGTTCCCAGCAACTTCGACACATTTTTCAATGTTGCCGGTCTGGGTTGACTCCGGAAGGCCTGTAATTCGTAAGCTGTTCCTGCGGGACCTCGCTTCGAGGTCCTCGGTCTTGTCCTGTAATACTTGTAGCACCCTCCCCATTTGTTAGTGATCAGTGTCTATTGATGTCTGTACTTCTTCCACCTCTGTGATCCGGCGTTCCGTCATATCTAGCCTTTCTGCATGCTTGTCCATGCATTCTAACATTCTATCCATTCTGTAAGAGAGGGAGTCTGTTTTAGTCCCTTGCGTAGAGAGGCTGCCCTGCAGGCCCTTTTCCATTGCTACTAGCATAGTGCGAATGTCTCCTTCTGCGTCTTCTTGGGCCTGTTCCTGCGCGCTGGCCCCATCTTCCGTGGCATTTTCCATCCCCTTAGCTTTACTCTGATCAAACGTAAGTTTAGTCTGTGTCTTGTCTACTCTACCCATCGCAGCTGGTCCTCAGCCAAAACAAATATCGAATATGCTACTTACCAGTATGCATCTGTTCTTGGCATGTAGGGCTGCTGACATTCATATCTGTGCATAGATCGCCGCCTAGTGTTGGGTCCGGATGATTGCACATTGTTGTCCTGAAGAGTCTTCGAAGTATCACGAGATAGGTGGCTCCTCCCCTGGACTACAGTGCGCATGGGCATCCTCTCCATCCTCAGATTGTTTTTCGCCATTGTGGCAGTGATGGAGTAGATACAGTAAGTGATGACCATGCTATACAGTAATTCTGAGTGCTGCAGCTGCTACAGGCGCCGGGGAGGAGGGTGGGCGATATGAATGTCAGCAGCCCTACATGCCAAGAACAGATGCATACTGGTAAGTAGCATATTCGGTTCGAAGCATGTGGGCTGCTGAATTCATATCTGTGCATAGAATATATAGCAGTCCCTCGATTAGCGGCGGCTGCCCGTGCCAGCTGCAGCAGTCTGAAAAAGAGTCTTGAGAACAGCCTGTCCTACAGCTTCCTGCTGTTTTGAGTGTACATCTACACAGTAGTGTTTGGTAAATGTATGTACAGTGGACCATGTGGCTGCTCTACATATTGCTTCTAACGGAATGTTTCCCAGGAAAGCCATGGACGCCCCTAACTTTCGTGTTGAGTGGGCTCGCGGAGGAATAGTTAACGTGCGTTTAGCTTTTTCATAACAAATTTGAATACATTTAACTATCCCATTTGGCTATCCCTGCTTTGGAAATGGCGTTGCCCTTATGTTGTGGAGAAAAGGCAACGAATAGTTGTTTTGTTTTCCTAAAATCCTTGGTCCTGTCTATATAGTACATGAGGGCTCTCTTTACGTCTAGTGTATGGAGCATTCTCTCTACGACAGTTTCTGGAGTTTGAAAGAAAACAGGCAGTTCAATAGTTTGATTCATGTGGAACTGTGATATTACTTTAGGCATGAAGGTGGGGTTGGTACGTAGTACAACTCTGTTCGCATGAACCTGTATGAATGGCTCTTGAATGGTTAGTGCCTGGAGTTCACTAACTCGTCTCAGCGAAGTGATTGCCACCAGGAAGGCTACTTTCCAGGTGAGGAATTGAATCTCACATGAACGTAGAGGTTCAAAAGGTGGACCCATCAATCTGGTGAGGACCACATTTAGGTTCCACACCGGCGCCGGTGGGTGCCGTGGAGGAATTACTCGTTTAAGTCCCTCCAAGAATGCTTTGATGGCAGGCACTCTGAATAATGAGAGGTGTTGCCTGTTTTGAAGATAGGCTGCTATTGCGGTGAGATGTATGCGTATGGAACTATATGCTAGACTGCATTGGTATAAGTGTAGCAGGTAACAGATGATATTCTGAGTAGATGCATCTAGCGGGTTGATGTCATTGTGTTGACAGTAGATGACAAATCTTTTCCATTTCGCCGCATAGCAAGCTCTGGTGGTGGGTCTCCTGGCCTCTTTGATGATGTTCATACATTCTGGAGGCAGGTTTAAGTATCCAAACTCTAAGACTTCAGGAGCCAGATCGCCAGGTGCAGCTGTTGCGGATCTGGGTGCTGAATTGCGCCATGGTTCTGCGTTAAAAGTTTGGGCGTTAGTCGCAGCGTTTGATGTGGCACCACGGAAAGTTCTAGAAACGTGGTGTACCATGGTTGGCGTGACCACGTTGGAGCAACCAGGATGAGGGTCATTGAGTGTTGCCTCAGTTTGTGTGCCACTAGCGGTATTAATGGCGCTGGGGGAAAAGCGTACGCAAATCTGCCTGACCAGTTCATCCATATCGCATTGCCCTGCGACTGTGGATGTGGGAACCTGGCGGCAAAGCGTTGGCATTTTGCGTTTTCCTTTGTGGCGAATAGGTTCATTTCTGGATGACCCCACTTTCGGAAGAACGGTTGGAGTACTGATGGATGTAACTCCCACTGTGCATTTGGTGGCTGTGTCTGCTCAGCAGATCTGCCATCTGGTTGTCCTTGCCCGGGAGGTGTTCCGCCATGAGGAACATGTTCCTTTGAATGGCCCACTTCCACATGCTCTGAGCCAGATGAGAAAACTGCGGAGAGTGTGTTCCTCCCTGCTTCTGAATGTAGTACATGGCAGTCATGTTGTCCGTCCGGATCAACACGACTTTGTTGCACAAGTGTACTTTGAATGCCTTCATGGCTAGGAAGATTGCCATCAGTTCCAGAATGTTGATGTGCATCTTTTTCTGCTGTGTCGTCCATAGTCCCTGCACTGTATAATTGAGTACATGAGCTCCCCGTCCCTGGAGAGACGCGTCCGCTGTCAGTATTATTTGTGGAACAGGCTCTTGGAACGGTCGGCCCTTGCAAAGGTTTTGTGGATTCCACCAATGCAGAGAGTTGTATGCCCGACCGCTCACCAACACTAGGTCTTTTAACTGTCCTTGAGCCTGATTCCATTGACGTGCTAAGCACTCTTGAAGCGGGCGCATATGTAGTCTCGCGTGCGGGACTATGAAGATGCAGGAGGCCATCATGCCTATCAACTGCATGAACACTCGCGCTGGAAGGGAGTGTTGAGGTCTGAACTTTTTTATTAGCAACTGTATGCTGTTGATTCTCACTAAGGTTGGCTGAGCTGTGGCTGCCAGAGTGTCTATGGTCGCGCCTAGGTACTGTTGTACGTGGGCTGGTTGAAGGTGTGATTTGGGATAATGTAGTGAGAATCCCAGACTGTGAAGAAGGTGAATGGTGTGGGACATGTGGCTGGCGCATTGCTGGGCTGACTTTGCCTGAACAAGCCAGTCGTCCAGGTAAGGGAAGACGTGAATATGTTGTCTTCGCAAGTGAGCAGCCACCGTCGCTAGGCACTTGGTAAAGACCATGGGAGCTGTTGTTACTCCGAAAGGGAGTACTTTGAACTGATAATGTTGATTTTGAATAGTGAACCTGAGATATTTTCTGTTGGATGGGAACGTGGAAATACGCATCCTTTAAATCTAGTGTTGCTAGGAAGTCTCCCTGACTGAGTAACGGCAGAACCTGCTGGAGGGTGATCATATGAAAATATTCCGACAGAATGTACATGTTGAGAGGTCTTAGGTCCAGTATAGGCCTGAGAGAGCCGTCCTTTTTGGGGATTAAGAAGTACAGAGAGTACACCCCTAAACCGTGCTGTTGGATAGGCACGGGCTCTATGGCTCCTTTTTGCAGCATACTCAGTACTTCCTGCTGCAATAATGTCAAGTGCTCTGCGGACATAGGACGTCGTCTTGGTGGTATGTTGTGTGGAATGGATGTTAATTCTAGACAATAACCGTACTGGACAATGTCTAAGACCCACCTGTCTGTGGTGATGGAACTCCAGACTGGCAGGAACTGTTGTAATCTCCCCCCGACCGGTGTTATGTGGACGGGGGGCAGTGACAAGATGTCACTGTTTGTTATTGGCAGAGGATCTGGTATTGTTGTTTTCTTTGCCTCTGCCCTTGGTGCTGGAGCCACGGTATCCACCCCTATTGTTCTTATTATAAGAACTTTGGGACCCTCCTTTATTGTACTGCTGCTGGGAGCCCTGACCTCTAGCTGCTCCTGAACTTCTGGGGCGACGAAAGGAGCCACTACGAAACTGCTGGGATTTTAGAGCCCCCATAGATTGAGCAGTCTCAGTGTCTTTTTTAATCTTTGAGTGTGGTGTCAACTTCAGGGCCAAATAAGAAGTCTGGGTTGACTGGCTGATGCAAGATATTGGTTTGAATGTCTGGTTTAAAGCCCGATATTCTTAACCATGCATGTCTCCGTAACATCACACTAGTGTTGATGGCCCTGGCTGCTGTGTCTGCTGCATCCGGTGCGCATTTGATGGACGCATTGGTAACGAGTTGCCCCTCTCTAATGAGGAGCTCCGCCCCCTCCTTGTACTCATCTGGTAGGTGTTGTATTAGGGGTTCCAGGGTATCATAGTGGGACCTGTTGTACCTGGCTAGAAGTGCCTGGGTGTTGGCAATGCGCCAGATGTTTGATGCTTGAGCTGCCACCCGTTTCCCAGAGTTTTCGAACACCTTGGACTCTTTCTCCGGAGGAGGAGCATCACCAGTAGTTTGAGAGTTCGCTCTTTTGCGGGCGTTAGAAACAACCAGGGAGTCCAATGGCAATTGACCCTTAATGTACGTAGGGTCTCCTGGGGCTGGTCTATACTTTTTCTCAATCCTGGGGTTTAACACTCGTGTTCTTGTTGGCTCCTTAAAGATGTCCTTAGCATGTTTAAGAACGCCTTTTAGCATTGGTAGTGTCTTAACCGTTTTTCTGATGTGGAGAACGTGTCCACTAAGAAATCCTCTTCAACAGAGTCTGAATGAAGTTCAACCCCGTGATTGGCAGCCGCCCGTTCAATAAGGGCGTTAAAAGCAGCAGTGTCCTCAGCAGGGGATGGTTTTATATTGTAGATAGGGGTGTCAGGAGCATTGTGGATGTCACCTGGGTCATGTGGGTCTCCCCATGATTGATCCTGGTCCTGTGGTTCATCCTGGTCATGATGTAGAGGATAAGTGGTATCCTCATAATAGGTGTCACCTGCATCCGTCTCCGAAGGTGTTGGAGAAAAATCAAGTGTGTGGTGAGTATAAGTTTGATAAGGTCCCACAGGCAGTGGAGTGGAGCTGGAATCCATTTTCTTCTTGAGCGGGATTTTATAGGACTCCAAAGTGTTCACCGGGACAATTGTTCTCTTCCGAAACACCAGTTTACCGGTTTCGAGGTCGATGACCCGCTCCTGTGAGTCGACAGGTGGATCTGCAGGTGCAGGTTTTGCGGGTGTGAAGCCCTTCCGGAGTGCGAACATTTTAGGTGTCCCCGACGGCGGCAATCCAAAAGTGATCGGCGCCGGCGTCGATGTAGCCTTTGCGACCTTCTTCGGCTCGTGGCCCTGTTTCGGGCCGGGTGTGTCCCGTTCCCTGATGCGCGTCAGGGACTCAGACACCTGCTTCACCAGGGATGGCGATGGTGCACTGGAACCGACGTGCTCCTCGGGGACCGGCTTGGAGGCCGTCCCAGGTCCCTTTCCCGACTTAGGCTTTTCGATTTGAATTTTCGGGTCGACGCCCTGTGGAGTGGGGATCCTCGCCCGAGCTATCTTCTTCGGCCCCAAGGGCCCCATTGTCGTCTCCTACCTCGTCGACGACTTCTTCGTCCTGGAATATCCCCTCGTCTTCGGCTTCATAGTTGGAGGCAGGTTCCGAAGCAGAATCAGATTCCACTTCCTCGACGCTCTCGACATCTTCATCATCGGTCCCGAATATGTTTACCGGGGTAGGCGCTGATTTGTTGGCCTCCAAGCGAGCTGCACGTCGATTCCGAAGTGTCTTCTTTGACCGGAATCGGGCGCAGGCCATACACTTGGATTCATCGTGATCCGGTGACAAACATTTGTTACACACCGGGTGGACGTCGATGTGGGGATATTTGAGGTGACATAGAGGACATCTCTTGAAGGGAGTCCTCGATTCCATGTTCGATCGTCGATTGAAGTTCGGTCCGAACTCGATCCGATGAGGTGAAAGAAGAAAGTTATCGATACCGAACGCGAACGATACCGACGAAGTCTAAATATAGTTTTCCTAACTTGAGCTAAGGTAAGCACATCCAAACCCAATGGCGGAAAAAAACAATCTGAGGATGGAGAGGATGCCCATGCGCACTGTAGTCCAGGGGAGGAGCCACCTATCTTGTGATACTTCGAAGACTCTTCCAGGACAACAATGTGCAATCATCCGGACCCAACACTAGGCGGCGATCTATGCACAGATATGAATTCAGCAGCCCACATGCCTCGAACCTTGCGTTCGGCAATCAAGCCCGACAAGTAGTCTCTTTCGGGTAGAGCTTTCCGCAGGTCGGCCCTCACGCCCATACGCTGTCACTGTTCAGACTAGTGCCCAGATTGAGCCAGGGACGCAGCAGCCGCCTGGATGCGTTCGATCACAGAGCCACTGTCGTCCGCCACCACGATACAGACGCCAACCAAGAGCATCAAGCGTACTAACCACGCAGGCCCTCCGGGTCGTATCAGGGGTTGCACTCCCTTCTGTGATCCAGGGGCACTGCCACCCTCAGTAGCGTCCAGTGTGTGCTCACCATGCAAGGCCTACAAGTGCTGTGCTGCAAATCCAACTCCTCCGGGCATGCAAAACACAGACCCTGCCTTCGTCGCTGTCTTCGTGCATCTGCTCAGGCCATGCACGTCTCTCAGAGGGATGCGCAAAATGGCGCCTCCGTTTCCATGGATCCCACACCGGGATAGCAGATGCAGCCTAATCACTCTGGGTGCGTACTCCAGGCACCTTCCTACATGTGTAATCCAGTGCTGGGATCTACACAGCACTCCTCACTCTAGCGCTGCTACTGCCTGTGAAAAAGTGGCATCTTTCTTGCATGGTATGCCCCCACTTTTTGCTGAATTGCTGAATGTACTTTGACTGAGTGTGCCCTGGACTCCTGCCAATCAGATGCCCAGGGCCTATGTTCCTTCCCTAAAAACCTCAAACTCAAAATTGGCAAACCCTGGCCACATATCAGCCCCTGGTAAATGGTACCCTAGGTACCCAGGGCCTTGTGACCAGGGAAGGCCTCTAAGGGCTGCAGCACTCATTGTGCCACCCTTAGAGGCCCTGTACCCTGACACACACACACACTGCCGTTGCAGGCTGAGTGTCTGGGTACAAGACAAAACAGAGTTGACATGGCACACATCCCTGTGTGCCATGCCCACCACCTACACTGCCCTGGCATACATCAGCCACCCCTCTAGCTGGGTGCCCTATGCCAGTGATGGCAACTTCTCAGCACATTAAACCCGCACTGATGCCAGTGTGGGATTTAATGTACAAAGCACCACACAGGGCATCTTCGAGATGCCCCCTGAAACCTAACCTACAATCCACGTCTGGTCTGGGAGGCTGCCTAGGCTGCCACACAGCAGACATGTTGCTGGACCCCTGGGTAGGAGAGCCCCCGCTCTCCTGGGCCTGCAACAATGAACATCCTGGGCGAGGTGCTAGGTCTCCTCCCCCAGGATGGGCAGGGGGAAGCTTCAAAGGCATGTCGCCTCTGTGAGCTTCCCCAGGCCACTTGCTGTACCCAGCAAACTGGCCCCCACCGGTTCTAATCCCCACTCTGGCGGGAAGACTGGCCGGAAACCCCAAAAAAGGAGAGGGGATGTGCCAGCCTGCCAACCGCACCCCTCAGGTGGGGGAGGCGAGGTGAAGCACATCTCTGGGCACTCGCCATCTTGAAGATGGGAGGCCCTGCCCAATCAGGACTAGTCTACTGCCCCCCTCCCACAGGAGACTGGCAGAATAGGGGGTGTACCCACCCCAGGGACCATTGGTCCCTGCCCTTTACCTACATGTAACACCCCTAAATCTAGTATTTAGGGGCACCCTGAACCTTCCTTCCTTAGATTCCAGATTCCGAAAAACAAAGAGCAAGAAGAAAGAAGACCTGCTGTGCAGCTGCTAAGAAGAGGAAGACACCAACTGCTTTGGCCCCAGCCCTACCTGCCTGTCGACCCTCGAACCTGCTCCTGCTACATCCTGGCACCTCTTGTGGCCAGCAACCTCACAAACCCCGGAGGACCTGGCTACCTTTTGACTCTAAGCACCTGGGACTCCCATGAGCAGTGGCTCTGCTCAAAATCAGCTTCTAACCCCTGACATCAGCCCGGAACCGCAAACCCTGCACACTCTGCACCCACCAAGCCTGGCCTGTGCCGGAGTGAAAGACCCCGAGGACATTGCCCCGGCGATTGTGACCCCGAATCCGGGACCCAAGGACTCACCTCGACGCTCCTGATGACGCCTGCAGCCTCAGAACCAGGTACCCCCCCAACCGCGATCAACAGAGGGTAAGATTTCCCGACACCAAAAGGCACCCATGCACCCGGCGCCCTGCGGCCCCCTGTGCCCAACTCCTGGGTACCTACCTATCCTCCAACTACCCAACTTACCTCTCGAAGTGGTGGTGGCACCTGAAGAACCTTCGTCCCCAAGCTTGCAGCTTTTGTTCATCCATGAGCTTTCCCATTGAAATCCATTGAGCGTCCGAAGGCTCAAAAGCACCCTGCACCCAGCCGCCCGAGTGGCCCTGGCAGTGTAACCTCTACTCCTATCTACTTGCCCTGAGCAAGTGACCAGGAGCCCAGCTCTCACAGCCGCGAGTCCTGATAGTTAGCAGCCACCAACCAAGGCCACCCTGCCTCCTATAGGATAACATTGAGCCCAACTCACTCTGCACCCTTGTGCCGCTGAGGGTGTAACAACTGTACTTACATGACCCTGGGAGACCCCCGAGTCTGTGCCTAAAGCCTTAACTCTGCCAGTCGAGTACTTACCCAAAACCCGATAACCCAATAACCCAATTTTCGTCCATAGGGTAACATTGACTGGCTTCTTCTGAAATTTCTACTAAGTGTGGCGTTCCTAAAACTTAAAATATTCACCTAAAATCAACCGAGTAACGAAAACGAAAATACTCACCTGCTATTAGGAAAGATCCCAGTGCTGGATCTTGGTGCCCAGCACGGACTCTGAAAAGTACTCACAACCGTACTTCCCATTAACCCAATTATCTTCCATAGGAAATCATTGACTGTTTTTCTGTGAAATTTCTTCTCTGTGTCGATTTTTGCAAACTATAAATATTCTTTAAAAATCGTACCAACTCTGAAAACGTAATTGCTTACCTGTTTTAGATTGAGTTCCCAGTACTGAGCCTACGAGCCCAGGATTACAAAAGTAACGAGAACATACCATACCTGTAACTTGAATTTTCACCCATAGGGAATCATTGACTGTTTCTCTATGAAATTTCTTCTGTCAACTTTTAAAATAGCAAAATATTGCCTAAAAATCACAACAGTAACTAAGTCGACTTTACTCACTTGTTTCCAAGAACTGTCCCAGGACTGAATCTAGGATCCAGTCCTGGAGTTAGAAAAGTAATCCTGAAAGTAATCTATTGCAAATAACTTAGAACTTCCATTGAGCTCAATGTATTATTGTGTTTGTATTGCAACAACCTGTAACTATCAACAAAAGTCAACTGCATATTGCAAAAGTATTTAACTAAAGCCTCTCATTCTGAGAAAGTATATTTTAATACCTATTGTTGGTTCTAAAATAAAACAGACATATATTTTTTATATAAACCATTGGCCTAGAGTTCAGTTATTGAGTGTGTGAGACCATTTGCTGACTGAGTGTGTACAACAAATGCTTTACACTGTCCTCTGATACTGCCTTACTGCTCGACCAAGCTACCACTTTAGAGAGTAAGGTTATATCGAACTTTAGCCACTGCCAAACCTCGGGGAACTGTGGACTCTGTACACACTGTACCTATTTGGGAACAGTATATACAGAGCCACTTTCTCACACTGCCCCCCACACCTCAGCCTCCCTAGGGCACCACAGGGTCCACGCAGTACTCCGGAGAGTTTGTTAAGATGGCAGCTAGCAAAATGGCTGGCCCTGCCAGCCGCACCTCCACAGATTCCACAATTCTATTGTCCCTTATAATACGACCTGGGGACCTTTATCCTCCTTTTTGCTCCGTCGCAGGCTGCAGGCTGCAGCGGGTCTCCTCACCTTGTCTGCTTGGCTCCCACGTCTGCACCAAGGGTGAGAGCTGCCTCCAGAAATAGTGCAGAGACCTACGTCGTCTCCGGGTCCGCTCCTCAGGCCGCCAGAGGCATCTGCAGTTCGTCGGCACGGCGGAATGCTGATCGCCCAGGAACACAGCTCTCTCGGCAATAAGATGCAGCTCAGTCTGCATCAGTTCCGCCAAGCCGTGTAGAGCGCTCCTCGGCACCAGAATTGTCAGCAAACCCCTCAGCCAGCGGATCTCTGGTCGCCGTTTTCCCTCCACAACAGTCCGGGGATGTCGGCCCAGTACAGAGGCGCAGCCAGCCGAATCGGACTGTTCGCTCGTTATTGGGGGTGAAAGGCCCAGAGACAGCTCACTGCATTCCCGAGCCGCTCCTGAGTGGCTGGCAGCTCAAGTCAGGGCAGTAAGACCCCACAGATGCAGGATTCATTGAGGATAGTGAGATGGCTACGCAGAGCTATCGGCTTAAGCTGCCATCTTCATCGCTGGCAAGCTCCGCGCCACCATACTAAGGAAATTTCTCAGTTGGGATTGTATATAATTCATGCCAGTATATGGGTGAGGACTTTATGACGAAGAGGAGACCCAGCTAGCATACTGTGATGGAAGTCTTTGCCTCTCAAGTAGAAGGATCAGGGCAGTTTCTTATTCATATGCCCCAAATGCCTTACAGGTGTGAACTGGCCCAAACTTATCAACAAATGATTTAGGCACCCTACACGAGATTTCCAAAATTATCTTCATGTTTGCTACAGCTTTTAAACCCCAGAGCCGGTCTACTTATTGACAAGGTATAAGGCCTGGAAATGAAAACAATAAAGACCAGAACAAAACTAAAGAACATTTTACCTACCTATGCAAGACTCTATGTAGAGTCTATATGTAGCTGTAGATTCCTCACCTTTTGAATATTCCCTACATGTCAAACTAGGTCTGGTCCTCTGCACACCGGTAGGTAAGCGGTGAGTCTATATAAGCGTCACTCTCACACACTGACATCAGTTCCTTTCTTTCTGGGGCCCCAGACGCAGATCCGGAGCACCCTCTTTGAGGCTCCCTTTACTGCTTCAAAAGTTTAAAATAGTATGCACAGGAAAGGGCACCTCCCAAAACAGGTTGTAAACCTCGTAGAGACTGGCAGAATCAGATCTCTGTGACCAACCCTCCTCAGGCTTCCCTAGGGTCGAGCAACAACTAAGGCCTGCAGCAATTGTCCCTTGGCTGAACCCGAAATCCATCCGAGACTGCAAGATGAAACTTTACATGGCCAAGAATCAAACCGCAATGGGTCGAAAGTTCAGTCCCGTTCCATAAGTTTGAGAAGTCGTTCCAGGGGTCAAGTCTTTTGTCTAGATCAAAGATCTTAGTTGAATAAAAAGCATAAGACAAAGCGTGACTGGGTCCTTCACGCCATCACAGACTGAGAAGGGAGAGTGGTGGTGCCATATATTTCGATTTCACTCTTGAAGTTGTTCAACTTTGAAGCCTCTCCTGTAACTTGTTCCGGTACATTCTGAGCTTCCAGCACTGCCTGGCAAGCAAAATAGGAACAAAGAGTTTTGCAATGTCAGTTGCTCTTTGTGTTCAAGCTTCCAGACGCAGAGCTTCAAAAGCAAATTGGTGTATCAGTGTGAAGAATTGGGATGTTATTGATAGATTGAATCCAACGACAGAATGAAGAATCTGCGGCTAGATACAGTCTCTACCAGGAAAAGCATTACCACAGATACGTAACCTTGTCTCCTGAGACTTCTTGCCACAGATTCCGCACCTATTGAATGCATACCAAAGCAGTACCTTTTTGGAGGTGGGTCTGTGGATGAACTCAAACAAAAGTCTTGTCAGACTGAGATGGCAAAGTGACTCTCTCAGCTCTCCTGACTGTCCAGAGAATAGTGCTTTGTCAATGTATTGAGGGATGCTCAAGTAGCAGTGTGGCAAATGTCCAGGACGGGGACTCCGCGAGCCAACTCTGATGTAGAAGCTTTGGGCCTCGTAGAATGAGCACACAGTCCATATGGAGGCTGCTTTTTAATCATGCACGGCAGATCTTCATGCACAGCAGATCTTCATGCAGTGCACGATCTCCCTTCTGAACAGCTTTGACTTTTTACACTATGGAGAAGCCGACAAAGAGTTCATAATTCACCCGGTGTTCATTGGTACTATCTATGTAAAAGCTTAGTGCTCTCTTGGGGTCCATGTGACTGAGACTCTCCACCCTGAGAAGGGTGAGGCGGAGCATATAGTGCCAGCAGGGTGATGTTCTGAACGATGTGGAATGGCATCGCAACTTTAGGCAAGAAAGATATCATTGCCCACAAAGAAGTTTGCATATGGTGTGTTGACCCAGAACTTCAAGCAAGTTCTAAAAAGCTTTATTCGATGTATTAGGTCACAAAAGCACAAACCTTTCTTTGGGTCCATTCACAAATTATCTACAAGCAATTCATATATGCTCTAAACAAAATCTTACAAAAAATATAATATCCTGAGAACTCTATTTACAAGGCTTAAGTTTTGGTAAAAATCAATGTGCTAAAAACATTGTGAATGTACTACAATATCTACTACAATTAACACTAGTTGATTAAAAAACAACAATTGATTATACAAAAATGCATTACAGCCTGGTAAAAGTGCAAATGGACAGATGCCTCGTCATGGGACCTCGCTCTTATGGTCCACACCCACCCCAAAATATTTAGCCATGGATATAACAATCGCTTCAGTAGTATCACTTCTTAGGATTCTTTCTGCCTCATGCGCCCTTCTTGTCCCCAAGAGCTTGCAAATTTGAGTCAACCAGGCGCGACGTGGAGCTTTATAGCCAGTGCATTCAAACAGTACGTGGGCCAGTGATTCTTTCCCAATCCGGCACACCGGACACAAGTCATTTCTAGGTGTGGACCATTTACTAGTAAAAGCTCTTAGTGGCAGGGTACCCACCCTAAACTGGAAATATAATTTCCGCTCATAGGGTTTTGTAATATAGTCCCAATATTGCTCTAACCCCGGTGTAGGTTTCCACTCCAGAAAAAGCCCTGTAAGGGAAGAGGACTCGCAACTTCTCACTATCTTGGTCTGGGCCATTTCCCAATATTTGGCCTTCAAGACCTTTTTTCAGGAAATACTGTGTTTTTGGGATCATCCCACAGAGGACTCATGCCCATATCCGATAGAGTTGCTCTAAGTTGTCTTAGCCATTTTATTTGGTGCAGTCAATCCACCCTTATTACATCCAGAAAGCCAGCTGCATACTCTGCAAGTTCTGGAGTAGACCACAGTCTACGCCAGTACAAGAGAGGACGTAATTTGGCAGTTTCCGCGATTCGCTTTCTCCCAAGATCATTTAATAATGGTCGTGTCAGGGTACTCTGGGGCAACCTGGTAATATTTCTAAGGAACTTATTTTCCGAGATAGTAAGTTTACATAATTTCTTATGCCCCCAGAGTTCTGCGCAATATAAGGCAGAGCTGATGACTTTCAAATTATAAATCTCCATAGCAGGGCTAATTATCTTAGTAAAGGAAGTATTATATTCTTTTTGTAGCACCCCAGCCAGTTGTCGGTGTTTTAGGGATGCTATATCGACCTTATGTGACCAATTTAACCCCTCCTGAACGTTGACCCCTAGATGTGTAAACTCCTTAACCAGATCAAGCACTGCGTTATTCAGTATGATACCTCCCTTAAAGGCCCTGTGTGGATTAAAGGCCATCAATTTTGTTTAGGACACATTGACCTCCATTCCTCGACTAGCACAGAACTTTTCAAAAATTGTTAGAGCCCACTCGGTGTTTTGGAAAGGATCAATGTGCCATCCGCAAACATTAGTATGGGGACTTTTTCGCCTGTTAGTATCGGTGGGTCTGTGGGGGTTAACCTCATACAGTTCACTATCCCGTTAATATACAAGGAGAATAGGGTCAGGGCCAGTACACATCCCTGACGAACTCCCTTCCCTACTGGGAAAAATTCTGTAACTTCACCCTGCTTACCCCATCGGATCTTGGCCTCGTTATCTTCATGTAACCTGATGAGGAGTGTCAGCAAATCGAGTGGTAGCCCATTTCTTGTAACGACTGCCAGAGTTTTTCACGCGGTACAAGGTCAAATGCTGACCTAAGGTCAACAGAGACAGCGTACAAACTTCCCTTCCCCAGAGTCACTGTTTTCCAACACAGCAAAATGAACCAAAACACTTGGTCAATTGTGCTGGTAAGAGCACGGAACCCTGCTTGAAGGGGCGATAGGATGCTAAATTCGTCGATCCAATTTTACATTCTATTGAGCACCAATCTGTCCATCACCTTTTGTAACGAGTCTATAAGGCTGATCGGCCTATAATTCCCTGGGCACGATTTGTCCCCTTTCTTAAAAACAGGAATAATCTCTGCCCATTTCCAGGATACTGGAACAGGCGCGCCCTGAGCAATAGCATTTGACAGTAGATAAATGTACTTGCTTCATCTCACTTTATCGTAGATGAATACGTCCCCCGGGATTCCGTCTAAACCGGGAGCCTTCTCCGCCATAATTGATTTCAGGGCCACCTCGACATCTGCCGTACTAAAGACTGCTTCCTTAAAAAATTGCTTAACAACGCTAAACTTCATGCTCACTTGCTGCATATTGTGGTTTAAAATGGTTTATCCACTCCGTTTGTGAGACATGACTTTGGGGCTGGGAAGCCTGCCCTCCTCTGTCCCATTTGTGTACACTCCAGAACTGCTTGGGATTCCTGCTAACACAAGCCTCCCTCAGCTCATCCCACCTTTAACTGTCCCAATCCCTTTTTGCCTTAGTTTGCGCCGTCCGGTAAGTGGCCCTAGCAGTAAACTATCTTCACCCTGCATCTGTGACCCCGCATCTGTGACCCCACATGCTGTCACAACGTGGTCGTAACAACGACCGCGTTGTGACAACGCATACCATTCCTCCGCAAGTCATTACGACGACTTACGGAGGGGGGAGAAGGTGTTGGATTTAAAATCCAACACCTTCCCTACAGTCCGCACAGACTGGTGTTGGAATAGTACATTTTACTATTCCAACATCCAGCTCCCCCCTCCCAAAGTCATCGTAACGACTTGCGGGGTAATGGCATGCGTTGTCACAATGCGGTCATGGTTACGACCTCGTTGTGACAGCATGCGGGATAATGGTATGCGGAGTGAAGAGGCATATTCGGCCCTAGCATCTCGTACCACTGCGGGGACCCCTTGCTTTATAGCTATCCCTAGGTCTACCTGAGCCTTTTTGCATTCTAAACTATACCATTCTTGTGTTTTGGGAGTTGCTACCTTTTCAGATTTGCCCCTTTTACTGAAATGCGTACGCAATAGTCCGAAAAATTCATTATGTATGCAAATGGGTCGCTTTAAATCTATCGGATTAGTTACACTGGCCTGTAAATCACTGAGGGTCTGATCTAACTCTTTATTAATGTTAGCGAGTATGAACGGTAATTCTTTTACCTTAGCCCATTTTGTTCGCCTCAGTTCGTTCGATGGGACAACATCAGCGGTAATGTAACTATCTAGCATATCATGAGGGACTTTAAGGTATGTATGGTCCAAGTCCAGACATAATGGGTTATGGTCACTTTCTAGTCTAGCTTGTATCCTCATGTCCTTCACTGTGTGCCAAAGTGCCAAACTAACCAGTACATAATCTATCCTGCAGGTACTATGACCATTGTCAAATGTATTGGCCCCCATTTTGTCAGACAATGTGCGGCCATCAACAACCCGCAATTCCTTTTCCATGCATATAGAATTAATTTGAATCACCGCATCTGACCATCTTTTTATTGGTTCTAACTCCAACTTTGGAATGCCCCACTTTACATCTTGCTCATCGAACACATTACCCTCCTCACACAACAATGGCTCAAACGTCGCATTAAAATCCCTTGCGACGATATTATGTGTGTCTATCGGGCTACCCTCAATAAGATCTTCAAGAGCCGCTAAAACTTCCGACTTTTTCCCCCCTGGAGCCTCTCACATAAATATTGTATATTTGCGTAATCCCGCTAGTATCCCTAGACAGTCCAACGGCCTGGATATCCTGACTATGGGTGGGTAGAACTTGAATATTCAGCCCTAAATCTTGATTCACCCACATTGTTAAGCCTCCTGATGGTCTCCCTTTAGGGCCTTTAACGGCCGGGATATAAAAATGTAAGTACCCTACGCAGTAAAGGGGGGCTTCTGCCCAAGTCTCTTGAAACAGAAATCTCAAACGCCTCAATAAAAGCATACCACTCTGGGGAACCCATCTTAGATCCTAATCCTGCGATGTTCCATGACAATAGTGTTTTCATAACAGGTGATGTGCTAACAGCCATATGTCCGCTTAAGGCACGTGTGCTTGGGCTGATCTCCTGTTCTAATCCATCTTTCTGCACAGATGACAGGGAGACCTCTTTTACACTCAAAACCAGCTCTGGTGTTAAACACTCATTCCCTAGCAAGCTGTCCCTATGGACCACTTTGGTTAGTTGATGTGCCTGCTGCTTCCTGGCCAAATTCGCAGCCAGTCAATCTATATTATCCAGGGTGGATACTCCCTGGAGCCTAGTTTGATTGAGCTCATGTGGGCAAGAGTTCACACCACTCTTAGGAGAGCGTCTACACTGGATGACGGACTGCCCTGGTGCACTTGTAAGCAATTCCAGGGCAATTAGATATTCCGCTAGGTTCGCCCGGGCCATCGTGAGCTCAATACAATCCAGGGTGTTAGCAGTTGCTACCAACCTACTGGCTTTTACTATATCTTCCCTTATTATCAAACGGCATCCTCTCACATGCCGTATCCAATGAATGGATTTATTTATTAGGGAATCCTCACTTTCTGGACTTCTTAGAACATCTAGCTTTGGTACATTCACCATAAAGATCTTTAGAGGATTAGAAATTTCCGTAGGGTAGTGAGCTAGGTGCATATTTCTCTGTTCGGCCTCTAGCTGGGTAGGATGTGATGCACTGTTTTCATTATGCCATACTGGGGCCCTCGTCCGATCTGCTGTATAAGAGGTTTTAGTTTGGCTATTGGTAGAATTTGGGATTGGTCGAGGTTTTGATAACTGCAGCCTCGCATTCGCTGGCCAGGGCCTTTCCAGGTTAGATGATGCCCCATCTACAAGATTTTGGTTTACATAAGGGACAATAGCTGGCATAGCCCTAGATGCTAACGTAGTAGATGAAAATGTGCCCTGTGGATAACTTGGGCCTCTTCTTTCCCTTACATCCCCAGGTTGCATTGGGATAGGTTTCAGTGATTTTACCGGCGATATTAAATCCTCTATCTGCCCTCGCATTTGGCCCATTTCTTGTCTTAGCAAAGTAACTTGCTGGAGCAAGTCTTGGTGTTCCTTTGTCGAGACTGTCCCCTTAGCCCTTCCCTGCTCAAGTGGGAACGGCATCGCCCGAGTTGCCTGTAACCCTTCTTCTCTACTACTTTCGTTTTCGGATATGTCCACCAATGGAAGGAATCTATTAGTACACGTACCTTGGTGGCAATGTGTCCAGTATTAGCTATACCCCCTTCAGCTATTTCACCTGCAACCGTTTTGGTGACAAAGTTCTTTTTAAGGGTTTTGTGAAACATAGCCGGTATGGTGGAAGTGGTTAGTTTGGCAACTGGGGACGACCTTGGGGGAGTCGGAGCACAAGTAGATTGTACCGAGGGCTCTAGCTCTAGAATGCCCTCACACTCCTCGATCAGGGTGTCTATCCGATCTAAGACACAATTACTGCCTGCATGCAGCTGAAGCTTCCTTGCCTTTTTGCCCTTTCTACCCCGGTTTAAACCCCGGTTTAAACTATTACCTCCGGCCTCCCTACAGTCTTCTCTACCATCCGGTAACTTCCTTTTACCCATGGCTATTAATAAGCGTCAGGCAATATGGCCTCCTCTATCAAACAGTGCACAATACCTACTATTTTACCCTAGAAAATGGGCCAGCTATTACTACCAGATACAATCACCAGAGTCTTTACATCAGTCCCAAACATGAGAGTATAAACAGTACCTTTGGGGTTTATTTTATCTCCACGTGTTCTCAAACGCGGCTCCCCTCCAAAACGGCAAACGAAAGGGGGGTGGCCCTGCCCTGCCTCCTCCTGCTACTGACGGGCACGGATAGGCCGCCCTTGGCCTGCGCGCGTCCCGCAGTGTTTTTATTGCGTCTCCTGGCGCGTTATCAGCGTCGCGGAAGAGCAAGGCCCTCTGGGAGTTGTAGTTGTCGTCGGGCCGTTCTCCTCACGGCTGAGGATGAAAGTGACCAGCCGTTCACCTCACGGCAGCAGCGCATGCTGCTTGTCAGTGCCCCAGAGCCAGGAAAACGTCCCCTTCAAGCTCATTCATAAGCTGTGCTTATTTCATGCGACGAGGACCACCATCATGAGGGTGAGAAGCAACAAGGAGCAACTGTAAAGCAGCACAAATTGAGTGCACACCTGAAACATAAGAACCAAGTTAAGGTCCCACTGTGACATGAGAAAGGAAGAGGGAGGAAATAAATGTTGTAAACCTTTCAAAAAGTGCAAAATAGCTGGAGACAAACAATGAAGGCATATCCAGCAACTGCAGAAAAGCAGAAAGAGACGGAAGTTAAATTGATGGACAGAATGTTGAACAATGTCATACATACACCCACGTACAGAGATCTGGGCCTAAATCCATCGTTGTGTTGCTCACCATGCCATTCCAGTTTGAACCCAGCCACATGCAAATCAGTCTTGACCATGCGCCCAATGTGAACAGTCCAGCCCGAACTGCCAGGCCAGGTGCTCTCTGGACTGGAGACAAGCATCCTAGTACCGGTTTCGGGGTTTCACCCCTCATCATACAGGTTAGCTTGACTCCAGTGGCATGGCGAGCACGGGACCCACGTCTCGGCATACTGGTTCCACTCGGGGGTGACCAATGCAAAAAAACAATTGATGGGCAGAATGCAGAACAATATCATACATTCATCCCAGTTCTGAGATCTGGGCCTGAATCCATCATTTTTTTGCTCACCATGCCATTCCAGTTTGAACCCAGCCATATGCAAATCAGTCTTGACCCTGCACCCAATGGGCACAGTCCAGCCCTAACTGCCAGGCCAGGTCCTCTCTGGACAGGAAACAGGCATCCTAAGACCGGTTTCGGGGTTTCACACCTCAACAGCCAGGATAGCTTGAGTCCATTGGCATGGTGAGCACGGGGCCCACGTCTGGGCATACCCTTCCCACTCGGGTGACAAATGCAGAAACAACTGATGGACAGAATGTTGAACAATGTCATACATTCACCCCAGTACAGATATCTGGGGGTGAGTGTCTGAAAAGTTTCAGTGCCCCGTCCATCATCTCCTTGTGTTTGCTTTGTTCGCTCTAAGTTGGCAAGGTAGGCCCAGACGTGGGTCCCTTGCTTACTTTGCCATTGGATTCAAACTAGCCTGGCTGATGAGGGGAGTTACCCTGAAACCGGAACCATGATGCTTTTTTCCAGTCCAAGGAAGACCTGGCTTGGCAGTTCGGGCTGGACTGTTCCCATGAGGCACATGGTTAAGACTGATTTGCATATGGATTGAACTGGGGTGGCGAAGTGAGCTAAAGAACAATGCTGGATTCAACCCAGATCTGTGATTGGGGGCGAGTGTCTGAAAAGTTTCACCGCTCCGTCCATCATCTCCTTGTGTTTTCCCTTTTAACTGTACACAGAGCAAAGCCTTATTGGGCTAGGGACAACAAAAAGCAGATCACATTAACAGGAGTACCACACCAAGCAAAAAACTTGTCCCAGTGACAGACATATATAGTTTTTGCTGAGGGACATCTGGCTGGCAAGAGGACATCAACCACCTTCGGAGGAAGATAAATAGTGGCCAGTTGTCGCCACTCAATCTCCAAGCATGAAGAGCACTACCCTGCTGCCAGGAAAGAAAATCATCTTGAAGGGGAAGCCTGATCGGAGGACAGAAGCTCAAGCCCAGGAGTTCTGGATACCATACTCTCTGTGTTCAATGCGGAGACACTAAGATGACTTGGGCCTAGTCGGTCTTGAACTTCTTGAGAACTCGGCATAGGAATGCTATAAGTGGAAAGGCATTCAGGAGTCCGAGTTTTACTCAAGGCGGAACGAGTATATGAGCGAGAGATGCCTTGGAAACTCCAACACACATAAGTGCGGACACTGCGTGTTCCCAGTGGCGGTGACTAGATTGTGCCATGGTTTTCATCGATGCTCCAATGAAGGGGAACGTCTGAAAAGTCAGGTGCGACTGTCACATTGATAGTGAACCCCAGCGATGACAGGAGGTGCGCTGTAGTGTGGAGTTGGTTGACCCATGGCAGGGTGAGACTGCATTCAACAGCCAGTCATCGAGATAGGGCAAGAATGGCATCCGTGACTTTTGAAGGTGTGCTGTCACCACCTCCATCACTTTAATAAACACACTGAATGCACTGGTGAGAATAAAGGGAAGCACAGTTAGCTGAAAATGCTCCTGTCCCACCACAAACCGCAGATATCATTGATGGGCCTACATAACAGGTTTATGGAAATAAGCAGCCAGCAGGTCCAAAAACACCATCCAGTCTACAGGGTAGAGAGCAAGACAAGGGCCAGAGTGAGCATTAGGAATTACACCTCCCGGAGAAAGGATTTGAGAGGGCGCAGGTTGAAGTTTAGGGGAAGCCCTCTGTCCTTTAAGGGCACCAGAAAGTAGTGGGAATAACAACCATGTTCTACCTCTGCACAGGCATCCTCTCAATAGCCATTTTGGTGAAAGGGCGTTGTACGTCCCGCCACAAAATGTAGGGACAGCCCTCTGTCAGTTGCTCAGGGAACTGTAGAAGGTGCAGCGGCAAGAGAATGAAAGGGAGGGTGTATCTCCACAGAACAATTTGCAAAATCCACCTAGCTGACTTTACATCCGATGAATCTTGCAAGAATAGACTGATCCTGCCGCCCAGTGGCTGGCTCTGTCTCACTAAGGGCACTCTAAAGGGATTTGGCAGGTGGGGTTGCAGGGGGTGGGTAGTGGACTGACTGGTCCACTAACCTTGCCCACAGGGGCGGTGGGCTCCAAGGCCTCAACTGAAAATTTTCTAGGTGCCTTGTCGATGCTGGATTGGCTGGCGGTATGGGTTACTTCTGCCAAAGCTGTAAAAGCAATGTAGGGCTTGTGTGGCTGCCGAGGTGAGGCAGATCAGGATGGATCACAGCCAAACATGAAGACTAATGGCTATGAAGTAGAAAGCACTCTCAGCAGTGGATGGACCATGGGGTGATAGGAGCACCAACTCAGGGGAGGTGTCAGGTTTACTAGCCTTTTACAACTGAATATACACTTCTCATGGTATGGCTGGCTAATCTCATCACCTGCGTCATAAACAAACAAGTTAATTACCTTTGGTAAGGCCTTATTTGGTAGAGACTATCTAGTGGTAGATTCCTTACCGTTGAATTATCCTTCGGTGTCAGACTGGATCCTGATTTTTTTCATGAGCAGTACCTCTGCACACAGGCAGGTGCCATTGTTCATCTCCATGTGTCATCATCAGCCTCGGCAGAAGTGACGTGCGCGGTGCCTATATAGGTGCAACCCCAGCGTGCGGACGTCAGTTTCTTTTCGTGACTTTGCATGCCAGAAGTCCGGAGCAGCGAAGAACACAGACTACCGGTGTGGAAATAAGGGCATTGAAAGAAAAACGGCCCTGTCTATAGTAATCTGTTCGCAGAGCATGGAGAATGGGTGGGTTGGTGAGGAATCTGCGGCTAGACCGTCTGATCAGATAGAGTGTTATAGAAGGTAAGCAACTTGTTCATCTGATAGAGACTTTGAAGCTGCAGATTTCCTACCTTAGAATAGATACCCAAGCAATACCTACCCGGTGGTCTGCATACAAATTTCACACTAAGGATTCCTGCAGGACTGAAAGGGCAAAGGGCCAATCCCTATGGACCGGATAGTCCTCACAGTAGTGCTTGGTAAACGTGTGCAGAGATACCCAAGTTATCCAGGACTGGAAATCTCTGTGCTAACGTAGTGGTGTTGCCTTGGCTCTGGTGGAATGAGCACACATGCTCTCAGGAGGTTGCTTTATGGCGGCCAGTGTGTAGCAGAATTTGGTACGGAGTTCGATCCATCAGGTGATGGTCCATTTCTGTACCGCTCTCCCTTTCTGGGCTCAGACATAGCCCACTAACAACTGCTTATCCACCCGGAACTCTTTTGTGCCATCAAGGTAAAATGACAACGTTCTTTTTGGGTCCAGCTGGTTGAGTCGCTCCTCTTCTTTAGAGCGATGAGGTGGAGCATAAAAGGTAGGCAGGGTGATGGACTGGCCTACATAAAAAGGAGTGACCACCTTCGGTAGGAAGGAAGCTCTAGTGTTAAGGATCAACTTGTCTGGGAAGATGTGTAGGTATGGGGGTTTAGATAAAGCCTTGTGCTCACTGACCCTCTGAGCAGATGTTATTGCCACTAGAAAGGCAGTCTTGATAGTTAGAACCTGAGAAGACAGTTGTGGAGCGAAAGGAGCGCATAATAGGGAAGCCAGAACAAAAATGTAGGTCCCACTGAGGTATGATGAAGGGTGAAGGAGGGAACAAATATTGGAGACCTTTCAGAAACTTATGTACAAGGGGATGGCTGATCTGGAAACCAGAGAGATGACAGAAAGTTAGCCTTTTAAGGTGCCAAAAGCAGAGCCCTGTTAGGCAAGAGAGAGAATAAACAGAAGAACCTTAGAAACTGAGGCAGAAAGGGGGTCAACTTGTTTCCCTGCACAACATGCCACAAACTTGCCAAATCAGCAGGCATATACCATCTAGGTGGAGGGGCGCCTGGCTGAAAAGATGACATTACAGACTTTGGGCAGAAGGTCGAAAGCTGTCATCTGTCGCCACTCAAACTCCACTGATGAAGACGGAGCATTGACAGGTTCGGGTGGAGAACCCTCCCCTGCTGCTGTGACAGAAGATCCTCCCGAATAGGCAGCCTGAATGGAGGACCGATTGTCCATTTTCAACAGCTTGCAATACCAAACTCTGTGGGCCTTGTCGGACTCACACGGAGGACTTGGGCCCTGTTCCAGATAGTCTTGAGAACTCTGGGCAGGAGTGGTATTGGTGGGAAGGCATACAGGAGACAGGAGCGCCACTCAAGACGAAAAGCATCTCTGAGTGAGAGCCTCCTTGGAAACTCCAACGTGTAGAAGTGTTGACTTTGCGCATTCTCTGCAGGGGTGAACTAATCTAACCAAGGCTCTCCCCACTGCTAAAAAAGACCTTGCACCACCTCTGGAGGGTGATGCCATTCGTGATCTACTAGGCATATTCGGCTGAGTTTGTCCGCCCTGGCATTCAACTGTTGCAGGGGTGTAGAATTTCATAAAATATCTACCTGGCCATGGGGTAGGTTGCTTCATAAATCCACTTGTCCCTTTGCGCCATGTAATGCGGGACACATTATGGCAGAAAAATCATTATATAAGAGCTCTGATATAGCCTCCCTGATTATGCCAGGGCTCATACCATAGTAGGGTTTGAATACTAGCAATTCTCTTATATTGCCACGTTTTTCACAGCTCTACATACTGGGGCTGAAGGTGGTGGTAAGCAATAGTTTCAGGGTTGGGTTGGAATGCCCTTTGAGTGTGTGCAAACCTACTAATTTGCATGTTTTAAGGGTTTTCACTAACTCTTCTCAAATCATTTCCCATACTGAGAAAGGTTGGAAATTTGCTCCAGACAGTGGCATATGAAACTTTTTCTAGGGATGGGGGGAAAAAAGTGGAAAGAGGGAAAGTGAACTTGCAAATACTCGAATTTTCGCATGAGCAGATCTACACATACATATTTGCTCATGCTAAAATGTAGTTCACAAGTATTTTCTACTTCTTTGAATTCTTCTAAATTCATGAAAGTCTTATATCTGCACTCAATGCAAGGACCTACACCATGGGTGCACTTTTGAGACCTTCTTTAATGATTAGCCCCCTAATTAGGTCTCTCTTTCTCGCTACCGGCTGGATACACTGTGATTGACAGTATTCTGCTTTTTGACAAGGAGCATATCGGCACACAAAGTAGTTTTGTTCAGTGCCAGGAACTACTGTGGCAAAGTGTGCTTTTTGAGACCAAAAACTATTTTTGCTTTTGCCAATGTTTGTCACGGGCTGGCAGCTCCCACATCAATAAGATTTTACAAAACCCCTGCCAAAACAAGTCACGCATTGACAAAACCAAAAGGCTGACTACCAATTTTAGACCTAAAGCTTTGCCAATGATTGTTTATTTTTGTTTCCCATGATCTTATTGAAACTGGTTACACTGATTTTCCATTAAAAAATGTTTTTGGGAAATAGTAGCATGCATCAACATATTTTACTAAATGATGATGCACAGAAATAGTACCTTATATTATACAGTAGTTTAGCTAAGTGTTTTTTTTCCTACTTGCATTTTTTTGCGAACATGTTAATTAAACCAAAGAATCATCAATCTTGCTTTAAAGCTTTTGCATATGTATGCATCTAATCAGAGAGCATTGTGGGAGCATTATACATAGCCTCATTTTCCTACACATACTGGAACCACTGTCAGTAGTGCAGTCGGAGCTTACAACATTTACTTAGAGCGCTCAGCCTAATAATATAAAGGCTTTGCATTAATGAACCATAAATACAGGTTTGAACAGCATTAATGAATGGACACAAATATTGCAGACAATGCCCTTCCCATATCAATAATGTGGTACTGTGAACTGTCAGCCAAGGGTTTGTGCTGTAGGAGGTTGAGGCTACTTATCCCAAGGACAAAATACACATGAAAACCTGCTGCCTTTGACCCCGAACAATATGTTCTGGACGTCGGGCTATAGAAATTCTACATCCCTGTGTTGAACCACCAGGGAAATGCCCCGACGTTCTAGCCATGTCCAGAGATACAGGGCCTCTCGACAAAGGCTACACGACCCCCATCCCGCCCTCTTTGTTGCAGTACCACATGGCGGTGGTGTTGTCCATGAACACATACACTAGCCTTCCCTTGGTGGAGGGTAGACGGGCTTGTGGAAACCTGATTCTGCCTGAGATCAGTGGCCTCTGATCTCCACCTCTCCCAGATAGCCCTTCCAGCTCAATGAAGCTCAGCGAGTGCAGGAGGTCTGCTGTAGTCTGAAGGTGGAGACGACTGCCTGGGAAAAGCCTGCCTTTAACAGCCAGTCGTCGAGATTGAGGAAGACTGGCACCCCTGATCTCCACAGATGAGCTGCAGCCACTGCCATCACCATGATGAACACCCGAGGGGTGCTGGTAAGGCCAAAGGGGAGCACAGTGAACTAAAAGTGCTTGTGACCTACCGTGAGCCGCAAGTAACATCTGTGGGAAGTCAGGACAGGGATGTGGTAGTATGCTTCCTGCAAGCCCAATGCTACCGCGTCTCCTGTCGGGTGGAGGCGGGAAAACATGGCGGCCAGCTAAGGAGGCAGGTTGCGGGCGCCCGGAGTCTTAGGAGCCAGGGGAATGTTTAGCATCTGTATATGCACGCTATTGTAACGAGGAGGACGAGGAGCGTGTAGGGAGTCGGGTAAGCAGAGAGAAATCCCTTCATTGGCCGCTTACCTTTGATCAGAGTATTGTTTCTGTCGTCTTCCCCCGCTTGCCGATAGCATTGCGCTCCGCGTCATTTTTCCATTACTGTGGGGGAACAGACGTGGTCTAGAGCGGCGCTGGAGCTCCACAGGGGTAGGCGTGCCGCCTCTCGGATTTCCTTCCGGGCGAGAGGAGTTGGCGACAGGCAGAGCAGCACCAGTCCCCTGTTTTCCACTCAGGGTTTCCTCGTCAAAGAAACTGGACCGGAAAAGAGGCTTGGAACAGTGTCTGTTACTTCGTTGTCTCCAGCGCGAACAAAAAACAAACTTACAAGTAAGGTAGGGTCCCTAACCCGGTTATCCTCCAGTGCTCGCTCATAGAAATCCTTACCTTCTGAGCTAAGCTATATGAGCTCCAAGTTACCAAGAGGGGGGAGAAAAGGGATAGAGGAACCCGAGGGGGTCAAGAAGGTTGCCATGTACACTTTAAGAAGTACGGGTGCAGTGGATCTTGTGGTTACAGCTCCATTTGAGGCGACCCCAAATAATATCTGTAAAATAAATAAAGCAGACTCTAATTTAAAAATAGCTGGAGTGCATAATGTACCGGACAATATAAATTCTACTAATGGGTCCACATTAAGACAGGAGCCCATAGTTAAAGAGACGGGGGCAAGAAATAGAATTAAAAAGAGATCCAATTTGGAACGAAAGATTAGGGTTACCCCTTCACTCAGGACGTACTTTAAAATCTTTCCAAAAACCACGGTTTTGGGTGACCCCCTTTCAACACTTACAACACTTAGTGCTGGGACGGACTCTAACGCGGAGCAGGACAATCAAATTAAAACGAACAATAGTACTCAGTTACTGCTTTCTGCCTCTGAACAGGATAAAGATATCAACACGGAGGGCTTGCTATCGCTATCGGGTCTTAGAAATAGATCCTGAAACCTCTGACCCCTTTCCTGTCCTCTCGAGTTTTGTGGAAATGGCAACCACTAATAACCTTCCCAATGAGGAGACGCCATCTTCCCCAAAATTCTTAAGCAATGATGATCTATCTATTACCTCGCTGCTTAAAAGCCTTACGACCGAATTAAAAACCCGCTTTGAAATCTCAAAAAACAACCAAAAAGTTATTTGAGATACCTGTGATAACCTGGAGAAGAAATTTGACGAGCTAAACTTGAGAACAGGGCTCCTTGAAGGGGAAGTAAAGGTCCTTAAGGAAACACTGGTGGGCAACTCAGCAGAGATAGAGGCATTGAAAAGAAGAGATAAGGAACAACAGGAGAGGCTCGAGAGATTGGAAAACTTTCAAAGGAGAAACAATCTGAAGTTTTTGAAATTTCCAGAGGGCAAGGAAGGAGATGATATTAAACTATTCCTAGTGCATTTAATTAAAAGGGAGTTACTTTTGGAAGAGACAGAGGAAGAGATTAGTAGAGATATCCAGAGGATCCATAGAGACCCTTACAGACTTAACTCAAACAGGCCTAACCCAAGAAGAATTTTGGTTAATTTTCTGACTTTTTCCCTAAAGGAGAAAATTCTTACTCGTGCATTGACAAAAAAGCCATTGCAGATTGATGGAGTAAGTTTTGAGGTCAGATCAGACGTCTCGAGTGATACTTCCAATAGGCAATGGGAGTTAGGCAAAAGAATTGACCCTTTAAAGAAGCTTGGGGCATCTGTGCAATTGAAATTTCCAGCAATGCTGAAGGTAATGCTAAACAATAAAATGCATTCCTTCCGCTGTGCAGAAGAAGTAGATAACTTTATTGAATCTCTGCAGTCAGGGCCCTGATACGAAAGGTACCTTTCCTACTGTCTTTCCCTCTTGAAAAACTCCTTTTCTCTTCTTGTCCTTCTATATATATATATATATAAAAAACAAATGCTTTTTAAATACAGATTATATACATGTAGAATACTAGGTTACTCCGGACAAAGGGCACCCATAGGGTTTCCCTAATTTGATAAGTCAGGGAAGGGTTATCCTTGGGGGTGGGGGGCACAGGGTGGGGAGCAGAATTGGGGGGAAAAAAAAAAAATGTATCCTCATTTGCCGTACCAGAATTTCAACCTCTATTTTCTGTGCAATTAGAATCTAGCTCATAGATGGTGGTCAAGAAAGCAATGAATGAGATAAAAATACTCTCTTGGAATGTCAACGGGTTAAGGGGTAGAGCCAGACGAGAAAAAATTCTTCAATACTTGAGAGATTGCCAAGCACAAATTCTTATTCTGCAGGAGACCCACTTGACAGAGGCAGAAGCTACTAGATTTTTTGTAGCTAAAAAATTGATTTCTCGGGCAGTTGTATCAAAGCAAACAGCGGTAACAAAGGGTGTCGCCATTCTGATTAAAAAGGGAACAAACATCACGATAGAAGGCAAGATATCTGCGGTTTCAGGCAGGTGGTTAATAGTAAGGGTGAAGATTTATGGCCATAATTATACGTTGGTAGGCTATTATGGCCCCAATCAAGATGACATAGGCCCTCTGGAAGCCCTATATGCTGAGCTATTAAACTTTTCTGACCCGATTATAATGGCGGGAGATTTTAATACTGTAAGTGATCACAAGTTGGATAGATCATCGACCAGTAAGGCGGCAGTTAATCCTAAAATGTCGGCAATGGTGCATCATTTGAAAAAACAACTAGGTCTTTCAGATGTTTGGCGAGAGAAAGCGGGCCTATATAGAAGCTTTACATTCCATAATAAAAAATACAGGCACCACTCTAGGATTGATTATTTCCTAGTCGATAATAAACTAAGGGATGCAGTACTAGATATTCACCATATAGGGGTACATCTTTCAGACCACTCAGCTATACTACTTCGAATTAAGTTGGGTCAACCGTGTTCTCAATCTAGATGGGCATTAGATCGTTCCATCCTGCTAGACCCACAATATCTTGAAATGTTAACTTCTGAGACAGCAGGGTTTTTTTTATATTAACCTGGGCTCCTCTTCGATAGGAATGGTTTGGGATGCATATAAGGCATTTTTAAGAGGCAGACTAGGTACCCTTGCAGCAGCCAGGAGAAGATCATACCTTCAGGAGATCTCAAATATGGAACAGCAGATTCGTTACCTTGAAAATGACCTGATTTCAGTAAGTAATCTGGGACAACAAGATCTCAGATTGACTGAAATTGAGACCCTAAAGGAAACTCTCTCAACAATTGTCCAGGGGAGGTTAAAAGAAAGGTGGGATACTAGTCGTTTGGCACATTTTGAATATGGAGAGGGATCCGGTAAACTATTAGCTTGGAAAGTCAAGAACGATCAAGTTAGGAACACAATTAAGGATATCAGGTGTGAACAATCTGGGGTTCTATTTTCTGAAAATCAGGCTATAGAACGGGCCTTCCAAAAGTATTATGGGGAAGTTTACCAGGAAGACTTAGTGGTCACTCAAGAAGAAGCAGCTAGCTGGTTGGCTCTAGATTTGAGCGACCAACTACCTATGGACAAAAGTGAGGTTCTGAATAGTAGTATAAGTATATTGGAAATCCAAAAGGTTTTAAAAGAGGGTAAGAAAGGGAAAGCTCCTGGGCCAGACGGTCTGCCGCATGAAGTTTATAAGGTCTTGGCGGAAGTGTTAACACCAATACTGTTACGTATGTTTAATGGAATATTTTTATCCGGAGTGGGCTTTCCAGATTCATGGAAAGAGGCCACTATTGCCCTAATCCTGAAGCCGATAAATCACCTAAAAATTGTGATTCATATAGGCCAATATCTCTTTTAAACTGCGATTATAAGCTGTTTGCGAAAATTATTGCAGAAAGGCTGAACGGGGTAATTCCATTGGTTGTACATGAGGATCTAAAGGGGTTTATTCGTGGTCGAACGCTTAAAGATCTAACGTTCAACCTTATAGGCGCAATAGATTTGGCCAAATGAAAAACCAAACTTCCTACACTGTATCACTTAAATTGGAGGCAATATGTCCATACAATGAAATAATACCCACAGTCAACGGTATATAAAACTATATTATTTCATTTATTATTTGCTTTTATCATTTTTTTTATCATTTTTTTATTTATTTTTTTAAACAATTTTCATACTGTGTTGTAATACATATAATGTAATTCACATCAAACTATAGAAGCACAGTTAATAATTAATTGTACAACCATTACACAAATAGCAAAACATATATACCACATATAGACACACAATAAAAGATAATAAATCTGCAACAATATTTAGACAATTAAAATCATGGGTTGTAAATTTTAACCATAGGACCAAGGCTTCTATAGTTTGATGTGAATTACATTATATGTATTACAACACAGTATGAAAATTGTTTAAAAAAAAAAAAAAAAATGATAAAAGCAAATAATAAATGAAATAATATAGTTTTATATACCGTTGACTGTGGGTATTATTTCATTGTATGGACATATTGCCTCCAATTTAAGTGATACAGTGTAGGAAGTTTTGTTTTTCATTTGTCCTTTTCCCTGAGCTCTTCCTCACTTATTAATATACTCAGGGTCCCTCTGCTGTAATCTAGCAATAGATTTGGCCACCACCTATGAGCTCCCTCTGGCGGTCATAGCACTCGATGCTGCTAAAGCTTTTGATAGCGTTAACTGGGTCTTTTTAAAAGCAGTATCTAAACCGCTAAATCTTGGCCCTAATATTAGCAGAACCTTGGAAGGTATCTATGCTGCTCCGACTGCTAGAGTCTTAGTCAATGGGGCCCTGACAGACCTGATCCAGATCTCAAGGGGTACTAGACAAGGTTGTCCCCTGTCCCCCCTCTTATTCGATTTATATATTGAACCATTGGCTAGAAGATTAAGAGGATCTCTAGAAATGTTACCTTTTGAATACAAAGGATGGACTAAAAAGATTGGCCTGTACGCAGAAGATATTGTGATTTTTACTAGGGACACACAGAAAGCTCTCGAGTCGATTTCAAGAATTACTACCGACTTTGGCAAAATCTCAGGTTATAAAATTAACAAACAGAAAACTGAGATTATGGCCTGGAATTTGGGAGCTAGTGCAGTAAGGTGCACTAATGAGATGAGATACCTAGGGGTAAAAATTACACATGATATTATGAATGTCACGAAAGTTAATTTTGATTCGGTTAAAAAAGAAGTTCTTACCCTGTTGAAAAATTGGGCTCTCCTTCCTCTGTCGGTGTTTGGCCGGGTCAATTGAATAAAGATGGTAATTCTTCCACGGTTTACTTTTCTCTTTGAGGCTATCCCTCTTACTTTTTGCAAATCCTGGTTTTTAAAACTCCAGAGTCAGATTGGTTCGTTTATTTGGGCTTCCAAGGGGCCAAGGATCTCTTAAAAGAAATTGAGAAGGAGACTGGAAAAGGGGGGCTTGGCGCTACCAGATCTGCTCTTTTACTCATGGTCCTTCCTGCTCAAAAATGGAAGGATGCTTATGGCTATACTCCCAAAGTCTGATTTAGGTGCATTATTTGAGGTCCAGTTGAGGAATCAAAATTTGACGGAAGATGGTTTCATGTTCAAATATGCCAACCCAAATGTTTTAAGAAAGTTAGGTTGAAGATCTTACGAGGTATGGCTGAAACATGGTATAGGGCGAGGAAAGAGGTTAAACTGCCATACTTTAGCTATTTTGCCCCTATCTGGGACTCTCCGGGCTCTCCTGAATGGTCTAAAGATGTGTTAGCTATTCCCTTGAGGGAAGCCGGCATAGCTGCTTGGAATCATCTTTTACAGGAAGGTCAGTTGAAATCTTGGGATTATTGTAAATCAGGAAGCTGATCAAAGATTGTCTAGGTTGAAGTACCTTCAGATTCGGAGCTGGTTCCAACCTTCAACTACAGAGATTGGGAAGTATAATAAATTTGAGGAGAAATTAATCTCCAATCAGAGCCCAAAAAAGGAAATTGCACTCTGGTACTGGCTGATGGTGGACATGGAGGACGGAAATTTCTTTTACCAGTTGAGCTGTGGGGAAGATGCTTGCAGTCTGCAACGTTGGAAGAACAATGGCAAGTATCTATGTCTACTTTATACAAAATAGTAAGACCTGCACACCTGAGAAGGAATCCTCTTTTCACCATCCACAGAGCATACTGGTCCCCTCAAAAGTTATCCAAGTTTGGGAAAGGAGGAGAGGTGGCACGTCCGAAGTGTGGCAGCATGAAGGAAGATGATCTGCATATGTTTCTACTCTGCCCCAAGATTCAAGCGTTTTGGGGTGCCGTAAGTAAAGCGCTATCTGATTCTTTGAAGATCCAAATTGAGGTAAGCGCTTTACTAATCATTTTTGGGCTTTTAGATGCTCAGGTAGTAATGAGTAAAAACAATGCAGATTTGATTTTTTATACAATTGTGCTAGCCCGTAGAGAAATTTGTAAACTCTGGGTATCAAAATTTCCACCAAGGTATGAGGACCGGAGATCATCCGTGAAGAGAGTGGCCAATTTGGATATGTCAGTCGAGGGAGGACGAAGGCATGGGTTCTGGGTACCTTTATTATGTTGGTGGAATCAACCAACTAATTAATTGGATTGAGAGTCCTATGATTAAGCCTCTCTTGCACTCGGCTGAAAGCACCTGTTTCGATGTGGTGGGTTTTCTTTTTTCCCTCCGACAAAGAATATGTGGATATTGGGTGTTTTTTGGGGTGTGAGAGCCACCAATCCAGGGTCCGTGTATATGTGGCTCTATTCCTCCCCAGATTACTCAAGTCAGCATTATGAGGTTATGAGCATTTCGGCTGGATAAAAAGAGTAAAAGCGAAATGGTGTTTTAAGAGGCAAATGAGGACAAAAAAGACAAAAAAAAACCCAAAAAACAATTTTTGCTTTTGTCAATGTTTGTCACGGGCTGGCAGCTCCCACATCAATAAGATTTTACAAAACCCATGCCAAAACAAGTCACGCATTGACAAAACCAAAAGGCTGACTACCAATTTTAGACCTAAAGCTTTGCCAATGATTGTTTATTTTTGTTTCCCATGATCTTATTGAAACTGGTTACACTGATTTTCCATTAAAAAATTTTGGGGGAAATAGTAGCATGCATCAACATATTTTACTAAATGATGATGCATAGAAATAGTACCTTATATTATACAGTAGTTTAGCTAAGTGTTTTTTTCCTACTTGCATTTTTTTGCGAACATGTTATTTGAAACTAAAGAATCATCAATCTTGCTTTAAAGCTTTTGCATATGTTTGCATCTAATCAGAGAGCATTGTGGGAGCATTATACCTAGCCTCATTTTCCTAAACATACTGGAACCTCTGTCAGTAGTGCAGTCGGAGCTTACAACATTTACTTAGAGCGCTCAGCCTAATAACTAGAACCTCAGGTCCCACAGCAGAGCAGCAATATGCCAGTGGGCATGTGTCCCACGCAGGATGCAGGAGCCCATTGGGCCCAGCAGCCTCAGGGTCAGTCTCACCGAAACCCAGGATAGAGGCAGAAACATTGGTATAATAGCCTGAATATCCTGGACTCTGCGTTTGGGAGGATAAGCCCAAAACTGCACTGTATCCAGAATAGCTCCCATAAAAGGGGGTGTCAGAGAAGGGATAAGGTGTGACTTCAGCAGGTTGATAATGAAGCTCAACGAGTGCAGGAGGTCTGCCGTAGTCTGAAGGTGGAGACGACTGCCTGGGACAAGCCTGCCTTTAACAGCCAGTCGTCGAGATTTTGGAAGACTGGCACCCCTGATCTCCACAGATAAGCTGCAGCCACTGCCATCACCATGATGAACACCTGAGGGGTGCTGGTAAGGCCAAAGGGGAGCACAGTGAACTAAAAGTGCTTGTGACCTACCGTGAGCCGCAAGTAACATCTGTGGGAAGTCAGGACAGGGATGTGGTAGTATGCTTCCTGAAAGTCCAATGCTAACATCCAGTCTTCCTGGTCCAGGACAGACAGGACTTGTACGAGCAAGACCATTTTGAAATTCTCCTTTTTCAGGATGAAATTGAGGTCATAGGTCTAGGATAGGACTAAGACCTCCGTCTTTCTTGGGTACCAGAAAGTAGTGGGAAACGTAACCACGACTTCTGTCTGATGCAGGCACCCTCTCTAAAACGCCACTGGCCAAAAGAGCTGCCACTTCATGGTAGAGAAAGTAGAAATGTTCCTCAGTTAGCCTGTAATAAGTGGGTGGCAAGGGTGGGGGAATAGTCACAATGGGGGAGAGTAGCCCCTTCGGACAAGCTGGAGAACCCAGAGGTCTGATGTTATTGACCACCTTTGGTGCAGGTGATGGGGAATCCTACCTCCCACAGGTGGCCCATTATGGTCCAAGGACAAACTAAAGAAGCTTGGGTGCAGCGGCTCCTGCCGTTGGGGGGGTTTACCGTGGCGACCTCTGGCTGCCTGACCCATGGGGTCTGAGGGTGGTGCGTAACTGGCCACACAGGGGGTCGGAAGCGTGCGGGCCCTGTTGGCTGGGCAGCTAGAGACGCGTCTGGAAGCCCCTTCCTTGGCCACGAAAGGCAGACTGGGGTTGACAGGGGCCATGGAAAGGCCCAACGATCTTGCCGTAACTCACAATCCTTGAAGCACTCTAGCGCCGAGTCTGCCTGGTCTTCGAAGAGACGGGAGCCAAAGAGCTTGTTCATAAGTCAAGCATGGACATCTTCTGAAAATCCATTGTCCTCAGTCACGATTGGCACCGTAAGGCTACCCACGAAGAAATCGATCTATCTAGTGAGTTGGTCATGTCCAGCCTACATTGGATATCTAAATCTCTCATATCAGCCGTAGCTTAGGAGAGTATGGTCCGAGCCTCCTCCGGGACCATAGGCTGCACCTGCGGAACTGAATCTCAAAAGGAATGGGCGTAATGGCTCAAAAGGCATGCAGTGTTCACAGACCACAATGACAGGCTGGAGAAAACATTTTCTTACCCAACGTGTCCAGCCTTTTAGATTTCCCTATCCGGTGGGGTGGTAGGGAATGCGCCAGTATTTACTCTGGAAGTGGAAGCTTGGCCCACCAAGCTCTCCGGGTGCAGGGTGATGGCGGTAGGCAATTGTACCATGTTTTATAAATGGGAGGGACTGGTCTCCCATTTATAAAACATTTTGGCCTTGGACAGAGTAAGCGAATCCTCAGAGAGCTTTGATGATCACGAGTGCAAAACATCGTCTTAAGAAGCGGCTTTAAGGGAGTTTAGTATGTAGGCAAGATGTACACGAGATAGGGCTTTGACAGATGACCGCTGAGGGATTCTGCAGGAAGGGGTAGGAGTAACAGTTGAAGCAATTTTGGTGTTGCCTTTGTGCTGTCGGATCTCCTGTATGTTTTTTAAATGAGGAAGAGGTTAATGGTGTTGCACTGTTCTATGGAGTAAGGAGTTGGCGAGTCCAGCAGGGGGTTGATGCAGTGCTCGAGTGTCTTGAAAAGTCTTCTGCTTCCACTGGTGGCTTCATTTATACTATTGGTACAGTGCTTTGCTTTGGTAGAAGTGATGCGCAGAGGCTCATCAGCATCATGAGGTCATCAGAAGTTCTGTTTTAATTCACTTTTTTTTCCTGTGTGAGGATGGATAGTTTATCGGCAGCCATGTTTTTAGAGCACCAAGATAGAACCCTTGGCTTGGACTTTTCTATTTTCTTTGGGGTTTGGACGCACACAGTCTGCCAAAAAGTGTTGTAGGTGTTTAGAAGGGTGTTGGCATTGGATATAGAGTTGAAAGAGCGAGAGATTAGTTCAATTATTAGGTTTTCCACAGAAATGCCTGCGAGGATCCAAAGGTCTTGTCTTCTCTTCTGTGTTGACCTTAGTTTGTTGGTGGGACACCGAGAAGGCACAGAGGTATAGCTCTCGTCTACAAAGCCAAATAACCAGTTCTAGGATCCTCTCCCTTCGAAATTCTTGGGGACAACCAACCAATTGGTGGTCCCCATCTGGACTGCGATAATCAATGCCTCTCTGTAGCAAGGCTCCATACCGGACTGCCTAAAAACTGAGCAAGTCATCCCATCTTAAACAAGCATTTGCAATGCAATAGGTCTCGCATTTATGGGAGTTTAGGCTATTGGCATTGTAAATGGCAATGCTTTTTATTTGTTTTAAAACCAAAACATAAATAAAAGGCATTGTCATTTACAATGTCAATAGCTCAAACTCGCGTAAATGGCAGCCCTATTGTATTGCAAATGCTTTTTTTACCAAGCCATGTTGCAGGGTGCAGTACCATATGTGGCCAAAAGAAGTCCCATGAGCCCTCTTTTGGCCACATATAGTACTGCACCCTGCAAAGTTGGAGTTATGTATTTTACTAGGCCTGGACGGTAAATTTCGTTCCGTTTGCGGAATTTGCGATATTTTGACATTTTCGCGTTCCGCGGAGAGCGCGAAAATGTAAAAACTTTCGCAACCTGCCGCGAAATGGAAGTATTTTTCTTGTTCGCGCTTTAAAAATGCATTCTCGCTCGCGACTTACCGGGTCCCTGCGTTCGCCGACGAGTTTTCCTATCCGTTCGCGCGCGCCACAAGATGTTGGATTGTTGGTAGCAGGTGTCGCTATCCCGCGAGAGTTTGAAATCGCGAGCACGTCATTGCGACCGCGAACAGGAAATAAGCATCACGAGCAAGATGGCCGCGCCCATTAGCGACCGGATGGGCAAGTTGGAGATCTATTTCCCCGCGAGCACGCAAAAACACATCACGAACGGGCGGGAAAAGCAATCTCCGCATCTTCGCGAAAGTTTCGCATGCTCGCGGAGATTTTGTGCAATTTCGCAAATTCCGCCCACCCTTATTTTTTACCTAGCCATGTTACAGGGTGCAGTACCATATGTGGCCAAAAGAGGTGCCATTGGACCTCTGTTGGCCACAGATGGTACTGCACCCTGCAGTAGATCTAGTAAATCCACCCTGCCCATAATGCATTGCATGCAAGACAGTACCACGAGTACATTCAAAAAGCTATGTCCATATATAAAATTAGTAGCTTTGATATGTGACAAAATAATAATTATATTCATTCCGGATTAGGTTCTACTCTGTGTGGAGCTGATGAAGGGAAATTTACATAAGGTATCCTATAAATGCGAGATGTGCTAGTGAGTAAAGTAACCACTGCAAGCTTTCTCTTAGGCTAAAGCCGGTGTTCACTCTTAAGTCCATTAAGAAAATAGTGTTCAGTTGATGTACTTAAAACTTAGGGAGTAATAACACATAAAACAAGGCTGTACGTAAAACTTAGGGAGTAATGACACATAACTAGGGATGTTCTCATGGGGAGGTTATAAAAAGAGACAAGGTAGTACTAAGGAAGTACTACTAAGCCTATTAATCAATGAAAAACCACCATTTACAAAGGACAGGGGCAGGCCCCAATTAAAAAGATGGAGCAAAAAGTTTAGTTTTGTTTTTATTTGCAGTGGAATTATTCTATTTGCATAGCACTACTGTCAATGGTATAAAAAAGCAAAATTAAAAAACACTATAATTTTCAATGCCAACAGCTCAAATGCGAGACCTATTGCATTGAAAATTGACGGGCTCATATAAGTGAGAAATGTTATTGTGAGTGAAGTAAGCACTGCCAGCCTAACTTAGGACCAAGAGTGTGTCCTGCCTGAAGCCTTTTAAGAAAATAGTCCCTTGAGGCTGTAATTAAGGCCTAGGGAGTAACAGCACATGTAACAGGGGTGTCCTCATGGGAGGTTACAAGAACAGACAAGGCGGTTACTAAGGAGGGACTACTAAGCCTATTGCCTAATGAAAAGCCACCATTTACAAAAGACCGGGACAGGAGCCAATTAAAAAGCTGGGCAGAAAGAGGGCGGAGCTTTATGCACATATCCTGAATACAGCATGTCTCGAAGAGACAGGGCAAGCGCTGCCTAGAGGAGACCTAAAAAAATCAACTTCGAACCCTGCTGACCCAAATAATTTCAGGCCAGTATCCAATATTCCCAAATAAGCGAAAGTGCTAGAAAAATGTGTACATCAACAACTGAGGCAACACATATCTAAACATAATGTTCTGGACGGCTGCCTATTGGGTTTCAAACCAGACCATAGTACAGAACTATAATACTTCATATAGTGGATGACGCCTTGCAAGCTCTAGATCAAGACAAATCTTGTCTCCTAATTCTTTTGGACCTTTCGCCTGCGTTTGACACCGTCAACCATGATAAATTGCTAGATTGACTCGGAAGCAAGATGGAACTGTCAGGAACCGTCCTTGAATGGTTTAAATCTTTCCTGGAGAACAGATCGCAAAGATTTTTAGTAAATCAAAAGCTACCATCGCCGTCCTCTATTACGACTGGTGTACCGCAAGGATAAACTCTTTCCCCAACTCTCAAACTTCTACACGAATCTCTGGCTGAAAGACTGACACACCAAAATCTTGTTTCATATGTATGCAAATGACACACAGATTTACATTAAAGTCTCGTCACTGGAGGAGATCAAGTCAATGAATGAAGCACTAAAGATGACCATTTACTGGCTAACAATCAACAAACTAAACGTGCAAAAAACTGAATTCTTACTAATTCCACCCCTCACCCCCAAAATCTCTTCGGAAATAAAGGAATGGACCAAACTGACCACTGCCCTTAACTACACCGGGCTTTAGTGGACACAGCCAAATCAATAGGAATCACACTGGACAGGAACCTGAACATGCAAACCCACATCCAACTTGTTGGCTAAAACCGCCGGTACCACATGAGTTGTCTTAGAAAACTGAACCATTCCAAGAAACATCAGACCTCAAAATGGCAGTTCAGGCCTTGGTCATCGCTAAGATAGAATATGGATGTTCAACTCTATCTGGCCTGCCTAAGATCTCTACAGCTCGGCTAAAAGCCTGTCTCAACGTAGCCGCAAGACTCATAACTGGATCTACAAAATGTGATCACACCTCGCCGCACTTAAAAGCTCAGAACTGGCTACCGTACGAAACCAGAGTACAACTCAAACTGGCCTGCATCACACATAAGGCGCTTCACTTAAAAACACCAGCGTATCTGGCTCAGAAAGTGGTGATATGTGGAGGAGGAAGGGATTCCCGGGGCACAAAAGATCTTGTGCTGAAACCTCCACTGTTTCAGAAGAAGAAAACATACAACAGAACTTTCTCAGCCCACTACCCTCCAGATTCTGGAACTCATTATCGCCAAATATTAGAAGAATACCCTTCCATTCAAAATTCAAGAAGCAGGCCAAGATCTTCCTAATGGATAAATTCCTACCATAACTCTCTACAAACAACCACCTAATCGTCTATTGACTCATCATCGGTTCCCTACGGATTTATAATTCAGAAGGGCCCCATAATGACTTCCTGAATAAAGCGCACTGGGATCTACACAACTTTTACCAGGGTCTCCTTCTCGTTAAGCTATTTAGGCGAGCGCTCAGCTAAATTTTTAACTCAGAGTCCTTTGATGGTAATAAAGGAAATTTGTAATTTGACTTATTTGGTCAGCCTGAGATATTATTGTAAGTACAGATAACTTTTACTGGCCACTGTTTTATATTGTTCTTCATTGTTAAGTTTATGATACTTGCAACTGTCGCAATCGGGACCGATATCTCTCTGTCAAGCGCTCAGACACCATATCGGGTCATGTTCGCACTATATAAAACACTAAATAAATAAGTGGTTGGTTCAATACAAATACGGTTGGTTTGTATAGCATTGTGGGTGATGTTGAGAATATAAGGTTGAGGATGTGGCATTTGGAGTGTGTTGGTTTTGGATATGCTATATTATGTTGAGTGTGCCGAAGTTTATGAGGGTGTCTCTTGATTTTTTGCTATGTTCTATTTTTTTTAGTTTGTGCTGTCTTGAAGGTTGAAATCACACAATACGGTGGAGTGGGACATGTAGGACTGATGAGGTGATGAGAATTCATCAATGATATTCCAAATGCACTGTCTTCAGTTCCAGTGCAGTTAAAAATAGAAAAATGCAGTAATGTCACTTCCTGTGGATATAGATGAGGAATTAAGCCCTTTTGCCCAGTTTCTTTCTTTTTAAGGTTGTTTTGGCAGGAAACTAGTGATACCACTTTTTGTGCAGATGGTTGAAAAAAATGCAGTGTTGTCACTTACAATGCAGTTAAATGATAGCAGAGAATGAAAGACCTAAGGCTAAATGTGTGTTGGAACTAGAAAGATAAAGCTCAAAGCACGGTTGTTTAGGATGACTAAAAATGTAGCTAGTTTGTGAAAATAGTGAGACCGCCATCTTTTTTTATGGACAAGGGAGAAGGAGTGAGTTATAGTTTCTATGTGCACCTAGCGCACAATCCGATGCTGATGCACTGTGAATCAACACTCGTTAATAAAGACAATATACAGCTTGTTAACAAGGACTAGGCTGAGAATTTCGGCTACGTTTCAAAGAACGGGTATTAATTAGAGAACAAAAGTTGTCTGGGCATAGATACCAGGGAAGAAAGGGTACGGGCAGGTTTACCTTTGGCACACTGCCAGTTTGCCTGGTAGCCAAATCCCTTGAACTTCGCCTTATTTAGTGTGGAAAGGCTGGACATTCCACCTCTCCACAAATAAAATATTAACCTGATTCCACTATAAATGACAATGGGGTGGGAGAGGAAGAAGAGAAAAGACATTCAAGAAGGTGATGGGCACAAAGTTGGGATTGCAGCCACTTGACTAGGTGCTTCCAATCACTAAGAATTGAGCTCAGGAGGAAAAAAAATCTACAATGAATTGAATAAAATAAAAAAATAGAGTTCAACGATTAGGCAGAAAGTAAAACACTCTTCTACGTAAATCTTAGAACAAATGCTTTTCTATGCTTAGTAAAATATAATGAAATAAGTTTAAAATATATCTAGTGAGTGTGTCAGATTAGATAAAATACATTGAAAAATAAAGTCTAAGCGCTAAACTAAGTTGCAGTTATCCATTGATTTATTTGGTTAAATATGAAGTCAGAAGAAAATGTATTGAATTGGAATTTTTTGTACCAATATATTTTGGGCAGTATTAAGTGTAAGATCCCCCAAACCTGTAAAAGCAGAAATAAATTAAGTGATCCTTGGCAATGGAGCAACAGGAATTGAAACTGGATTTAGAAGATTAACTGGCTACCTTCTAGAAGTGACAAAAACACGAGGAAGGCAGACTGCATTCATGAAAGAGAGCTAGTACTACACACAGAAAACTGCAGAATTGGTAACTACTTCACATCACTTTTTAAATTAACAGCTTTGTGGAAATAATTCTGGCACTACATTAGGTTGGCATCCATTCAAACACACTGGAAATGGGGCATATCAACAATGCACCGATATTTTCAACTGGTTTATACATTTACTGCCCGTGATAGCAAATGAAGAAAAATATATTAAATTGAGATTTAATCTGTAATACATAAAAAATGTGCAAAACTATAGTTAATTACCGGATATGCACATTTTCTTTCGATTCAGTTTCATATATCACAACAGACTTCATGGTTAAAATTACTAACACGAATAAACAGCTCAAGAGCGTATCAGGCTCAAAATTGACATCTAGAGTGCCAACAGTGATGCTGGACGGATAACATGGTTGCTAGCACTCCTGGTAGTTAACTGCAATAAGTAATAGTGGCTTGTGAATAGATTTTCATGGGCTAAATGTGAGTTTTAACAAGCTAGTCAAACATAGCTTCAAGAATGCCAATAGATGATGTGCAATCCAGATGTTTGCTGGTTTGAGCTGGAGCTCAAGAGTCTCCTCTACGTGGTAGCTATTTTTATGTATAACACCACCAGACAAATCAATCTTCTCAGAAATTAATTTCAAATATCTATCACTTAAGAAACATTTGGGACCAAGGAACAGTGATCATGTAATCTCCAACAGGTGGCTTTCCGTAAAATGACAGAGAGCAAATATGCCTGTCTCGTAATAATACACAAATGTGTATGTACAATTAACTTTGGACAATATTATCAAAATCAGAACATTGTTTAAAGACTCCAAATTTAACCTCAGCTTAGCAGATGAGGCTTTCCCAGAAACAAAATGCATCCTATCAAATGTTACAACTCAAAATAAGGGGAAAATGCTCTGGCAAAACAACTAATGTTTCTCGGTATTGACACCTATATCAAACTTTTAGCTTTTGTACATTGCTTTTGATGGGTGCAGCCATGAAAGAATTGATAACTCTCGTTTACTACATAGAAAGACTGCTTTAAACTAGCTTATGTAGAATTCAGAATGTAAAAATCAAATAGTTGTCATAAAAACATTAACTAAGATACATTTTGGATCAGCAATAGTGCATTTAATTTTATTACATTGTGATTCAATTTGGGTGCAAGAGGTCAAGAACAAAAGGCAAACTCGCATACTTACGTTGATCAATTGTAACTGTAGCTATGTCACCTGAATTTTCTTGACTAGCCAGCACATCTGTAAAATGAAGGAAGACACATTTACTAAATGTAAGATCGACAGTGGTATACATAAAAAGGGACTGGGAATCATAAAACATCCACACTAACATTCATTATATCTCATGACATGTTCAATGTTTACAGCCGTTTCTTTAGTTGAAGAATGAAATTATTTTTAACTTTTGAGGGAATCGGAGGTATAGCTGTAACAGATATTTTAGAGTAAAAGAAGCAGCAAACAGTGGACACACAAAGTAAATGAGGGCCCAAACAACAGATACGCACGAGTACTAACAGAAGGCGTACAACTCCCCATCTCTACAATACGGCCGTGTGGAACTCATTCTAAGAGTCTCAAAACTTGCACAATGCTGTCAAATAACTTTGGCTGTGCAAAAACAAGCTTTGGCAATGCCAATCATCTGGCTTTAGTGTGCTAATATATGCAAATTGCATTTGTTCATATATGTGACCAACTATTAAAACTAGAGCTATTGATCCCAAACGTTTATCTAGACCGGAAGAGGAGCGCAGATGTTAAACAAATGCCTACATTACACTGAGTTATATGTGAGTAAGGGGTGATTTACTTTCAGCTATTATGTCACTGATGAGGCTTACACACCTGTACACTGGTATATGTCAATGGCTTGAAAACATATCAATAATAAGAAATTATCCTTTGTGTGCTATATTGAGCATGTGCTTTGTGTGCAAAGACTGTAGCATTTACAGTAGACTCCTATACGTACAACAGATATTTTTATTACGACTAGCACTTGCTCGGCTCTTGGCATGATCATCCACGTACTAGCATTAACCCGTTAACCACAGGTCACTCTTCTCTGATGGTCTACTTAGAGACTGACCAGTTGCCCCAATGTATGTATGGTGTCCTGTAGGCCGTTCCAAAATGTGAATGATATCTCAAGCAACCAATGGCTGAAAGGGACTGACCCAAAGTCACCCTTATCTATATAATTTTGTTATGTATTGTCAAAAGATTTGACAGACCGCTAAAGCGGTCTCTGACAGATCTACTCACTTGTCCTACAATAATTCTGCTATCTAAAGGATACCACTGAGTTGCTCAAAAACTGCTTGCTTAAGTGTCGCTTCCAGAAGGAACAATGTTGGCAACCATGGCAGTGAAATCTCCCACAATGATTACGTCAACAGGGAACTTATTGAACAGAAAAGATCTATTAAAAAAATTTACCATTTTAAACAAACTACTTCCCATACAAATGAATCTACCCAAAATGTCTAACAGCAATGGTGCCAGGATAGCCTCAATATGTAAAACTATTTAAGGGAAATCTGTTAATACAAGCATTAGCATAGCCAATAGGTCTCGCGTTTGGGACCTTGTAAGCGGTTAGCCATGAAGCACATTCTCCTGAAATCAACGTTTGTGGTAAATCATCTACGATATGCTGGCTCTATTACTTCCAGGCATGTAAGTCCTTTGACAGTGTTTGCAAGTGTAGTATATGGCACTGGTGCCCAGCAATTAAAGACCCCAAACTGACTAACACAGTCCAAGGTAAAATATACTTTTTCTATTAGTCAGTAATACCCTTTTATAATTTTGGCATTTGCAATGAATGGCTAGGGAGACTTTTCATATGGCCATGCCCCTTAAGTGCCAGTCACATAGTCTCTATGGCACAGATGTGATAATGCACAAGTTATTTACCTTCAGTAACAATATATCTGTAAGAAACATTAGTTAGATTCCTTACCTTAGAATTACCCCCAGGCGTCAGACTGGATCCGTAAAGTTTTTTTCGTCAGCAGTACCTCTGTGCGTCGGAGGGTGGCGTCAGAGGGCTCCGCATCTGTCGTCCTGGGCGCTGGGATGACCTTGCGGCAGCTACTTAAACGCTGCCCTCGCACGCTGACGTCAGTTCTGTACACAAATTTCCGCACGAGAAACGCAGAGCCATGCAAGACACTGACCACTGGTGCACAAAACTAGGGCCCTTAAAGGATGTCCTTAACCCTAGAAATCAGTCCGCAGAACGGGGAGGATGGGTGGGGCGGTAAAGAATCTAAAACTAACGTTTCTTACAGATATATCGTTACCGAAGGTAAGTAACTTGTGCACCTGAAAGAAACAAGTTAGTTATAGATTCCTTACGTTAGAATAGATAACCCAGCAATACCAACCCCGGTTGTGGATCTGCGAACCAAGATCACACCAGAAAGTCCTGGAGAACAGAACAGCCAAAGAAGCCGTCTCTCAGGACTTGGCTGTTCAGGCAGTAGTGTTTGGTGAACGTGTGCAGTGATGCCCACGTGGGCGCCAGATAGATATTCTACAGAGGAACTCCTCTTCCCAAGGCAGTAGTGGCTGCCGTCGCCCTGGTGGAGTGAGCACGTAGCCCGACTGGAGGCTCTGTTTTAGCCAGAGAGTAACAAGCCATAATACACAACACGACCCATCGAGAAATGGTGCGTTTGTGTATGGCCGAACCCTTCTTTGCGACCACGTAGACCAAAAAAAGTTGATCATCCACCCGGAACTGTTTTGTGCGATCCAGAAATGAGAGCGCACGTTTTGGGTCCAGACAGAGGAGCCTCTCTTCCTCCTTCGAAGGATGCGGAGGCGGAAAGAAGGTGGGCAAAGTAATGGTCTGCCTGATTTGGAAGGCAGTGACCACCTTAGGAAGGAAGGATGGATGAGTTCAGAGAATCACCTTGTCCGGATGAACAGACAGGAAAGGAGGTTTTGAAGACAGGGCCTGGAGCTCACTCACCCTTCTAGCAGAAGTGATGGCTAACAGGAAAGCAGTCTTAAGAGTCAAGAGACATAAGGGACAGTTATGAAGCGGCTCAAAGGGAGCGCACATTAAATAGATTAGCGCAAGATTGAAGTCCCACTGAGGCATAACGAAGGGGATTAGAGGAAACAGATGTGTTAAGCCTTTTAAGAAATGGTTAACTACCGGGGACTTGAAAAGAGAAGGCTGATCTGGCAGCCGAAGGAAGGCAAAGATGGCTGAAAATTAGCCCTCGACAGTGCCCAGAGCAGAACCCTGCTGGGCTAAAGAGAGAAGGAACAAGAGTACTTCAGAAAGAGGGGCAGAAAGTGGATCCACAGCCTTGGCTGTGCACCATGCCACAAATATGTTTCACCTGCAGGCGTATACTGTCTTAGTGGAGGGATGCCTGGCTGCCAAAATTATGTCACAGACTTCGGGAGGCAGGTCCAAAGACGTCAACTGCCGCCGCTCAATCTCCACGCAAGGAGGTGGAGACTGGACAGGTTTGGGTGGAGGACAGTCTCCTGCTGCTGGGACAAAAGATTCTCCTGAAGAGGCAGTCTGATCGGAGGATCGATAGCCATGTTGAGCAGCTCGGGATACCAGACTCTTCGTGCCCAATCCTGAGCCACAAGAATGACTTGGGCCCAGTCGCGCCTTATCTTCTTCAGCACTCTGGGCAGAAATGGTATAGGCGGGAAGGCGTACAACAGACCACAACTCCACTCGCAACGAAAAGCATCGCCTAGCGAGTGCAGCCTTGGAAATTCCAACACGCAGAATCGCTGACATTGCGTGCTCTCTTTGGTGGCGAACAGATCTAACCAAGGCTCTCCCCACTGTCGAAAGACCTTGCACCACCTCAGAGTGAAGACGCCATTTGTCATCCATCATGCACCTGCGGCTGAGTTAGTCCGCCCTGGCGTTCAGAGAACCTGCCAGGTGTTGAACCACCAGGGAAATGCCCTGATATTCCAGCCATGTCCAGAGGCGGAGGGCCTCCTGACATAGGGTCCACAACCCTACACCGCCTTGTTTGTTGCAGTACCACATGGCGGTGGTGTTGTCCGTGAACACCTGCACTACTCTTCCCTGGACAGAGGGAAGGAATGCCTTCAGTGCAAGACGAATCACGCGGAGCTCCAGAAGGTTGATGTGAAGCCCGGACTCCGCTGGAGACCAGAGGCCTCTGATCTCTGCCACTCCCATGTGGCCACCCCAACCCAGAAGGGATGCGTCAGTCACCCCAGTGTGGTCTGGTTGGGGAAGGGAGAGGGATCTGCATTGACCCAATCTGGGTTCGTGAGCCACCACTGCAGTTGTTGTGCAGTGCCCATCGAGATCTGAACGCAATCGGACAGATTCCCCTGATGCTGCGCCCACTGGAACTTCAGGTTCCACTGCAGTGTCCGCATATGCCACCAGGCATGATCTACCAGCAGGATGCAGGAGGCAATGAGGCCCAGCAGTCTCAGAGTCATTCTGATCGAAACCCGGGATAGAGGCTGAAAGATAATCATTGCCCGAATATCCCAGGCTGGTCGTTCAAAAGGATAGACCCGAAACCGCGTCGTGTCCAGAACTGCTCCGTTGAAGAGGAGCATCTGAGAGGGAATCAGGTGAGACTTCGGCACATTGATGGAGAACCCCAGCGAATGCAGGAGGTCAGCCGTAGTCTGGAGGTAGGAGACGACTGCCTGGGGCAAGCCCACCTTCAACAGCCAGTTGTCGAGATAGGGGAAGACTGAAACCCCTGATCGGAGTAGATGAGCTGTGACCACTGCCATCCCTTTTGTGAACACCCGAGGTGCACTGGCAAGGCCAAAGGGGAGCACGGTAAACTGAAAGCGCTCGTGCTCGTGGCCTACCATGAACCGTAGATAACGGCGGTGGGCAGGCAGGACGGGAATGTAAAAAAAATGAGTGTCCTGCAAGTCCAACGCTACCATCCAGTCATCTGGGTTGGGAGCAGACAAGACCTGAGCAAGCGTCAACATCTTAAACTCCTCCTTCCAGAGGAAGCGATTGAAGTCCCTGAGATCCAAGATAGGACGCAGGCCCTTGTCCTTCTTGGGGACCAGAAAGAAGTGGGAGTAACAACCACAACCTACTTCTGGGACAGGAACGTGCTCGATGGCTCCCTTGGCCAAGAGAGCCGTAACTTCCTGCTGGAGAAGGGCCAGGTGATCCTCCAACATGCAGTGGTATCTCGGTGGCATGGCTGGAGGGGTAGTCTCGAAGGGGAGGGAGTAGCCCCTTCAGACTATTTGCAAATCCCACCTGTACGACGTGATGGTGCGCCAGTGGGGGAGGTGATGGCGAATCCTGCCGCCCACTGGCGTTTGATGGGCATGAAAGGTCGGACTAGGAGGGTTTGGAGGCTGCTGCAGAGGGGGGTTGTTGGACTGGCCTGCCTGCTGGCCCCCTTAACCACTGCGTTGGTTCCCACGTCCCCGGCCGCGCGAAGGTTGGGGAACTTGCTGCAGCCTGTGGTTCTGGATGGGACGTAGTGGGGCACCCCTTCCGTAGCCACGAAAGGGGCGCAAAGCAGACTGCGCCGGACGGGTTGAGAAGCCCAAGGACTTGGCCGTAGCCCATGAGTCCTTGGAGCGCTCTAGGGCGTTGTCTGCTCTGACACCAAAAAGGCGACGGCCATCAAAGGGCATGTCCATCAAGGTGTTCTGGACAACCCCTGAAAAGCGAGTAGCCCTCATCCATGCGTAGCGAAGAAGCGCTACAGACGTTGAAATGGTCCTGCCCAGAGAGTCGGCGGTGTCTAGCCCACAACGTATTGTAAACTTTGCTGCATCCCTCCCAGCAGCAACAGCCTGGGAGAGCACTGCCCCGGCCACCTCCGGACACTGAGGCAGCACTTGCGCCAAAGTATCCCACACTGAGTGGGAATAACGGGCCAAGAGACATGCGGTGTTTACGGTCCGCAGTCCTAAGCTGGCGGAAGAGAGCATTTTCTTACCAAGGTGGTCCAGCTTCTTGCATTCCCTTTCCCATGGAGCGGTAGGGAAGGCGCTCTTGGAAGTGGAAGCTTGGTCTACTAAGCTCTCTGGGGTGGGATTTTGGGAGAGGAAAGTGGAGTCACCCGGAGCCGGGCGGTGGCGTCAGGCAATCATCCTGTCCACGGGAGCCCTTGTGTTGGGCCTGGACCACGTGCCCAAAAGAATGTCTGAGGGTTTCATTAAACAGCAGCAGGGGCTCCGAAGAGCTCGCAGCCGGTTGAAGCTCCTCAGTCAGGTTACTCCTGACCGCCACCGTAGGAAGCTTGAGGTTGAGAGACTTGGCCGCCCTACGCAACACCACGGAGTATGACGCTCCCTCCTCCGTAGCCACGGTAAGAGGAGACAACATGCCATGGTCAGGGCAGGTGTACAAACCACTGGCATCACCCAGTTCCTCTCTTCAATCCTGTTCACTGTCCAACTGGTCAGTTAAAGGGTCACCTGACCCCTCCCAGTCCTCCTCCTCTGGGTGTCATTGTGGTTGAAAAGGGACCCCTGGAGTGAACAGGGACACAAAAACCCCACCAGGCTCCGTGTCCATGTCAGGATGGAGGCCGGGGTTGACGCCGGCCAGGGGGCTGACCGGCATCAAGCATGGTAGTGGTGGCGTCGAAAGTGGCACCGGTGGAGGCGTAACGAGGTCCACCGGCACCGATCCGGATCCAGGCCTGGATCCAAGGGGGGCCTGCAGCGCCGCAGCCGAACGTACGAAGCTGGGCGGGAGTTGCTCCAGGTCCCGGAAAGGGAAGGAAACACGGAGTCAACTCTTCGGGCTCTGCTGGAGTGGCACCACCCGCGTGCCTCATCGGATTGGCCGACACATGAGGAGAAGTTGAAGAGCGACGATGCTTCTTCAACTTCTTATGCTTCGACTTACCGGACCCAGAGTGCGAAGACTTCGATGATTTCGATCCAGTATGGTGGTGGCTCCGCGACCGGTCCCTCGACCTCCCTCTCGACCGGGACCTCGAACGGCGTGGAGCCGACTGCGGGGGTTCAAGCAGCTTTCAGGACTGCACCAGCAAAGCCTTCGGTGCCATTAACCAGCATTCGGAGCACGACATGGGGTCGTGGTCACGCTTCAGGCAAAAGACACACGCGGTGCGGATCTGTCATCAACATCATGCGACGACAGGAACTGCAGGCTTTGAAACCGGGCATCCCTCCAGCACATTGTCGGAGTCGAAGACTCAAAAAAACAAGTCAATAAAAGTCGAGAAAAAGTTAGTCAAAAAATGACTGAGGTACCGCTCTTTCCGATCCTGCACTGGCTGGCGCGGAAAAAGAAAGAACGGATGTCAGCGTGCGAGGGCGGCATCTAAGTAGCTGCCGCGACGTCATCCCGGCGACCATGACGCAGATGACGGACGCGGAGCCGCCCGGCGCCACCTTCTGACGCGCAGAGGTACTGCTGCCGAAAAAACTTTCCAGATCCAGTCTGACGCCTGGGGGGAATTCTACACTGCCCAGCACATGGAAGCTAAGCTGCAGGATGCCCCTGAATTATCACTGACAGTGATGCTCTTATAACTCCTGGAGATGCAGTATACGCCTCTCTGGCTCGTACCTGGCACAGTTCAGTAATACTCTTTGAATAAGGAGTCCAGTTATAGTGACTGCACATGGAATAAGGCACCCTGTTCTGGATGTCATATCTGCAGTTTTGTGTCCAGTTATAGTGAGCACACATGGAGTACATAGACCAGCCCTGGTGAGCACATGTGGAGAATGGAGCACAGGTGTGGTGAACACATGTGGATTATGGAGTCCAATTATGGTGAGCACACGTAGTGTAAGGAGCACAGCTGTGGTGTGAATACATGGATTACAGACCTAGTTCTGTTGCATACACCCGAGTACAAAAAGGCCCAGTTTTGGGTGTCACTTCTGCAGTGGTGACAAGGTCCGCTGAGCAAACACCGAGTAAGGAATCCAGTTATTGAGGTTACATCTGCAGTCATGTATACATTTGTATCAAGCACACGTGGAGTAAGGTGTTTAGTTCTTGACACCGCATATGCAGTCTAGTGTCCATTTGTAGTGAGCACAGATAGTTCTACTGAGCACACGTGGAGTATGGAGCACAGCTATGGTAAGTACACGTGGATTATATAGTCCAGTGCAGGTGAGTACACTAGTATGAAGTCCAGTTCTGGATGTCACACGTGCAGTTGCGTCCAGTTATGGTGAGCACACAAGGAGTACATAGTGCTGTTTTGGAGAGCACACATGGAATATGGAGCTCAGTTCTGGTGCGTACACATGGAGTACAAAGACCAGTAATGGATGTCACATCTGCAGTCTTGTGTCCAATTCTGGCGAGCACACATTAAGTATGAAGTCCAGAGTCCAGTTCTGGTAAGCACACATTGAGTAGAGAGTCCAGTGCTGAATGTGACATCCGCAGTCTTGTGCCCATGTCCGATGAGCACACGTGAACAAAGGACTAGGGTTATTAGGCATCTCTGCTTTCCTGGCAGTTTACTGTAAATGTTCCGATTTCAAAGAGGAAATACCATGCAAAACTTCATGTGATCCGATACAGAATTCTGTAGCGCACGTCGAGAAGCGAATTGAGAGAATTACCTGCAGTGTTTTGAAGCTCCATATAATTCTCCCCTCTTTTACACACAAATACTTATATAGGTACCTTAGTGCCACACTGTCCTCTGATCTGGAGACTCATTTCCAGAAGGCATACTGGAGACAGTTTCAAACTAAGTCTAACAAGAGGAAAAACAGTGAATCAAAAGAGAATAAAGGCGCTATAGACAAGGGCATTTTTGAACGAAGTCTGAGGAACCAGGATGGAGGGAGAACTAGGGACTGGGAAGAAGCAGTGATGGGGCAGAAGCAGTAACAGGTCACAGAAGTGGCAAGGCCGAACTAAAACGAGAAGCAATTTTCTCACAGAATGGTTTATTGGAAAAATGCCTGAATATAACAAATAAAGAAACAAATGAATCCAAAAGTCAGACACTTGGGAGCAGCAGTGCATAGTGATCCAGAGACCGTGCAGGGACAGTAAGGAACTCGCTCGCAAGAAATAGGCACTCTGGGTTGGTGAGGCGGTATTTATCTTAGTCCTAAGTCACTATACATAGCATACAGTCTATTAAAAAGCGCTCATTCACCCGGCGTTCTTGGCACTGTAACCATTGGTAAAGCTGTGGCTTAGGGTGCCCCCCCCCCCCCAAAAAAAAACTCCAAGATGGCACTACTGGAACGAGTGTCTGCACATGGTGGTTGTGACTGATCCTGCTAGAATATTCAGCTGAGGAGATAGTTTGCGAACAACTATGTGGGACCAGCCTTGTATAAAGAAATGCTGAAATAAAGCAGCGCTGGCTTTTTAATCCATTTCTTTCCAGTTCTCGATCCCTTATCTCATTCTCTTGCCGGGTAACCAGCAGCACTTGAAGCATGCTGTAGCTCGCTTTTGATAAGGCATGTAGGAGGAAATGGCAGCCATAAACAGGAAAGGATGCTTCCATGCCCTGGGTCAAGCTGTCGTGTCCCATTCAAAGTGGCAGGGCAGACAGAAGTCAAACACAGAAATGCAAGGGACAGGCCCCCAATACTAAAGTGTAGGGTTTTCCCCCTGTATTTACATCCCTCAGAGAGAGGGTCTACGATTCTACTTCAAGAAAACCTCCCACACCAGAAAAACACAAGGAAACACTTGCCGCCTTAAAATATGCAATAAAAAAATATATACCCATGGCATTTTACAGGTGTGTATTTCAGTCATCACAATTGTCTCTTTTGATTTTGACTAAGACTCTGTGGCACTCAAAACTATGTTTCAAAATTTGGTTCAGTGCTGCCAGCTTTGGCTGGTGTGGAAACTGAAATAGACGAAATGTAAACGATTTGACCAGGATCACACCAATTGATAAGCCAAGCTTAGGACATGTCTTTGTGGATGCACAAAAGTCAGTCCGTGTCAGGCAGGGGCCACTTATAGGCCAGTACATCTAAGGAGGTCTGAACTTTTGGTTAATAGGGTGATGCATACCATTACATGTATGTCATATTCAGACATCATCATTTTGCAAATCTATAGTTAAAACGATAGAGGTACATAAAAGAAATAAACACATCGATGCACACATGGATACACATACGCATGCACACACACATGGCCACGCACTCCTCGGAGAGAACCACAAACGGCCATTAGCACCTGTAGGTAGACACAGACATGCTTTCACAGTACACACCCCCCATAGGGTGAAAGAACAGATACACAGCTTCCGATGCCGCTCTGACAGAATGTGCCAGGTTTATTGCCGTGCAGCTGTGAGCGCCGCAGTAGAGTCCTATGGGGAAATGGTGGCGGCCCAAAACAGCTTCCCGAGCCTTTTTCCATCTACTGCGCCGTGACAGCGTTCACTGTTTTCGGAAAATAAAGGCAAACAAAATGCGGCTTGCCCTTCAGTGGGATGAATTGAAGGGTTAAAGCGATTGGCATGTGGCGCGTAAGATAGACTTGGTTAGGAGAGGCACACCACATGGGATGTTTAAGCCTTCAAATCCAGCAAGGACTGAGAATCCTTCAGCGAACAAGATGCCCTCGAGCTAGACGTCACTTTCTCTTTTTCTCGCCATCAAGAACCTGATATGGCGTGAATGCACAGAAGCAGGCAGTGATGGGGAGATTAAGGATGGGTAGAGGCTGCCTGGGAGTGGTGGTAGGGGCAGGTAAGCAGTGTTGTGGGAGGGGGTTGCGGAGACATGTGAAGGTGCCGAGCTGGGGCAGGAACAACATACTGCACGCAACGGAGCTCGAAGTGGAGCGACTGAAAGGAAAACAAGCATTGGCATAGCCAATAGGTCTCGCCTTTGGGACTTTATAAGTGTTTAGCCATGCAACAGTTGATTTTGTTGCACCAAGGATAGTGTGCTGCATAACTAAATACTTATAAGGTCCCAAAAGCGAGACCTATGGGCTATGCCAATGCTTATCTTGTATGTTTACTTGGCACGCCCTGCTGAGGCTTTTCTTTCAATCCATGTGTACCAGCCTCCTCTTGTGTGTGTTCTTGCACGACGTGTAATCTCCAATCTGCAATCTTTGCTGTGCCAATGCATTGACACAGTCAGAGCCTACACAACAGCAAGATGCACCTCTCTACAGCTGTTCCAGGCACTGCTAAACAATGCTTAAGCACTGTGGGCTCACAAAAGCATGCACAGACTTGGGAATATTGTCACTTAAATGCCTAGAAGGAGTAAGCCTTTTCGAAGCGTCCATGGTGCCCTTTCAGAGGTTCTTGTAAACTGTTCCTCTGCACATCCTGCAATAAATCACTTAGTGTGTGCAGTTTTAACAAAAGGACACGAGAGGGAGGGTGGGAGGGATAAAAGCAACAGGATAGCAGAAAACGCTGTGATGCAGCCAGCGCTGGGCATCTCTTATCGCTTTTTTCATATGGGAATGGCTAATACGGACAAAGGGAGGTTGAGGGTTAAGAGGGGAATAAGTAACATGATTGGAGTGGAGTGGTGGGGAGAAAAAACACGGCCGAGTGGGAATGGAAAGGGAAAGACGAGAAACTGAAATTAAGTTAAATGTTAGCCACTGCATGTACATCAGAAATTGTCCGCATCTCATCAACATAGGATCGGTAACATGCGGAGTCTTAGGATGAGGAGGAGTAGGGACATGTACTGCGACAGTTTAGGCACATAGACTACAGGGCACGAAAGTGAAAGCGACAGCGAGACAGGCAAATGTAAACAAGCGTGTGCGATAAATACACAGAAGGGGTGAGGGTAACGGACTCCTCTACTCTGGACCCCCAGGATAAACTGTACACCAGAAGGAGTAGGTAGTGGTAACATTATCTCTGTCAATAGTGGTGTCATGTGACATGCGTCTAAATACTGCCCTCACTCACACCGTGGTGTGACATGCTTCATCATAGGGCTGCTACTAAACACCCCTGCTTACCCCACGCTAGGGGTTATGCAGGGGTGCTCCACCCCTAGTGTGGGATACGCAGGGGTGTTTAGTAGCAGCCCAATGATGAAGCATGTCACACCACGGTGTGAGTGAGGGCAGTATTTAGACATGTCACATGCCACCACTATTCACAGAGATTATGTTACCACTTCCTACTCCTTCTGGTGTGTATACAACAAGCATGTGCGGCCACGCTAATTAGAAACAGATGGCCCCTGCGCGCCGCTGCTTGCTTCCGCAAGGTGGATGCCGCCAGGCGCACGAGTGTTCAAAAAGTGCAGAGCGATTCCAAAAGGTCATCTCCTAGAGCAGCGCATGCACGCTGCGCTAGGTTCAACCTAAAAAGAATCCCTGAAAAACAGCCCATAATTACATTAGCGTAAATATACCGGAAGTTAAACTCTGCTCCATGGGAGGATACAAAGGACAACAAGGCGGGACAAGGAAGAAGAATTAACCACTAGCGAAGAAGCCTTTTTGAAGTACAATCCAAGTTACCAATATAAAGCCAATGGGTGGGTTGTACGCCCAGACAGTGAATACAGCTTTTTTCGAAGGACAGCGCAAGTGCGCTACCTAGGCTCACTTAAAAAATGACACCGTTGCAGACATCTCACTTTGCTCTGTTACTTTCATGAATTGCATCCAAGTACCACTTTTAACATATTTCTCACAAAAAAGATAATTTTTGACACAAACAACAAAAAATGGAGGATGCGTAGTGAGAAGCTCCCTCTCCAAGACACGTGTGTAAACTTAATCAACTCACAAAGCCTTCTATTCCCCTTCTAAACTCACTGATGTCTGCATCAGATAAAGGGGGCCTAATCCTTTTATGGGGCAAGCATGGGGATAAACAAATGCAGGCTTCCCATGTGCAAGCGTTGCAGCCCCATTCTCTTCATGGACTCCTGCTGGAATTCCCAAAAATGTGTCTAAACTGGCATCCTACAAGTCTGCCAGCTCAAGCAATCTACTAGCATTAAGGGCTGGCTCGGATTTGGAGCCATAAAGATAACTCCTATAAATCAGCGATAATCTAGCAGCAACAGCTTTCTCTTCTGTCGCCAAACAGAAAAGCAATTGAGTGACAAGTGCAGACAGGCAATAAGCCAAATTGAAGGCAGCACCACGAAGACAGGCCCTTGGCCTATTATACTTTCAGTCAGAGTAGATTATTTTTCTAGCCATTCCAGCACTAGGAAATCACATGAAGACTATCTTAAAAAAATATATATATAATTTTCTGTTCCAACTGCGCTGAGAAACAAAACCATACAACAATATAGGGTATCCTGCTTGAAATACCTCATGGCCATCATAGCGGAGAGAATTTCAACCTTCAAAGTCCACTTAGTACTGAATCATCTGTGGGACATGCTTCACACAGTTCCTCCTTCCTCATGACTGCACAAATATCTACAGGAACTTTTTCCATGGAACAAGCATGTAAACCACAAAATGAGCTTGGGCATCATCGTATGACGACTATATATTAACCCTCCGTTTCACATGTAGTGTGCACTTGCGTGCCAAAATCAACCTATTTTTACCTGCTTACTTCCCGGCTCAGGGTCAACTCCACCCTTGAAATACTGATAAAGTATTTTTTTTTTTTTTTTTTTAAAGTTAACGTAGCTGTACATACAAAAGCCAGAACAAGAAGTGAAATAACATCAGACATACGGGGAAAAATAAGTGTTTCTGTTGGCAAGGAGGTGGCTGTGGACGGTTAATTGGGAGTAAAAATGCACCAGAGCACATCGAGAATCAGAGCTGCATGAGTTTCACAGCAAACAAGATCTGTTTAAATGCCAGTACAATTTATTTCTCTGGACTAAAAAAGCAAGAGAAAGATGGAGATACGGAAAAACATATTACCTAAGCTACCATGCATAACTCTTTAGAACAAGTGATAATGGGATGGAGCACAGCAATCTGTCGAAAGACAACAGTATCAATTAGAAAAACATTATCACAGTTAAGTAAATTGTGATTCTAATAGGTAATTTATTCTATACAATTCCTATTTTTTTTTTAAACTGCTAAGCAGGACTATCAGCAAATGCAGGTGGATCTGAGGAGCCAAGGACTTATTAAAAAAACTGCTGCATATCACACACACTCACAGAGCCTAGCCTTAGAATTCAGCTAGGGGCTTCTTGGTAATGAATCCAGCGAAGCCCACGTTGCTGTAAGTAAGACTTCAAGAACAGGCAGTCAACTCAAAAAAATGGCAGAAGGTTATGCTCTTCCAATTGAATATACCCTTTAGTAGTATATTCAACAGGAAGGACTGTTTTCTGCAAACTCTGATACAAAGCAGTTTTTTTTTTTTGTTTGTTTTTTAAAACAGGCTTCTGGCATAGTTTGCTTTTACATTTCCGTTCTAATCTTGCCACTTGAGCAGTACATCAACAGTCCTATCTCAGATCAGAACTCATGTGAGAATGCATAGATTGCTTTGGTTAATGTGAAACTGAAACAAAGTTCACACCAATGAATCCCTCACTCTTAAGAAAAACGAGACCGGGAAAATGGAAAGAGTGACTCTATATAGAAGGCCCTTTAAATAGTGACATGTCTGTAAAAAGTAATCATCACTAAAAGCACATGATTTAAGATCTAGTGAAGAAAGAAGTTAAAATGGTGGCAGTTGGGACAGGAATGTCCCCTGCATGGTGTACAGCAGTATTCCCCTGCCTCGAGTGCCAGGCTGAGAGCACCTGGTATACTGGTTTCAAGTTAGGTCCCTGGCATCACACTATTCTTGCTTGTGCGCAGAGCCTTAGGCATCATCCTCAACATGAGTAAGGTACTGGACCTGTCCTATGACTTGGAGGGGTGCACTTATTGTGCCCACATTGACAGACACTGAACTACTGCTTCAGTTGTAGTTTTAGCATATACATTGGTACTGGCAGCTTACTGTGTTTTGTGAATCCATAGTTGTGACCTTTTTATCGGTGTCACTAGAGTGCAGACCTACTGGCCCACTTAAGTAAAGTTCTGCTTCTACGGGCCTACCTAAATCTTAGCGCCAAAATCCAGAGTATAAATTGTGCGCGTTTGTGCATCTGCAATACGGATAGTTTGTATAAGTGATACAGATTAACAAAGGTCTATGGGACCTGTTTTGGACACCTTAGCCTGGCCTTTTGCACAAGGAGGAGGTATGGATGTTCTCTCAGGCAAAGGAAGTGTATTCTTAACGCTGCATGGTTGAGACCTAGACACTGAAGTGAGGGGAGAGGAGAAAAGGCTCCTTTCGAAATTCAATTAGGCCTTCTTCTGAGCAAAGAGCTGCTGATGAACAAGTTACTTACCTTTGGTAACGCTTTTTCTGGTGGATACAGTATCTGCCTGTGGATTCCTCACCTTGTGAATATCCCCTGCGCCAGCATTCCACAGAATTTTTTCCCCAGCTCTCTACGCCAACGTGGATGTCATAATACTTCGGCTCCGCTCGCGACTCCGTATGACGTCACCGAAGCCATAAGAGAGCCACGTCGGCGTGATGACGTCAGTTCCACCCATTTTTTCCGTGCCTCCGAGGCGAACAGGTGGACCGACAATAGATTCAAAGTATACACAGTATACAACATACAAACAAATATACATAGTACATATACAAAAGGAAAGCTAAAGAACATAAGCATTTCCTATAAGTGTACCAGATAGAAAGAAGTTACAATGTATAACAACATATCAAGCAAGACATCCTTTAAGGTATACAAAGGTGGACAACGGGGAGGCGGGTGGGTCAGTGAGGAATCCACAGGCAGATACTGTATGCACCAGAAAAAGCGTTACCGAAGGTAAGTAACTTGTTCTTCTGATGGATACATCTGCCAGTGGATTCCTCACCTTATGAATAGATTCCCACAGCAGTCCCACTCCTGGAGGAGGGTGTCCACCTTCTTATACCCAAAATTCCTGCAAGACAGAGCGCGCAAAATGGCCCTCCATCCTCATCTCCGAGTCTAAGCAATAATGCTTTGCGAAAGTATGGAGGGAGGCCCAAGTCGCGGCTTTACAAATGTCTGCCACCGGAACACCCCTGGCTAAAGCAGAGGTTGGCGATTTGGCCCTAGTTGAATGAGCCCTAATACCCTCAAGATGAACCTTACCACCAAGGGCGTAGCAGATCTTGATGGCTAGGATGATCCATCTGGACAGAGTGCGCTTGTGCACAGCTTTGACTTTAGATTGTCCAATATAGCCCACAAAGAGCTGATCATCCAAAAGAAAGTCCTTCGTCCTGTCCAAATAAAAGCTCACAGCTCTTTTAGGGTCCAATCGGTGCAGTCTTTCCTCCTCCTTGGAAGGATGAGGAGGTGGATAAAACACAGGGAGAGTAACAGACTGCCCCAGATGAAAGGGAGTAACTACCTTAGGTAGGAACGCAGCCCTGGTCCTAACAACCATCCTTTCCGCATGCAAGGATAACAAGCATTGGCATAGCCAATAGGTCTCGCCTTTGGGACCTTTATAAGTGTTTAGCCATGCAACAGTTGCATAACTAAATACTTATAAGGTCCCAAAAGCGAGGCATATTGGCTATGCAAAGCGGCCGTGCGGCCACGAAAGTGAAAGTAATTGCGGTAAAGCGCGGTGCGCGCGTCCGCGCACATGCACTGTAGCTCTAGGCTGGTCTGGTAGCACTTTTTGGAGCCCTCTCAATAAGTCTCGCCAGACCAGCGCATGCGCTGGGTCAGGCGAGACCTAAAAATGGGGGTTTTGAACTAAGAGCTTGAAGCTCACTCACCCTCCTTGCCGAGGTTATGGCTACAAGAAAGACAGTCTTAAAAGACAACAGTCTCAAAGGACAGCTATGAAGGGGCTAAAAAGGAGACCTCATCAAAAAAGTTAGAACAAGATTAATGTCCCACTGCGGCATTACAAAAGGAGTAGGTGGAAACCTGTTAGTAAGACCTTTGATAAATCTCAACACAATAGGAGACTTAAATAAAGATGGCTGATCTGGAAGACCCAGAAAAGCCGATAAAGCTGATAAATAGCCCTTGACCGTGGCCACAGCACAGCCCTGCTGAGCCAAGGAAAGAGCAAACTGAAGCACATTGGAAAGATGGGCTTTTATAGGGTCAATGGATCTCTCTCCACACCATTTTACAAACTTAGACCACCTGTAGGAGTATATGGACTTGATGGAGTGTCGCCTGGCCGATAAAATAACCCAGCCACCACATCAGGCGGGAGAGAGAAGGAACTCAGGTTGCCCCGCTCAATCTCGAGGCATGAAGGTGCAGGCTCTGGAGGTGGGGGTGTAGAACCTGCCCCTCCGACTGCGAGAGGAGGTCTGCCCTGCGAGGGAGACTGAGCGGAGGGTGCGTCGAAAGGTGAAGTAGATCTGTGTACCACACCCTTCTTGGCAAATCCGGGGCGAATCTTCCTCAGAACCCGAGGAATCAAGGGTATGGGAGGAAACGCGTAAAGGAGATGTGAGCTCCAACTCTGAAACGCGTCCCCCAACGCCCCCTGCAACGGAAACTGGAGACTGCAGAATGACGGGCAATGCGCGTTCTCGTGAGTGGCAAACAGGTCTATCCGAGGAGTCCCCCACGTCTGGAAGACGCGACCAACCACCTCCGGATGAAGCCTCCACTCGTGGTCGGCGGAGAACTGTCGACTGAGACTGTCCGCACGTATGTTTAGCACCCCGGCTAGATGATTCACCGTCAAGCAAATCCGATGATCCTGAACCCAGGACCAAAGCCGTAACTCCTCTCTGCAGAGACGGTACGACCCTACTCATCCCTGCTTGTTGACATAGCACATCGCGGTAGTGTTGTCCGTGAGGACTTTAACAGACTGACCGCGAAGGGAAGGGAGAAAGGCCTTGAGTGCCAAACGTATCGCCTGCAATTCCAGAAGATTGATATGAGAATCTTTCCTCTGGAGACCAAAGACCCTTGATCTCCAGATCCCCTAGATGAGCACCCCACCCTAGGGTGGAGGCATCCGTTATCACTGTGGCCACCGATGGAGGAAGATGAAAGGGATTTCCTTGAGACAGATTGCCCTCCACGCTCCACCAAGACAGATCCGCTGCAGCCTCTCTGGAGATGCTAATCGACTCCCCGAGATCTCCGTTGTGCGGATACCACTGCCTGCGGTGGCACCACTGGAGTGCCCTCATGTGCCAGCATGCATGGTTGACCAACAGAATGCAGGAGGCGAACAGACCGAGCAGGCGAAGGACCTTCAGAACTGGAACAACCGCTCCATAGTGGAATAAAGGAATCATCTTCTGAATGTCGAGAATTCTTTGAGGAGGAGGAAATGCTCGACACACAGTAGTGTCCAGTACCGCCCCTATGAACAGATTGCGTTGAGAGGGCACCAGGTGAGATTTGGGCACATTGATCGAAAAACCCAAGTCGAATAACAGTTGAGATGTTACATGCAGATGATGTTGCGCCATCTCTGGGGACTCTGCTTTCAGAAGCCAGTCGTCCAGGTAGGGAAAAACCGGAATCCCCGACCTCCTGAGATGAGCAGCCACCACTGCCATCACCTTTGTGAAGACTCTCGGTGCAGTAGTAAGACCAAACGGGAGGACCGCAAACTGGTAATGTTGCGACCCAACCGTAAAACGGCGATAATTCCTGTGCGACTTCAGGATTGGGATGTGAAAATACGCATCCTGTATGTCGATCAACACCATCCAGTCTCCTTGCTGCAACGCCTGAAGAACCTGTGCAAGGGTCAGCATCTTGAATTTCTCCTGTTTCAGGTAAAAATTCAAGACTCTGAGGTCCAGGATAGGACGCAATCTGCAGTCCTTTTTTGGAATCAGGAAATACCGGGAGTAGCATCCCTGACCCCTTTCCTGCTCCAGAACCACCTCTATCGCACCTTTTTGAAGCAATGCAAGAACCTCCTTCTGCAGAAGAAGCAGATGGTCCTCTGAGCAAAAACCTTGGCAAGGAGGGGGAGGAAACTCCCTAAAGGGAAGGGAATACCCATCCTCTACGAGGTTTAAAACCCAAAAGGTCCGTCGTGACCGATTTCCAACCTCGCAGAAAGTGGGACACCCGAACCCCCTCACAGGTCCCACATGATCTAGGATGGGGGATCTAGGACTGCTTCCCTGAAGCTTCATTGGGAGCAGAGGAGGCAGAAGAGGAGGATGGATTGCGGCCAGAACCTCTCCGGCCCCTTTGTCTTCCTCTATATGACCTATAGAGAGGATTCTGCTGCTGCGGTTGCTGCTGTTGTTGAGGTTTACGGAAGGAACGAAATGAAGACCTCCCAAATCCTCTATACTTTCTGAAGCCAAATCCCTTAGCCGGTGTCTGCAAAGCCAAAGACTTCGCAGTAACCCTGCTATCTTTAAATCTCTGTAAGGCGGAATCGGCTTTTTCCCCCCCAAACAGCTTTTCCCCATCAAATGGCAAGTCAACTAACGTGGCCTGAACATCAGCAGAGAAGCCGGAAGAACGAAGCCAAGTTTGCCTTCTAGTGGCTATCGAAGACCCCATAATTCTAGCCACAGAATCAGCCGTGTATAGGCCCGACTGAATAACCTGCCTGGCGGCAGCTTGACTGTCCATAGCAACCTCCATAAAAGAGGCCTTCTCCTCTTCAGGCAGTTTAGGGGCTAACAGCTTTACCGAGTCACCAGAGCATGAACGTAGCGCCCCAATAAACAAGTGCCATTAGTCGACTTAAGCGTCATGCTTCCAGATGAAGACCTTTTTGGCGGATTGTTCGATCTTTTTAGAATCCCTATCAGCTGGTGCTTGAGGGAAGGCGTCTGAAGATTGCTTCGAGCAGTAAGCTTGCACTACAAGGCTCTTTTGTGAAGGGTGAGAAGAAAGGAAGCTCTGGTCCCCCGGAGCCACTCTATACCTCCTTGCCACTTGTCTGGAGACTGCAGGCGAAGAAAGTGGCTTGCGCCAAACGTCCATCACAGGCTCTAAAATTGCCTCATTAAAGGGCAACAAGGGCTCAACAATTGAAGATGGTCAATGAAGGACTTCAGTTAAAAGGTTTGGCTTATACTTTGCAGAGGGCAACTGTAAGTCCAACAACTCTGCAGCCTTTCTGATAATTGAATGATAGGGAGCCAACTCTTGTGGAGGAGAAGATCTAGCAGAAGAATGCTCCCATTCTGGAGTAGTATCAAGTCTACTAGCATCCTGAATGCCTTCAAACTCATTAGTTGAATCACCAACCACACCTTCCTCCATATATCGTTCCTCCTCCATAATCCTCTGGGCCTCTCTCCGAGAACGAATCTGAGGACTCTGCGTCGGCGGTGCCGTACGCGGAGTCAGCGGCACCGAACGTGGGGTCGGCAGCGCCGGACGCGGTGCAGATGGAGTCGGCATCGGCGTCAAGGGAGGCTCCGAAGGAGGAAAACTATCCAGTCGAGGCCGGGAGGATTGATCTCCAGACGGCGCCGGGAACAACCATGAAGGAGCCATTGGCAAGAAGGGCAAAAAAAAGGTGCTTGAGCATAATGCTGCAGCACTCCCAAAGTATACATCATTAGACCCACGGGACCAGAAGGTGCGCCGGATGGGAAGGCAGCCCTTTGGAAAACCCCATACATAGCATTGAGGAAATGCGTTGGATCCTCACCCGGAGTCAGGAATTGCGGGTATGGGTTCGACCTTGGATCCGGTCGAGGAGTAGCAGGAGCCGAAGTGTCCTCCACTGGAGTCACAGGTTCAGCAGGCACTGGAGAAAGATCTTCCAACTCATCCGGCTCGGCGTCGGAAGCTGGAGACTCCACTGGCGCCGGTGACTGCACCGGAGACTGCGCCGGAGTCAACCTTGGCGAAGGTGTCTTCTCTGGAGATACACGAGGAGAAGGGGAAGGAGGAGGAGAACTAACTTCCTTGCTTCGACGCAGAGGCGACCGGGAAGCCTTACTCTTCGACGATCGGCACTGAGAGCTATGCTTCCTCTTCTTTCTGTGTTTCTTGGACTTCGAAGAGTGTGAAGTCGACGACTCCTGTCTCGACTGCTCATTCTCCCTAACTCTCCTTTCCTTTTTCGCCTTGGCCACGAAGAGTTTCGCTTCCCTCTCTTTCAGGGCCTTGGGGTTCCTCTTTCTGCAGCAGGAGCAGTCATCCACATCATGGTCTGAAGATAGGCACCACAAACAATCTTCGTGGGGGTCAGTAATGGACACGTGGCCCCCACATTCCCTACAAGGTTTAAAACCTGACTTTCTCGTCGAAGATATGGTAAATCCAGAAACAGTACCCCACTGCAAGACAACAAAGTAGCAGGAGAGTGCTGGAAAACCGTTACGTGTCGACGGCGCGGAAAAAAGGGAACCGACGTCATCACGCCGACGTGGCTCTCTTTTGGCTCCGGTGACGTCATACGGAGTTTCGAGCGGAGCCGAAGTATTATGACATCCACGTCGGCGTAGAGAGCTGGGGAAAAAATTCCGTGGAATGCTGGCGCAGGGGATATTCACAAGGTGAGGAATCCACTGGCAGATGTATCCATCAGAAAAGTATTGTTAATCTGCCTTTTGGTGGATGGTAGTGGTTAAGGGTGGGACTGCAGAGTGTTAATCAGTATCATCATCGTCCCCAACCAAAATGTACATTTCTAACTTCTAAGATAAAAGTGTACCACTTTGGTTTAGTCTCCAATCCAATCAAACCTCTTGGGAAATCCTCAACATGCATAAACGACTCATTTGCCCCCATGTGCCAGTCCATTTGCTTGCACACATGTGGTCACATCCTGCACTTGAGGAATCCCCCAATTTTGAGTAATTTCTCTTCAAGCTACTAGCATTTTGTGACGATTATGGAGCATCTTTGACTCCCACAAACACCAGCACTGCTGTTTTCTATGGCAGTTCCTCACCTGCAATATAATACCTCTTCATGCACGATCACTCCCAATTTCTGCTGATCGGTACGACTAGTTTTTGACTGCCCACTGGCATACAGCTGGCCATCCCTTAGTGTATGTGCTCTGACCCTAAGAACATGGTAAAATTGGCTAAACCCTAATTGTCATATTTAATGTTGCCATAGTACATGGCACAGGAAAACACACCAAGAGCATGGAAAGTTAAATATCACCTCTGGACTGCAGTACATGTTGTGCCATCCAGACTGACAATGGAAACATGGTTATAGGCCTATACATGCAGCCTGGGTGCTGCAGCTTTTAAACCTTTTGTTTGTCTGGAATGTACTTTTATTATTAAATAGGTCACATACGAGTAGGCATAAAAGCCCACAAGGTAGGGTGAATAGAATTAAAGAGCAGGACATGTAATTTTTATGTTGGCATATTCCAAAAGTGACAACCCTTAAAACTTATATTATCTCTGGGAGAGGGCCACGACGCATATTGAATATGCTACTTACCAGTATGCATCTGTTCTTGGCATGTAGGGCTGCTGACATTCATATCTGTGCATAGATCGCCGCCTAGTGTTGGTCAGGATGTTTGCACGTTGTTGTCCTGGAAGAGTCTTCGAAGTATCCTGAGATAGGTGACTCCTCCCCTGGACCACAGTGCGCATGGGCATCCTCTCCATCCTCAGATTGTTTTTCGCCATTGTGGCAGTGATGGAGTAGATACAGAAAGTGATGACCATGCTATACAGTAATTCTGAGAGCTGCAGCTGCTAGAGGCGCCGAGGAGGAGGGTGGGCGATATGAATGTCAGCAGCCCTACATGCCAAGAACAGATGCATACTGGTAAGTAGCATATTCAGTTTGAGGCATGTGGGCTGCTGAATTCATATCTGTGCATAGAATACATAGCAGTACCTCCTATTAGCGGCGGCCAGCAGTGCCAGCTGCAGCGGTCTGAAAAAGAGTTTTGAGAACAGCTTGTCCTACAGCTGCCTGCTGTTTTGAGTGTACATCTACACAATAGTGTTTGGTAAATGTATGTATAGTGGACCATGTGGCTGCTCTACATATATCCTGTAAAGGAATGTTTCCCAGGAAAGCCATGGACGCCCCTAACTTACGTGTTGAGTGGGCTCGTGGGGGAATCGTTAATGTGCGTTTAGCCTTTAGATAGCAAATTTGAATACATTTAACGATCCATCTGGCTATACCTGCTTTGGAGATGGCGTTGCCTTTGTGTTGTGGAGAAAAGGCAACGAAAAGTTGGTTTGTCTTCCTAAAGTCTTTAGTTCTGTCTATATAGTACATGAGGGCTCTTTTGACATCTAGTGTATGGAGCATTCTCTCAGCGACATTTTGTGGATTCTGAAAGAAAACAGGCAGTTCAATAGTTTGATTCATGTGGAACTGCGATATTACTTTAGGCATGAATTTGGGGTTGGTACGTAGTACGACCCTGTTTGCGTGAACCTGTATGAATGGCATTTGAATGATTAGTGCCTGGAGTTCACTAACTCTTCTTAACAAAGTGATTTCCACTAGGAAAGCTACTTTCCAGGTGAGGAATTGAATCTCACATGAGTGTAGAGGTTCGAAGGGGGGACCCATCAGTCGGGTGAGGACCAAGTTGAGGTTCCACACCGGCGCTGGTGGGTGTCTTGGGGGAATTACTCGTTTAAGTCCCTCCAAGAAAGCTTTGATGGCAGGCACTCTGAATAAAGAGAGGTGCTGCCTGTTCTGGAGATAGGCTGCTATTGCGGACAAATGGATGCGTATTGAGGTGTATGCCAGATTGCATCGGTATAGGTGTAAGAGGTAACAGATTATGTTTTGAATGGATGCGTCTAGCGGGTTAATGTCATTGTTGTTGCAATAAATTACAAACCTCTTCCATTTAGCTGCATAGCAAGCTCTGGTAGTGGGTCTCCTGGCCTCCTTAATGATCTCCATACAGTCAGGTGGCAGGTTTAGGTAGCCAAACTCTAAGACTTCAGGAGCCAGATTGCCAGGTTGAGCTGTTGCGGATCTGGGTGCTGAATTTCGCCATGGTTCTGCGTTAAGAGTGCAGGTTTGATCCGCAGCCTTTGATGCGGCACCACGGAAAGTTCTAGAAAGGTGGTGTACCATGGCTGGCGCGCCCATGTGGGAGCAACTAGGATGAGTGTCAGTGAGTGCTGTCGCAGTTTGCGTGCCACCAGCGGTATTAATGGCGCTGGGGGAAAAGCGTACGCAAATCTGCCGGACCAGTTCATCCATATCGCATTGCCCTGCGACTGTGGATGTGGGAACCTGGCGGCAAAGCTTTGGCATTTTGCATTTTCGTTTGTGGCGAATAGGTCTATCTCTGGATGACCCCACTGTTGGAAGTACGGTTGGAGTACTGATGGGTGTAGCTCCCACTCGTGCATCTGGTGGCTGTGTCTGCTGAGCAGATCCGCCATCTGGTTGTCCTTGCCGGGGAGGTGTTCCGCCATGAGGAATATGTTCCTCTGAATGGCCCACTTCCACATGCTCTGTGCCAGATGAGACAACTGTGGAGAGTGTGTTCCTCCCTGCTTCTGTATGTAGTACATGGCAGTCATGTTGTCCGTCCGGATCAACACGACTTTGTTGCACAAGTGTACTTTGAATGCCTTCATTGCCAGGAAGATTGCCATCAGTTCCAGAAGGTTGATGTGCATCTTCTTTTGTTGTATTGTCCATAGTCCCTGCACTGTGTAATTGAGTACATGAGCTCCCCATCCCTGGAGAGACGCGTCCGCCGTCAGTATTATTTGTGGAACAGGCTCTTGGAACGGTCGTCCCTTGCAAAGGTTTTGTGGATTCCACCAATGCAGAGAGTTGTATGCCCGACCGCTCACCAACACTAGGTCTTTTAATTGCCCGTGAGCCTGATTCCATTGACGTGCCAAGCACTCCTGAAGCGGGCGCATATGTAGTCTCGCGTGTGGGACTATGAAAATGCAGGAGGCCATCATGCCTATCAACTGCATGAACACTCGCGCAGGAAGGGAGTGTTGAGGTTTGAACTTTGAGATCAGCATTTGCATGCTGTTGATCCTCACTAAATTTGGCTGAGCTGTGGCTGCCAGAGTGTCTATGGTCGCACCCAGGTACTGTTGTACGTGTGCGGGTTGGAGATGTGATTTTGGGTAATTTAGTGAGAATCCCAGACTGTGAAGAAGGTGAATGGTGAGGGACATGTGGCTGGCACATTGCTGGGCTGACTTTGCCTGAACAAGCCAGTCGTCCAGGTAAGGGTAGACGTGAATGTGTTGTCTCCGTAGATGTGCAGCCACTGTAGCTAGGCACTTGGTGAAAACTCTGGGTGCTGTTGTCACACCGAAGGGGAGGACTTTGAATTGGTAGTGCTGCCCTTGAATAGTGAACCTGAGATATTTTCTGTATGACGGGTGTATGGGTATGTGGAAGTACGCATCTTTGAGGTCTAGTGTGGCTAGGAAGTCTCCCTGGCTGAGCAGCAGGAGAACCTGCTGTAGGGTGAGCATATGGAAATGCTCTGAGAGAATGTAGTGGTGGAGGGGTCTCAGGTCTAGTATAGGTCTGAGCGACCCGTCCTTTTTTGGGATTAGGAAGTACAGAGAGTACACCCCTGTCCCCTGCTGGTTGAAGGGCACGACCTCTATTGCACCTTTTTGCAGCATACTTAGCACTTCCTGCTGCAATAATGCTAAGTGCTCTGCGGACATAGGACGGTGCTTTGGCGGTATTGTGGGTGGAGTGGAGGTTAATTCGAGACCGTAACCGTGCTGGATAATATCCCTGACCCACCTGTCCGTGGTGATGGTATTCCACGTGGACAGGAACCGCTGGAGTCTCCCCCCGACAGGTGTTATGTGGTCGGGGGGAAGGGAGAGGGCGTCACAGTTTGTTCTTGGGTGAGGACCTGGTGTTGCCGTAACCGCGTCCTCTGCCCTTGGTGCTGGAGCCACGATAGCCACCTCTGTTGTTTTTATCGTAGGTACTGTGTGCCCCCTTTATTGTATGTCTGCTGTGACCCCTGTCCTCTAGCTGCTCCCCTATTCCCGGGGCGACGAAAGGAGCCACTACGAAATGTCTGCGTTTGCAACGCCCCCATTGACTTTGCAGTGTCAGTGTCCTTTTTTATCTTTTCTAAGGTGGTGTCAACTTCTGGTCCGAATAAGTAGTCGGGGTTGACAGGCTGATTTAGGATGTTTTGAATCTCAGGTTTGAATCCGGAGATTCTTAACCAAGCGTGTCGTCTTAACATGACGCTGGTGTTTATTGCCCTCGCGGCTGTGTCGGCTGCATCTAGTGCGCACTTAATGGATGCGTTTGTAAGAAGTTGTCCCTCTCTGATGAGGAGCTCCGCTGCCTCTTTGTACTCGTCTGGCAGATGTTGGAGTAGTGACTCTAGTGTGTCGTAGTGTGAACGATCGTAGCGAGCCAGGAGGGCCTGTGTATTGGCAATGCGCCAGATGTTTGCTGCTTGAGCTGCAATCCTCTTGCCTGAGGTCTCCAGCACCTTGGACTCTTTGGGCCCGATTCACAGAACTAACTTAAGACAAAATCCTAAACTTACTACCATTTTGGTATTCACAGAAGGCACTTACTCATTTTGGTATTCACAGAAGGCACTTACTCATTTCGGTATTCACAGAAGTTAGGAGTCCTAACTCTAGGACTCCTAAATGCCTTCTGTGAATACCGAAAGTCTTAAAATTAGGATTTTTCTCAATTTAGTAGTCCTAAATTTAGGACTCCTAAATGCCTTCTGTGAATACCGAAAGCCTTAAAATTAGGATTTTTCTCAGTTTAGTAGTTGTAAAGTTAGGAGTCCTAACCTTAGGACTCCTAAACTGAGAAAAATCCTAATTTTAAGGCTTTCGGTATTCACAGAAGGCATTTAGGAGTCCTAAAGTTAGGAGTCCCAAACTTAGGACTACTAAATTGGAGTAAAATCCTAATTTTAAGACTTTCGGTATTCACAGAAGGCATTTAGGAGTCCTAAAGTTAGGAGTCCTAACTATACTACTACTACTAAACTGAGAAAAATCCTAATTTTAAGACTTTCGGTGAATACCAAAATGAGTAAGTGCCTTCTGTGAATACCAAAATGGTAGTAAGTTTAGGATTTTGTCTTAAGTTAGTTCTGTGAATCGGGTCCTTTGTCTGGGGGAGGAGCATCACCAGTTGTTTGCGAGTGCGCTCGTTTGCGAGCGTTAGCAACCACCATGGAGTCCAGAGGTAACTGACCTCTAATGTACATAGGGTCCCCGGGCGCAGGTTTGTATTTTTTCTCAATCCTGGGGTTCAGCACCCGTTTCCTTGAAAATTTCCTTTGCTGGCTTGAGAACACCTTTCAACATGGGCAGAGTCTTGACCGTCCTCTCAGAGGAGGCGAAAGTGTCCACCAAGAAGTCGTCCTCAACTGTGTCAGAGTGGAGTTGCACTCCATGATTGGCTGCAGCACGTTCTATGAGGGCATTGAAGGCAGCAGTGTCCTCTGTGGGAGATGTTTTTGCACCGTAAAGCTGCGTGTCCTGGGTATCTGTTGTGGCACCCGGGTCTGCAGGGTCATCCCAAGCTTGATCTGGGTCCTGCTGCTCCTCAGGATCTATATCCCTAGGGTAGGTGGTATCATCACCCATGTAGTCCTCCATTGCGTCTGTGTCGGAGGGTGTCGGAGAAAAGGACTGGGGATCCAGATAGGAGGTATGCAGGCGTTCGTATAGAACCGGTTCCGATTCTGCTGGCAGTTTCTGCTTTAGAGGGATTCTGTAAGAGTCCAAGGTCTGCTCTGGTGTGACCTTCCGTTTTCGGAGCATGAGTCTGCCGGTGTCGGCGTCGATGAATTGGGACTGTGAAGGCTCAGTAGGAGAGTGTCCAGTAGATGGGGACCTTGTCTGGCGGACACGTGTTCGGATCTCGAACATCTTTGGCGCCGTGGACGGCGGCAAACCAAAAGTAATATTGGTTGGTGCCGAAGGTGCTTTTGGAGCCTTTTTCGGGTCGGGGCCCGACGTGGACTGGAGGGCTGCCTGTTCCCTGATGCGTTGCAAGGACGCCGCAACTTGTCGCACCGAGAACTCCGAAGGTTCTTTGGTGCGGAGTGGTTCTGCAGAGGACTGCTTCGGAGCCACAGGGTCATCGATTCGAGGAGAGGCAGTAGTGGTCGACGGAGTCGATGACTTGACCTTAGTCGCTGCCTTCGAAGTGGACTCCGATGGAGCGGCCATTTTAACTTTTGTGGTCGGGGCAGATTGCTTCGGTGCCGGCGGCCGAGGCGCTTTTGAGGTACCGATGGCCTTCTTTTTCAGGTCGGTACCGACATCCGCTGCAGCGAGTTCGGCGCCGAGATCCCTTTTTGTGCATTCGGAGCCGATGGTTTGGGCTGGCGTCGAAGGAGTGGAGGTCTTCGAGGGCTTCGAGCCGACCACTGCCAGTTTCACTTTCGGTTTCTGTGGAACCGGTGCGACGATTGGTTTCGGTTTCGTTGAAGGGAAACCAGTCTTTTTCGGTAATAATGGCTCTTGCTGGATGTTCGAGGCCGGGCCCGAAGGCGGGGCCGAAGAACTGCGGGATTGATCTTGGGTAAGGCCCGGAGGCGATCCCTCGACCGGAGCCATAGAATGACGCACTTTGATAGCCTCCGTTTCGACGGGTAGGCCCTGCTCTTCACCAGAGCTATCTTCTTCGGCCCCAAAGGCCTCATCGTAGTCTCCTACCTCATCGTCGGCTTCTTCCCTGTGAAAGAGCGCTTCATCGGCGTCTTCCGATCGGGAATCGTGTTCGGAAGCGGGGCTGTAGTTGAAGTCTTCCACGCTTTCAACATCCTCGTCCTCGGTGCTGAAGATGTTGGCCGGGGCCGGTGCCGATTGCTGCGCTTCTAATCTCGCTGCCCGTCGATTCCGGAGAGTCTTCTTGGATCGGAATCGGGCACAGGCCATGCATTTCGATTCGTCGTGATCCGGCGAGAGGCATTTGTTGCACACCGGGTGGACGTCGATATGTGGATATTTGGCGTGGCAAACAGGACACCGTTTGAATGGGGTCCTCGATTCCATCGTCGATGTAAGGTCGATGGTCGGGTTAAACGGATCCTAAAAACTTGAAGAAGTTTGCTAAACTAAGCAAGAAAGCTGTCGATACCGAGCGGGAACAGTACCGACGAAAGCTAAAGGCCTTTTGGCCTTAAACTAAAGTTTCCTAACTTGAGCTAAGATAAGCACATCCGAACCCAATGGCGGAAAAAAACAATCTGAGGATGGAGAGGATGCCCATGCGCACTGTGGTCCTGGGGAGGAGTCACCTATCTCAGGATACTTCGAAGACTCTTCCAGGACAACAACGTGCAAACATCCGGACCCAACACTAGGCGGCGATCTATGCACAGATATGAATTCAGCAGCCCACATGCCTCGAACGCAGTCTGCACTGGGGAAGACAGTAGACCTGACGGCCCGCCTAGGCCTCTTAAACATATGGGTGGACTCGGATCTGACAGATTGAACAGCAATTGGTGACGCTGGGGTACACTTTGGTAAAAAGAGAGTTGGCTCGGGGCTGGAGTGGAGTGACACCACCTGCTGTATCGGTGTGGCTGAGGGAATTGGACAAGTGCATGATTGCGGAAAAGGAGGTGTTCATAACTAGGGGGTGCCCGAAGAAATGGGATAAAAAATGGTCCAAATGGAATACTTCTAGAGGAGAGATTTGTGTATCACCCATGGTGGATTTGGAAATGCGTGGAGGTAGGGACAGGGATCTGATTTCTTGAAAATTTTGTTTATTACCCATGTAGTGTATCTGCGGAAGATTGCAACCATTGAGAATATCTGTCAACAACTTCGATTGTCTGTCATAAACCTTTTTCAATAAAAATAAATTAAAATCAAAACAAAAAAAAAACACTATATTCACAGGCTGTAGCTGGTCCTATGAGGAAGGCTGAAGTGCAATTAAAAAAAACATGTTGCTAATTTTGGTTTGGGACAACCTACAGAAATAATTCAACCACTACTTTAATATTTATTAAAATCTAATTCAATAGTTACGTTGGATTTTTGATAAATATATAGCAAAGTATCTTTTAAAAATGTAGACGTTTCTTCACTGAAGTTCCAGAAGGATAATTAGCATTGGCCGCTAGAAGTTGCCCCATCAGTACTTTCCCCTTGATGAAGTATATAAAATGCTTCGAGAGCTGAAACAATAGCTAGACACTTTGGCAGGAAGGCTCAGTGTGACTAATCCTCACTCAGGAAAGGAAGCTGGGCAGGGTTCAGTAACTAAATTACCTTGAAAGGGTGAGGCTGGCCAATTCACAGTGCAGTGTTAAGTGAAACCTGGGGAATGGAGACTTTGGATACCAGGGAACAGTGTTGATCAGCTTGCACCATTTCGGTGGGAGAGGGAGCTGATCCCAGAACCAGTCTAGTGTGCTTGAGGCAGAGTGAACAGCTCCTTTTCTTCAACATAGTCCTGTTGTATTCTCCAGGGGCAGAAGTGAGCTGCCATGTCTCATTTGCCTTAGAATAGTGCATTAGGAAATAGTCTGTAATAAGGCAAACAGGATGTGCTGCAAAACAGGGTGAGTTTGCTACTGGGAACTCAGTGCCCATTGGTTAGGTAGTGTCCAGGAGTTACCCTCACCAACTGCCTAGTAAATCCTACAAAAGTGGCACCTCACCCGCAGCTCATCAGAATACTTTCTGGACCTGTGGACGAACAGAAGGACTGGTCCTGCACTCTTCTGTTATCTGTGGAGGCATGACCTGCTTTCACTTGCACCGAGGCTGGTGAAGCTGATTGCAAGAATCAGTTGGATGACCTCATATATGGTTACAGAACAAAACAAACTGAAAGAGACCCTTTTCCTGTAGAGACCAGATCCAAGTGGACCTAGACTGGACTCTGCTGAATGGAGATCTGGCCTGTAAAAGCTGGCCCCAAGGTTCTGGGTGCCTTAGAAGAGCCCTGGAGGAGCAACTTGAGAAAGTCTAAAACGTTGGGAGTATGAAAATATTTGGACTTCCAAGACCTCTAAAGATTCAGAAGACCTTGCTCCAAAGGTAGACTATTTTAAGAGGACTATGTGAGATACAGAGCTGAGCCTTTCCCCACTACAGGGTTTTGAGCTCCAAAAAAATAGGGACTAGATTTAAAGATTTAAATCTTGACCAGGTAAATAAGCAAAAAGTATCTGACGGACGAGGGAACATTGGTGGGTGTGAAATTAGAATTTTCCCATTTGGACCTATTCCTGCAAAAAACAGCTTCCCTGGGACCTCGTCCAATAGTTATCCCATTTCAATAAGGCCCCACTGGATACAGTCCTCAACTGTAGGATTTCAACACAATAAAGAATAAATCAGAAGGTAAAACTTTCATTGGGATGGCCCAACTGGCGTATACAAGCTCCGCTCCATTGCAGTAGGCCTGAAATGGCATCTGCGTTTCAGTCAACCTCAAACAGTGACTTCTTATTGGTGGTTTCGGAGATACTTACATACAAATATACACATACATCTCTAATTCTGCTCATTGGATTTTAATAATAATTTTTCTAATTAGTATTTTTCCTAATTTTAGACATGGTTGTGGGATATTTAATGTGTTGTGTTTTGACTTAATTGTTTTGCTACATTTACATACTTCTATAAATTAAACAGGTCTACTCTGTTGCATACCTACCAGGTGTTGAATCCAGATTGACTAAACTTGTGAGTTATTACTAGGTAAGGACTCCCATTCTAAACGAATAACCCATTTTCTAACAACAGCTATTACCAACACCTTTCAGAGTCTCTCCAGTACCCTTCTCAAAACACTTGAATTACTATATTAGCCCAAAAACAGCATGTATTGAAGGGTTTTTAAATATATATATACCTGTAGGTGCTTTACATTGGACCCTGTAACCATAGTAGCCGATCCAAAACGTTGCTTAGTGCCCACACTCTAGGATATTACCTGGAAGACAGACTTTCCTCTAAGGACTTTTTCGAACACCTTCCACAGCTCAAAGCACTGACCTATCAATAATTCACATAGTACTGAGTTGTGATTGTAGATACATATTGTATCCTCGCCATGCCTTACACCTCCCAAGCATTTAAGCTCTATAATTCTTGTCTCTTATCTGGCATCTTTACAATAGTAATAACCATGGCGAGGGATCATATACACTTCCTGCCAAGCTCAAACTATCTCTTTGAAATAAGAGTGTTCTGTTTTGGGCACAAAGTGATCTACCCTACAGAAAGATGCATGTGCCCAAAAGTGAGAAATATCGCCTGTCATATGGATATCGCTGATAATTCATACGGCCCCTTTACCCTGCTTTTTCTATGTCCCAGAGCCTCCTCAAAGACACATTTAAAGTCCTATCTCATGATATGTATATTCAAGTAATACCAGGGACAGTGCATTTCCAAAAACTAGCTCTGTAATGATAGGATGGTACATCAAGGTGACAGGTGACCATGACTCTGACTCCCGCTACATATTTAGTATTGCTGCAAACCCACCCTGTATACCCACCCAAACATCTATTGCAAATGGAGCAGGCTGCCTTATAACGTTCGCCATACAGTAACCACATGAGCCAGCTGCCAATATTTTCTTTTACCAACTTTTACTCAGCCCCTCCCACCACCCCTCCAAAAACAATCTATTGAAGTATGACTAAAATTGTAACATTGGAAACATCATTTTTGCCTATGATGTGCTATTAAAAAGTTATTGAATTGTAATCCCAACTCTCAATAAAATGTACTGTATATGCATTGATAAAACCTAATACTCCTCTGCCCAGATTCATCACAAAACACATTTTGAATCCCACTCCTGAGCACAAGCTGTTCACCAGTACCGACATGTCCATCCTAAAGGAGGTGGAGCACACTTCCAGAAAATTTCCATATACTTTCAAGTGGAGCAAGTTCCTAATCTGGCATTTGGAGAGGTGGGGTAAAATGAGAATGTGCCAAGAATAGACCAACCTCACATATTTTCTTTATTTGACTAAATCTGGTTTACATTGCCTTGGTTTTTTTTTTCAAACTGCAAAAAGCCCTCTCTGAGACCCTTTTCATATGGTCAGTGACTGAAGATTTCCTACAAAAACAACATTCTGCTCCACCACTGAAGAACGTAGTAGTGTCAAAAATAATTTGGCCACCACCTGAGTGCATGCAAGAGAGTAATTCAATATACTGTGGAAGGCAGGATTTCAAACAACCATAACATCGTTTGTGGGGACGAGCGAGATGGAGGCTTCTTGCAACCATAAACTTTACAATGTGTACCATTTAAATAAGTTTTACTCATCCTTCATTCAACTCAAACATTTCAAATTTCTACATAAATGAGGTAATAAGAAATTAATTTTTTTGCCAATGCCGTCTCTTTCCAAATCCTCCCACAACAGCTAAGGGGTCTATGCATACTGTGGAAATTAAGAGTACCCTTCTGCAATATCTGATTGAAGGAGGTGGTGAAGGCTCAAATAAAAATAGCTCTTTGTCAACTAAGGGCTCACTTGAATTGTTTTGCATCTTCAAAAATGCATGTAAAAAGATGGATATCATCCTCAATTGATACAAGCTACCAAAAGGCTAACTGGTACCTCCTGGAGAAGCAACATTTATGGAACATAAACATCCCTCCTCCTCTACATAAACTACTCAAATAGAAGAAAGCTTACAGGAGGGATTCTCAGAGTCTGGCCTCAAAACCATAACTAGATAATTGACCCTGCAAAGCAAAATGTGCCACACTGTTCTTGTGCAGGGTCAAAATTTCTCATTTCCATGTAATAAAAAAAATATATATATATATATTTATTTTTTTTAAACTCCCTATAGCACCATTTCCTTAAAGTATGTTTTAGAAGAGGTTTTTAAACAAAAAAGGTCTCTTCTACTCTGTGAAAATGTTAAAATGGTGCATCCTTATTTTGAGATAAAATGCCAGTTGTAAGGGATTTTTAACTTTATACCCCTAATGCACAAAAAAAAAAAAACATTTCAACAAACTCCGGTAGATACCAAAATAAGACCGTCAGATTAACACATCAGAATACCTACCAGTCCTCAATCTTTCAACATGTGTGGGTATGCTTAGTGCTTACTTACACTTCCGAAGAAGCTCTAAGTGGCTCCATAGAATTTCTCCTCGTGGCACCCTCTGGAAAAAGTCTTCTTGGCAGAGTTCACAAAGGTCTCGTCCTGGCATGGTCAGGGTACTGATGTCTATTTCATCCATGCCAAATTCTTTGATCACCCACACTACCCAGTGGAGGACCTGGTCTGTTGACCACTGTACTGGATCTAAAGCCAAGAGAAAGGGAGAACATCAAACAAACATTGGTCAGGAACCCACATGAAACGTATTTTGCTCAAAGGTAAATGTGCACATAATAGTGTGGGCCGTTCAGGTTACTTTATTGAGGACTTAGTTTTGATACTGGCCAAACATTGGTTTTCTTTTTACTGTGAACTAGATAACACAACATCAAATAATACAGTTCTCAACTACATCACTGCTGCCTTTTCTTGTGTTGTTTTTACCAGCAGGATACAGATATGGGGAAAAGAATGAGAAGCAGATACTGACTCAGTAGTCAGGTAGGAATGTTTATTTTGAGGGATGGGTTGCTCAGATCTGTCAAAGAAGATAGTGGAAATATAGACATACTGAGAGCCTTGATGGACAACCAGTGGTAGGAGAAAAATAATTGACAGTAATAAAATCGCCACAGTATTACGAACATTCAAAATCCAAGCTGTGGGTTAAAACACTGAGCATGCTTAACAGAGTAAGACTGCACCAATTGTCTTCGATTGTAAGCACACGCAATCATCTACATTTTCAGCAACCAGGCGTTCACTAATCATAGTTCCCTGATGCAAATTGTGAGTGCCAATGTCAGCCAACAGTCCAGGAGCGAGAAAACCCGACCATCATCCTCCACACCCACCTTCATCTGCTTTGGAAAGGCAAGGTGCTGCCACCTTCCTATACATCATCAAATCTCCATTTACCTCCCCCATCATGTCCAAAAAATGTGAGAAATGATAATGATTGGATCTGTGGTGTCATCTATGGTGGTCACCTTCAAGACTAGCTTTTCTCAGGCATTTGGAAGTTAATGATTCTTCCCCCCCCCCCCCTGAAATTTAGTAAGGGCAAATTTTTGTACAGTGTCCTATTTTTCAAATCTTGTTTGTCTTTTTAGTGATCCTTGATAACTTTGCTCTTATGACACCAATTTCAAACTCCCAATAAGCCATGTTCCTAATTTATTTATTTCACTAGGACAGATTTCCAATTCTCTTCATGGCGTGATTTCTGCATAAAGATTTAGCACACTGCTGAATCTTACCGAAGATTCATTTTCAGCAATGGCCACAGAATGGATTGTCATGATAAAACTTCAGCAGCATATCCAACATTTTCTAGAAATATATTTAGATGAGACCTTAATTAACTAACCACTTTTACTCTTTCAGATGCCTCATCAATAAAATTTCCTCCAGACCTGCCCTACTTATTTTCATCATTGATGCTAAAACAATATTAACGATTTTGAAAATATTGCATGCAATCTTTTTTGCAGACCCCCTTAATGCTTCAAGGTATACATCACTTTATACTAGTGTGTATCAGTATTTAATAGCTTACATTTTTTGCTACTACGTGTAGTGCACAGACATACCAAGAGAAAATACACAAATCAACTATCACTTTTACTACAGTTTTGAATATTCCTATGGAACTCAGAGATAAACGGCTGAGGTGCATGCAAGAGGTTCAAATGGCCCATCAATCACAAGACCGATGAGACTGATCAGCCTAATAACAAATGGTAAAGCCCTTACATAGAAAACTGAATTGAAAGTGGTTTCAAACACATTTGCAAATCTAAATAACTCTCAAGAAGGACCAGATTGCTATTGCTGGTTTACCGTAAGGTATTCCAAGGCGTTCTTGTTCCTTCCGATAGCCTTCAAGTGCTGCGGCCCATCGTGTGACTTGCTCAGACGTTTCATCAGATATTGTTGTAATGTGTTTTGTGCCATCCAGAGTTATAACTTGAGTTTCTTCCACAAGCTGAGCTTCACCTCCTTCATGGTGGGCATCAGGGTCAATAACCACTTCAACTGTGTCAACTGGTTTTACAATCTCAATTATGTTTAGCTTTGGTTCCATCCCTAAACAGAAGTAGTCAATAACAAAATTAATCGATCAAAGTATGCTACAAGTGAGGCTTCAATTTTGTTTTCTATACGCTGTTAAATGAACACACAATACTTTACAAACAGTGCAACAAGGCATTAGGCTGCAGAATCTGAACACTATAACTGCCAGTAGCAGGATTCATTATTTAAGCTGACCATCGAGGAGAAATAGTTTGGCAAGAGACTGCATAACGTAGTCAGGAAGTACAATTAGTATTTTGGCTTTCAGGACTGCTTAGAATACACAGATTCAAATATTCATAATAAAACTTTACTTACCTGTAAGCATGTTGCTCCAAGACAGGTATATTTTCTACATTCATAAATTCTAAAAAGTTCTGCAAGAAAACTAAACCATGCTTATCTTAATTATTAGGCATCTTCTTTAATTTCCACTGTACCACTAAAATGTTGAAACAAGGTTCCAATGGCCTATAAAAGCTGCCTACATGATCTTAAGTGAATGAAATATAATACTTCTATTTCAAATGGAAAAAACTGAAAGACAAAATGCTAGATAGGCATACAGAACCTTCAGGCAAGAGTAAAGAAACTGAAATACTGGTGAACAGGCTGCTATTCTTTATCAGAACAATAGAGCACTCAGACCAAAATGTGAATGTCAAAACGTGGCACTCTGCATCGCTTGCCACACCTTCACACAGCAAAGGCAATGTCCTCTGGGGAACTGGACCACAGGGCCCTGGTGTCCCTGGACCTTGAGAAAGCATTCGACTCAGTCCGCTGGGAATTACTATTCAGAGTGCTAGAGAAAATAAACTTTGACACGGCTCTCAAGCGCTGAATAGCGACATTCTACTGTAAGCTGGGGGCGAGAGTTAGGGTCAATGGAAAATTATCCCCCGCGTTCGCTATCTTATGCAGAACACATGGGTGCCCCCCTCACCCCTCTCCTGTTCTCTCTGATCAGAGAACCAGTAGCCAAATGGATCAGGCGCTTAGCTCAACTGGGTGGCTTCCACTGGCCTGGGAAACAGAAGACAGATTTTCACTCTATGCAGACGATGCCCTAATCTATATAAGCAACCCTTAAACCTCCCTATCCCACCTGATGCATATGCTCCAAAACTACACAAACTGATTCAGCCTCACAGTGAACTGGCCCAAGTCCACATACATACCTTTAATTAAACCGCAGGACGACATACACCGAACCATAACCCTTCAGTGGGCAGACCAGGACGTTAATTACATTGGTGTATCTATTACCCACACCAGACTGGATGCATGGGATACAAATAACACACCTCTGGTCGCCTGTATAAAATGGGACATGGATACTTGGTAACACCAGCCCGAGGGGCCTTATTCTCCCCCAATAGCTATACACTTTACAAAAGTACTCATACGCTCTGCCCCCACGTTCTTTAACATCCCTACAGGCTGTGATAGTGAAATTCCTATGGAAAGGGGCAAACCATGATGTGTGCTGGAACCCTATGTCGGGGGTTGGGTATTGCAGACTTGCAACTATACTACTGGGCCAGCCAAATTTTTCCAACCAACTAATGCATGTTCACAGACCGCCGGAACCCTGCAATAGCAGTAAAGCTCTAGAACCTTGAACGATACAACAGTGATGAACCTCCTATATGGACCAGTAAACCATACTGACCTACCCCCTGCAACATCTATAGCCTGTCAGCATAAGGTGCTGAGATGGATCAAATGGCTTGGGGTTCAGACTGGGGAACGCATTTATGGTTCACGACATGGCTACACCAGACAGCAACTCTGAAAGGCTTTTGTGCCTGGGACACTACAGACATCTCATAACTTGGGGCTATAACACAATCCTATCACGTCTTGCAAATACGACATGCCCTTGAGCAACACTGAGGCAACCTACAGGCAATCCCCGACCACAATCCCCTAGAGGCCCATGTCTCGACCTCCTTGGAGGGATTTCAATGGTATATATGACGCAAGTAAATATCACCCCTGACCCCATGACAGCATTAGGAGAGCTATGGGAGTTGACATGGGTATACTGGAAAAGGAAGATTAGGTGGAAGCAAGGATGGCCCCTTGAGTTCTGGCAGTCTCCATGAAATTGCGGCTGATCCAACTCAAATACTTACAATGGGTATTTTATAGCCCAACAAATAAGCAAAATGAAATGCGGCCTAGACCTGCATTGTCTTCAGTTCAAGGTGGCACCTTCATTATCTTCAGTGAAAGGTGCCACTGGGGACCTTCTTCCTTACAGTCTGGGAGAGTCCAGTAATATAAAGATACTGGTCCAACATATGCCACATACCGTTCACAGTAAGAGAACACTCTGTAACACCGGAGTCTAAAATGAAGTTGCTGGGGTTGACAGACGAAGAGAAGTGGGGGGCACCAAAAGATGCACTAGACTCCTTTTGGCTACTAGCCTACCGCTTGTCAAGAGACACATAGCCCGGTACTGGAGGGTCGAGCAAGCACATCCCGTAAGGACATTGATTAACAGCATGGCTTACTGAGCCAGGAATTATGACTATGTGTATACATCTAAAGGTTGTCCTCAGATACACAGCAAGTTCTATGGAGCATGGATAGCCTACTCTACAAACATGGATATATGACTATCTAATGACTGCCGCTTGCTACAAGCACACGTCAAAAAAGAGGGGTGGGCAGGAGATGGGGTGCACCAAGAATGACGTGATTTGTTTGAAAAATGTGAGCATTAACCAAGTTGCAAAATCAATAAAAAAAAGAGTGTTGGGGGGGGGGGGGGGTGGAGGAGGAGAGAGTGAAGAAACTCATGTGCCTTTAAGGTTGCAGGATGACATAGTTTTACCACAAGGCAAGGACCAACATAGCTAAATCCCACTTTATCTTCAAGACCTAAACAGTGTGCATTACCTTAAATCCAAACTATGTTTCTATTTATCTTATCTCCTAATTCCAGATGAAGAGCGAAAGTAGTTTTTTGAATTCAGCAATGATTCCTATGAAGGATAACAAGATTAAAACTAAACAACTCCCCTCTGTTACATCATAATTGCTGATATTCACCAACTCTGAACAACATAGGATGGTATCTGCTTAAATCTAGGAATCAACTAAAAAGATCAAACAAGAGAAAAATACATGAAAATAAGCAGCTTAACCAGACGAGGTACTGAGACATCCACCCGACAGTCTGAAATTAGGCAATAATGCTTCGTAAGTATGCACCAACCTGGAGGTTAGGTTGCTGTATTGCATAGATATGAAATTGGAACTTTCTAATTAAAGCCGCAGTAACTTTCCTTTGGTTAAATATGCTCCAGGTTTGCCCTGCAGTTACCCATGTGCTTTCTAATAGCACAATATAAATAACAGTCCCTCTGAAGAGCAAGTTACTTACCTTGGGTAACGCCTTATCTGGCAGAGAGAGGATCTAGCCGCAGATTTCTTATCTTAGAATCCTCCCCAGGTGCCACACTGGATCCGGAATTTTTTCAGCAGTACCTCTTAGCGCTGGTAGAGGGTGTCGAGCAACTTCATAGCGACGTCATCTCCTGAATGTGACATCAACAGAGTCCTTATAAGCCCACCAATACGCGCTGACGCCAGTTTCTTCTGTGACTATTTTTGCGCCAACAATGCAGAGCCACTTAGAGAAACAGTCTCTGGAAACTGTGTGACAAAAGAGGAAAGATCTTGTATGAACAAGCACAGACTGAAAGAACTGTAGTAGTATACAAAGAGGGGATCTTGGAGATAACAGGGCCTTCGGTTAGCAGAACGGGGAGGATGGGTGGATCGACGGGGAGGGTGGGTGGATCGATAAGGAGTCTTCGGTTAGGTCCGGTCTCTAACATAGATAAGGTGTTACGGAAGGTAAGTAACTTGCTCATCTGATAGAGATATCTAGCCGCAGATCCCTTATCTTGGAATAAGATACCCAAGGAATACAATCCTTATAGGAGGGGCTGTGAACTGACATCACAAAAGATACCCAAGCTGGTCCAAAAGATAGAAAGGGACCAGACTATCCAAAAAATTATAGGAGAAGCAAAGATGCTCACTGAAAGGACTGATCTCCAAGGACTGTGGGAAGCCAGTAGAGAGTAGAAAGCTTAAAGACCATGAGAAATACGGTATAGAACTAGTAGAAGAGGCAGTCCCAAAAAGGGATGCAGCCTAAGGACAGGGAATGCAAAGGGTCCATACAGTCCAGGCTCAAAACCAAATGAAAGGAGCATACACAGCATGCTCAGCCACAGCAAAAACATTCAAGGAATAAAGGGCACCCACTGATGATCGAGGAAACTAGCCTGAGAAACAGATTTTGAAAAAAGGGACCTTCAATCATAGAATGAACGAGAAAAGAGAAAAAGGAATGCGGAAGAACATAGTTAGAAAAACAAGGGTAAAAATAAATCTATCTTATTCTGAAAACCTTGGTAGATATACAAGGCATCCTCCGTAATGCAGGCACTCACTGAAGAGAAGGAAAGAAACAAACCAGTACAACCAAAGAATGGCGGACCAGGTCACCCAGAAGAGTATAGGTAAAATGCAACGACGTACACCGTGTAGAAGGCCAGACAACCATACGCGCAAAACACTGGTGGCACCCTCTTTGGGGGTGCTATCCTCTTTGCTCCTTCTAGGATTCTTTTGACCACTTGGGATGTGAAGAAACTCTTCCCTGTTTCTCCCCTTGTGTAAGCTACGATTGCTGCCAAGTGTACCCTTATAGATGCGTAGCTTAGTTTCTCCTGTAGCAAATATGTTAAATATTTTAGTACTGTTGAATTACTTGTGATTTTCCTTGAAAGTTTTTCCTTACGGCACCATAGGGAGAATATTTTCCATTTTGCTGTGTAACATTTTCTTGTTGTTGGTCTTCTTGCCTCTCTGATACTGCCATTGTGCTCTCTGGTAGTCTGAGGTGAGAAAATTCTACGTCCTCGGGAGCCATGCTGCCAGGCTTAGGCTCTCTGGTTCTGGGTGTAGCACTTTTCCGTCTTTTAGAGTTAGGAGGTCCTTCCTGCTGGGGAACTCAAGCATTGTCCCCTGCGACATTTCCATTATCTGTGAGAACCAGGTTTGCCTGGCCCACTGTGGTGCTATCAGAATCTGTGTCATGTGGCTGAACCTGCACTTGTTGAGTACCCTGTGTAGCAGTGGTATCTGGGGAAAAGTATAAGCAAATGTCCCTGACCAGACAGTCTAACCATAGCGCATTCCCTAAGGACTGTGCGCACGGTTGTCTGGATGCGAAGAGTTGGCATTTTGAGGTGTTGCAAATAGGTCGATTTGCGGCGTACCCCATTGTTTGAAGATTTTCAGAATTGGATTGATTCATCTCCCATTTGTTAGATGCCGATGTGTGTCTGCTCAGTCTGTCTGCTTCTATATGGTCCTTCCCTGGAAGAGGAATTGCTAGTAAGTCCATGTTCCGTGGGATAGCCCATCTCCATAGCTCCTGGGCTTGGGTTGATAGTGTCAATGATTGTGTTCCTCCTTGTTTGTTGATGTAAAACATTGTGGTTGTATTGTCTGTTTGAATCAATACCCTCTTTCCGTAAAGATCCTTCTGAAAGGCTTTTAAGACTAGGAATACTGTCTTTAACTCCAGGAAGTTGATGTGCTTCATTGCATCCTGCTGTGTCCATAAACCCCTCACCTTGAGGTTGTTCTTGTGCGCTCCCCACCCCAGTTGGGAAGCGTCTGTTGTAATGGTCACTGTAGGAGTTGGTTGTGTGAAAGGTCTCCCCTGTGCTATGTTCTTCCTGTCCCACCATGTCATCTCCTGAAGAACGGTTTGTCTGACAACCACTAGATCCTCCCAACTCCCTGTTGCCTGTGACCATTGTTGTCCTCACTGTCAGAGCTTGCCCTTGCGGTATAGCTGTGTCTCCTTCAATATTGCAACTGTTCTCTGAACACCTTCCCTAATGTTGTATCTATTTCTGCCCCTAAGAAGATAGGATATGCTTAAAGAAAAAGTAATTAAATACCACCACTTAAACGGGGGGTAAACGGAACCTCTCCCAAAAGAAGGAGGGGAAAAAAAGAGAAAGTAGACCGCCACAAAGAAAAATGACGCCACGAAAGGTGGGAGAGGCATAAAGAGCCGTGAGGGAGAGAACAGTATCTCCACCTACGAAGGGGAAGGAAGATACAGGAAACAAAGGGAAACCTAGTCTCCTGCAACATAAGGATACCCAGACATGGATCCAAATAATCAAAGGGGCTTGTGTCCAAGGGGAACATAACTGACCAGAACAGAAGACAACAGCTACCCCACAGGTGTGATGGCAGATATGTATAAACCCCCCCACACTCACACCCATCCCACCCCTCCACCTGCAGGAAGCAACAGCAGGGATGTGGGAAGAGGATGTGGTCCAAGGGCTAGAGCAGTCAACCTCAAATCTGGGAAACTGGGTTCGACTCTCGGCTATGGGGAATGACGCTCAACATCCTGTGATTCTGGGCAAATCGCTTAATCTCCCCATGCCTACCAGAAAAAAATGAATGTGTCCTGGTGCAACGGAACTGGTGCGAATGTAAAGTGCTCTGATACCCAATATCTTTGGGTGAATTTTGTGCTATTTAAAACTCCAAAAATAAATGTAATCTAATTAGGTAGGTAGGAATACCTAAAGGGTAAAAACAGATACAAAGAATATCAAACTGCTGAAGATTAACAGCATCAGGAGCACAATAAAGTAGAAAAGGTGCTTTCAGAAGAAAATGGTACCCACACGTAATGTGAACCAAAACACCAAAAAGTTGCAGATACCACAATGGTATTCGAGAAAGTAAAAACACCGTAAGGTAGACGTGGATTTAAGGAACCTAGACCTGATCCAACAGGATAACTAAAGAGGAGTAGGATAAAAACTAAGAGTCCCACAGAACACAAAGAAGAGAAAATATGAAGCTGAAGTCCCTATAAGGCATACTAAGTTTATAGGTAGGCTCACAAAATCCCCAATAGGCATAGAAAATAAGGTCCCTGAAAAACAGGGGACAAGGCTATAGTGCATCCGCACTACATAACTGAGTAAGTACTCAGGTAAAAAAAAAAAAATCAAGTGGCAAAAAGAAGCTGTAAGAATAGGCTTCAACGAGGCTGAAAAGTAAGTTATGTTCCAGATGGCAGGAAACTAAAGCGGTCACGGACAGCATATTTTAGAAGAAAAGCACCTGCAGCAAGCAGGAAAACCACATCTAGTTTAACCCTGGAAGGGAAAGATGTACTCCGCCCTATGAAGGCTGATCAGAGCTTAAACAAGGGGAAACTGTCCCCAACAAACCTAGTACAACAGAGTTAAGACTCAGCACCACCATGACTATATCTGAACCAGGGTAAAGCAGTCAGCATGTGTGCCAAAAAGGGAGGCGCCATCAAAAGGCATATCAAAGCAGTTTGCACTGCCTCTGAAAAGCTGGAAGTACGCAACCATGCACACCGATGTACAGCTACGGAAGAGGACATAGCCTGACCAACAGAAACGGTGGTATCCATACCACAGCTGGTGGTAAGTTTGGCAGCTTGTTGCCCATCTCTTACCAATGGAACAAGTGCGTTCCAGGCTTCCTACGGAAGGGAGGGAGGGCATAGGTGCTCCACTGAGTCCCACAAGGCGTGCGTGAAGAGCGCGAGCACACAAGAAGTGTTCAGAGATCACAAGGCAGAGCTAGAAGAAGAGAAAATAAGCTTTCACAAACCTCAAGTTTCCTGGTTTCTTTCTGGAGGGACAGAAGTGATGCAATCAGTATTTTGGGTGGCTAAAGCAATCTGTACCACAAAGCTCTGATTAGATTGATGTCCAAGGAGACAGGATGGATCCTCCGAGGCTGGACAATGACTGTGAAAAATAGAGCAATCCACAGGGAGTCCTGTTTCAGGTTTTAGCCCAAGCACATAACAGGATATCAAAAAGACATTCACTAGAAGAAAGGACAGGCTGTACATTAGACTGATCAAGATGTAGAATGGCAAGTAAAGGGTCTGTTAACAATTCCACAGAAGGAAGTTGTAAATCTAATACAACCCAAACTCGATTGAGAATGTCTGCCAGAGCAGAACCCGCCTCCGTTTCCAAACCAGGAGGAGACAGAAGGCTGGAGAAGATTCCAAGCCACTGGCGTCACCGAAGTCAAGTAACCAGCTGGACTGCATAGGTGTAGAACTGTGTCCGAAATGGGATGGGGACACACCACACCTTCCTTAGTACCTTCATACCCATGGTCGACTATCCTTGCCGCATCCGATGCCATAACCGAAGCCAGTCAACACAGAAGGCAACACCTCAACGTCAGAAGGAGTTTCAAGCGGAGTCGATGGCACCACCATCAGAACCGGCAGACAAGAGCCAGACGTCGACATCAGAATTGCCAGCCAACCTGAAGCCGAGGGAGAACCTGCAGGTGGGGACACAGGCACGAATTCATGCACCTCTGTGGGGCCCAAGGGCATGCCAGGGGAAGGTGACAACTCAAAAATAGAATGAAGAGATTGAAAATATTTTCTTATCTGGGTCAAAGTCACCTCGGCCAAAGGATAGGTGGGGAGGCACGGGCCAGATTATTGACCTCACACTTCAACATCACTTCAACATAAGAGCAGGGACCAGCGGCGGGCGACGAAGGCGAGAGGCACCATGACTTCGACTGCCTATGCCACGACATACCTCAGGACATCCAAGGAGAATGATGCCTGCGGGAAGGGCTCCTGGAGCGGATGTGAAGTCAATCTGTAGAGCGGGTAGGGGACAGAGGACGACTGGAAGAATTAGATGACTGACATCCACACCACAAGGAGCTTCATGCAATGTTCTCTTCATGCCTTTGGTTGGAGTGGACGATAAGAGTCACACTCACCAGAGTTATGGTGCTCACCCAGACAACACAAGCAAATCGAGAAAGGACTCACAAGGCTTGAACCCCCAGGACATTGAATAAGGATAAAAAAAGGCACACTGCCCAGTCGATGAAAAAACGTCAAGGAGGCCGAATAATGGGAGGAGGAACTGCAGTGCAGATCCACTTTGCTAACACGGAAAAGAAGGAACTGACATCAGCGCGTCGGGGGAGGGCTTGTATGGACTTCGCTGACGTCACATACGGGAGCGTACGCCACATTTTGGAGATGTTGCCGCTATGGAGTCACTCAACGCCCTCTACCAACTCGCCGAGGTACCGCTGAAGAAATTTACGGATCCAGTCTGGCGTCTGGGGAGGATTCTAAGATAAGGAATCTGTGGCTAGATGTCGCTATCAGATTAAATGCTAGGTATATTTACAAGGCAATAACTAATGACAAGTTTTTAAGTGTGAACAATCACTAGTTTCCAGCATCTTCAATCATACAACAACTGGTCTGCAATACAATGGAGGAGATCTAGATTGGTTGATATGAAAGTCTAACATATATGAACTTTTTATTCTGCAAGGGATTTTACCTACTGTGAAATTTTGAATGTTTTTATGGTACAATTGCAATTATTATGAACATTTTATTACCTATTCGAAAGAACTTATTTTTGAGATGATTCGCTTTTCCTTTTAAATTGTGTATGTGAAAACCTTTAAGGCATGTATGCCGAAATAAAGTTAAAATGGGAAAGTCTAACATTACTTTGAGTAGAAAGGAAGGATGAGCTTTAAGAAACAACGTACTATTTTGAAAGATCAGCGAGAAGTTACTGAAACTATAAATGCTACCTTTCATTAGAACGGTTTTACAGCGGACGTATGCGGTGGTTCAAATGAATTAAATTCAGCCAATACTGTATTTGGCACCGAAGGAGAGAATGGATGCACTGCCAGATAGAACTTGAGCCCTTACAGTAAATCTTGAATTACAGGCTTTGCCAAGAATGGTTCTAGAGCAGCTGTTCTTAACCTGAGACCATGGGGGTCCGCAACTGTTTGGAAAACTAAGTAGTATTGATATGTAAAGCTTAAAATAAACACATTTGAAATCGGGAGGCTAAAAATGAAACGGGTATCCTTAGCTTGATTTGTGGGAACAGCACACATACAGCAAGAGGAATCCTCAATAGAAGCAGAGGTATGCAGTGATAAAAACAAGAGACTTGTGTATCAGGAGCAAAAAAAAAAAAATAAACACATGGCGACATGTGACTGGTAGCTAGCATATGGTAGCTAGCATATGGCTTTGCCTTTTATAAATAAAATTACATATTGAAGTGCACAAATAAATATTTTGAATATTTTCTTGTATGAATTAAATACAATTTTATAATTTGTGTATTTGAAGTCGAATAGTTTTTTGCATTTGTGTATGGCTTTGTGATTCAGTAGGAATTACTCACCAGCTTGCAACAGTGATTCAAAGTCTAAAGGTTACATACCGATGCTCTAAAAAGTTAACATCCCATAGAAAATGGCACTGAAAAGCTACCAATCACCACCTTGGCTCTAACTATATGCCTAAAATGGTTTTGAAGAGGAAGGACGCTGGCTGCAGCCAATATTGAGGGATGTAATACACTAATTTGTTCCTGGTTACCTACTGAAAAGCCACCATAGAAGAAAGAGGGTCCATCAGAATATCAGAATTCTTTGAATCTTCTGACAAATACAGGTTGAGACAGAAGTGAAATCCAGCATGTCCTCTGCAAAAAACTGGTTTCATAATTTTCTCTCAATCGTGTGCACTAGCAGAGTAGTTTTTGGGCCTGAGGGATGTCTTCACACCTTTCGCTTGAAGGTATGAGTTGAGCAGAAACAAGTTAATCTCATTAATTGGGTCGTTGGGCTTTTTGTTTGCCTTCTAACAACTGAGGACAGTTGGGCAGGCGGGCATACAAGGCTCCGCATTCAACTGAATCAAGTCATTCCTTGAGGACAGAACGCAGGCAGTCCGCCTCGGCCCTTTTACCGCACCTATGGTGGACTCTTCATGCAGGGTTCCTCAGGGATCTTCCCTCTTCCCCCTCTTATTTAATCTTTACCTCAGACCCCTCATCAGTTCCCTAAAACATTTGAAGGTCACCACATTCAATTATGCAGACGACCTCCAGCTCGTCTTCACGCTCAGTGGACCTAACTCTGTCTACGATTTTCAGGCCACCATGCTCCACATCAAGCGCTGGATGAACTCTAACCACCTTAAACTTAATCCCGGCAAAACCAAACTATTCTTGCCGGGAAACAGCGCAACCACATGGGGCCCTCATTTCTGGCCTCCCGATCTCGGACCACCCCCCACTCCCTCCCCCTCAGTGAAAAGTCTAGGAGTGACACTCAATTCCGATCTCTCGCTTAGAGGTCAGGTAGGGTCAGTGGTTTCCTCATGCATTTTCCAACTCAGGAAAATCAGGAAAATAGCTTACCTTCTCACCCCCTCGGCCCTCACTCAGGCAGTCATAGCCCTAGTTTTATCGCGCCTTGACTTTTCCAACTCGATCTACCTTGGCTTGCCCACTTATCTGCTCAAACGTTTACAAATGGTACAAAACCAGGCAGCCAGGCTTATCTTTAATCGATCCAAATGGCACTCCGCCAGGCCCCTGCTGGCTAAACTGCATTGGCTCCCAGTCGCACAACGTGCTGCCTTCAAGACCGGGTGTCTCCTCTTCAAGGCCTTGTACTGTAGGAGCCCCAAATTCCTCAGCAGCCGCATCATGAAATACACCCCTAGCCGCACTCTGCGGTTGCTCGCCATCCCGACTATCAAACTTAAACGTCAAGGAGGGCTCAAATTCTCCTACCTTGCTCCCTGTTTTAGGAACTCACTGCCCTTAGACATCATAACACAGGACAACGTCATGGGCTTTAGGAAAGTCCTCAAAACACAGCTGTTTGCACTATCTTACAACTAGCCTCCCCGCCGTGTCACCTGGCCTCAATTCAGCGCCATGAAACCTTCAGGTGTGCGCGCGCTTTACAAATTCTTCATAACATAACTTGTGAAATTGGTGTGAGGAGGGGCCCAATGATGAAGCTTTCCACCATAGGGTGCATGCGGTCAACCTCCCTTTAAACTAATTGGACTAACACATTACACACCCACTTTCCCCACCCCTGTTTACTGACAATAGGCAATTTGTTTTGTTGTACTTATAAAATGATGCTATGCTCTGTGTTTTTTAAGCCCTCTGAATCCCCCCCTTGTGTGTTTAAACAGAGAAAAAGATACTGTCTAGTTTGCACTATGTGGAAACCTTGCTTCAAATTCCATCTTCCCTGCACGACCAAGCTGTGATCTTGGTGAAATTCCTCTACTTTACTATGTTTCATTTTCCTTGACTGTCACATCAGAGAGCACCTTTAAGCAATTCAGCTTAAGATGGGCCCTACACAAAAACCTTTTGAGTATATACTTAATAGACTGCAACACTGCTCCATAAATAATAATATTGGCAAAGAAGTGGGGGGGTATCTGACAATGGTTAATTTGGTTTGCTCATACAATCGTTGTACATAGAGCGAGAGGAAGCATGAATATATCTACGTTCGTGTTTATAAACTTTTGCTTTAAATAAAGGTCAATGATGTGAGCCAACGTACTAAATCGAACCCTTAAAAACTTTAAAGAATGTTTTTTTTTATTTTAAAATGTCATGTTTTTACGCATTGTCTGTTGAGCAACCTATATCCCAAATATTGTTAGGGGTCTGTTTGCGCATTGGCTCTTAGGGAATAGCCAGATCTCTGGTTCAGTTTTGGCAAAATGCACAGCCATTTTAAGGTATGTGCCAAGCGAGGAACTGCCCATGGCCCAACCTTCCAAGGGGCCCACAATAAAGTGATTGTTTTCACCTTAATTTCCCCTATTCAGTCCCTCTCCTACTCTCGATCTACCTCTATAGCTGACTCGCTCTACTTATCTGCATCTCAACACAATCTTTTAATACATAACTATTTCGTTTCATCTATTTGTCACTATCATTTCTCGCTCCCTACCTGCCCTCGCTCCTCTTTACTCTCTCCGCTTCTGGCGAATTCCCTTTCTTACTCTTCACCTCAACTCTCCATCTCATGTCTCAATCTGCCTCACCTTGCCCCACTTCACCTCTTTCTCTCGCTCTATTCTGTTGTAGCTCATCACTCTCCATCTTCAACAATCACAACAATCCCCATCCTTTCCTCTACCTCAATTCTGTATCCGCTTACTCAGACTACACCTAGGTAACTTATTTCGACCTCCACCTTCTTCTCTCACACTCTCTTCAGCCAGTTAGCAGCCTCTTTTCTTGAAATGCCCTGGACTTCTTAATCATTGCTCCATGGAGTTGACCAAGAACCGGACTGACTGACCAGGGCCCTGATCTAGGCCTACCCAGAACAGACCAGTGAACAGTTCGACGATTGGGCAAGACCTTGGACTGCCCTCCACAAGCATCACCACCAGGCATTAGGACTGCCAGAGTATGCCAGGATGTGTGCAGTCTCTCTGATTTTAGGCGCGGTTTTGCCTTGTTATGTTCAAGTTTTGTCCATTTTCTTAGCAATAAACATTCACTATGTTCCTTCATGTTTTTTTGTCTGGTGGTGCCAGATCCCAATTCTGAGATACATGTAGTCGAAGGCGTATGCTTTTATGCAGCAGCCAAGCTTTGTTGGTGCTGTTAGATAGCAGGCAAGTTGATTACCTCACATCCCTACAAGGAATGTGAGTGGCTGACCTTACTACCCACCCTGTTTTGTTTTTGCACAAGCAAAAAGTGTATAAAGTCAATCTAATATCACAGACTGTCCTTTTCACACATATCCGTTTTTCACAGCCCCTCATCCAGCATTCCTGGATGGTCTTGTCTGTGGCAAGCAGCCCAGGCTCAATACACTGTACCAAAGGTGCAGTTGTGACTAGTGTCAAATCCTGCAGATGGTTCTGTTGCGGTCACAAAGGAGGATTCTTCATCTAAAGGTTTTTTGTTGTTGTTACTTAATGGTAGAATAGAAAATACAGCATCACATTCATACTTATCAATATAGCACACACTCAACTAAGCGATTCATCCACTAAACACAAGGGACAACTCCATATTACAAAACTCAACTGCAATGATTTTATCAACCTTTAATGAATAAAAAGCTGAGTCAACCCTGCCGGGAAGCGCTCCTTTGACTTACAATGTAAAAATAGGTGTATGCAAGTGGGCAAAACCTACTTTGCACCTCTCTGAAAAATAGCCCAAACCTATTGAGAATGAGAACTAACTCCCTTTATTTGAACCACCAGCCACCCCACACTATCCTCCTGCTGCCCCAGATTTCCCAAAGTACTGTCCATTGATGGATATCATTGATAAAAATATCCAAAGTTTTCTTGTTGCCCTGCTATATCAACCAAGGTCAGAAACATGCACTGTCAAGTTCTACAACTGTTGCAAAGCCTTACTCAGTCTCCAGCTTTACTGTAACTGTCTCCAATTACCCTTCCAGAAAAGGATGTTTTTTATATTGTGTATCTTTGCGGCATTCTTCTTTTTTCATATATGCAGCATTTTCACACTTGACTTTAGGTGCTAGCTTACTGCTTTGTTCTGAAGTAGGCCGCATGATTTGCACTCTATGGCTTTTAGAGATTGCTGTTTCCCGACAACCTCTTCTGGAGCAGCCTCTCCAGGATCCTGTTACACACCCCTATTTGGTGTGTGTTTGGGGCCTGTGAGTGAGGTTAGACACTGGAGAAATTCTTTCTCCTTTAAAAGTTGGCCTGGTCAAGCATTGACTGTCCCCACTATAACGCTGAACAACGCAGAGGATGAGGGTACACTTTGCTGCAGGTGGTTATGCAAATTTCTGGGTGGGGTGAGGCACTTTGCCCCAGGTTAATTTAATTATGCTGGCAGTCCATGTTAGCATATACTTGCACTGGTGGGTGTGCGCTACGCAATGAGCAACTGTGCAACACATGGTGGTGTAGTTTGCCACACCCCTTGTACGATGATCAAGGAGCATTTGTGTGGGTTTTATCAAATGCTGTTATATGGGCCTTTTCTATCTCTCATTCATGTTTTTATGTTTGAGTTTTAATGGCGGGGGTAGGGGGGCAGGGCTGGAATATATACCTGGTCTTAAACTAGCAGAAGGTTTATGCATTGGTTTTTAAAATGCTTAGAAGCATAATCAAAATGCTGCTTTTACTTACTCTCTAAGAAAGATTGGGCAGATTCTGTTATGGATGGACATACCGGACACTTTTTTGATGGACATCAAATTACTATTTGATGCCATACCTCTCCAAAAGACACCAGTTTATTCACAGGAGCACAGTCCGGTCTTAAAACAGCACATGTGGAGTGCCCCACGGTTCTAGTCTTTCTACTATCAACGCCAACCTCTATGGATCCACTTGGTGCTCTACTCGCAGATAACCGCATCAAGATTCTACTCAAGTCTCCTCTGCTTCGGACATCCAACAAGTCAAATACTGCCTGAATATCATCCCAACCTGGATGCGCAGTGCCTAAACGAAGCTCTCCCACTGAAGACATAGTTCCCGTTACAAGAAACAGAACAAACCTGTCAGATATACATGAACCTGGTCTGCTTCGAACTCAAACTTTCACTGAATGCCAAGTAATTTTTATTCACCCTAGAGAGCAACCTCACCTTCAAAGAACACATTGAAAAAAAAAAAAAAAAAAAAAAAAAAGACAGACTGCCTGGTGCCAGCTTTTTTTTTCTAAAGAAAGCAAAGCCATTTCTTCCAGAAAGCAACTTTAGAACTGCTTTTAAAGTCCTTGTACTCTTGCATCCTGCATGGTGGTATCACTGTCCTCCTTGTGCCCCTAAGGCTCTGCAATGGAAAATCGTACGGGCATCCAATGTGCCATAGCAGGCCTCATCCAAGGTCTGAGAAATATGAACACAGCACCCTCAGCCTTCATTGTCTCTCTTTGTCGGACCACACCATATTCTAAGTCAGCCGCATCATTTACAAAACCATCATGACTATCGCCCCTCAATAACTTGCAGATAGATAAGCTTAACATCTCTAGAGGTTCTTGGTACACCCCCAGCCATGACATCATCGCACCACATAAGTATAAAAAAGAGAAAACCAGGCAACAGGTCTTTTCTACCTATGCCCCCAGGAGCTAGAATGACATGCCTATATCTACCAATGCTTCTCCAATTTAGGAAAGAGTTGAAGGCTCACCATTTAAAGAACACTACATCACAATGCATTCACCATCCACAAACCAGCTACCCCATATTCACTTGCTTACTTTATGCTCACCTTTGACACTGTACAGTGCTCCACAGCCTTTTGGGTAGGTTTGCACTATAGCAGCGGTACTCAAAGTACGGCCCGCGGGCCAGTTGCGGCCCGCCAGCCCTTTCCATGCGGCCCTCGTGTAAAACAACACACAGTTGGCAATCAACTGCAATTTCGCCTGTTATTCCTCGGGGGCCGCATTCACTGGGTAAAGAAGCATCCGCAAAACCAGTGCCTCGCAAGCAGAGGCGCAACTAGAGCCAAATTTCGGCAGCGGGGGGAGGGGGGGGGGCGCTTGAATCTTTAAGCTATAGGCAGAGTGGAGCTGATTTCGGGGGAGCGGGGGGGCCTGAATCTTTAAGCAATAGGCAGAGTGGCGCTGCAGGGCCTCTTAGAAGGGGTGAAACAGCGAGGCCTCATTAACATGCAAATGGTCTTTTAAAGACCTGTGAAGTGCTCGGGTGCGGCTGTGTGTGCGCCGCGAGGCTGTCTCATCCCGTGCTGCCACACGCGACGGGGGGGGGGGGGGAGGGGAGGGGGTCTGAAGCCCTTTGAGTCCAATGGGTGTTGCGCGCCTGATGGCCTGTGTTACCCAAGCAACCTCTCGCAGATCCTCTGCCCTTAAAACTCGATGGGAGATAAGACGAGTGAACAGCAACGCAAGGACCTGCTTTTTCAGCAGTCTCTCCTCTGCGGGCCGCACACCACCGTAGGCATCTCTTATGCCTCTCACCAGGGCCCACGAGCCTCGATTTGCTCCTACCCCTCTGTGGCGAACAGGCTAGCATCGCTGGTTCTGCCCTACCTGCGGCCTCACAATGCGGCCTCCCCAAACCCACCCAAGCCCGGGAAGCTGTCTCATCCCGAGCTGCCACACAGGTGGTGGTTAAATGATTGTAAATATAGATTCCTTCTTGCCACATACTGCTCCAAGCAAAGATGTGAATAAACATGAGAAATGAAGCATAGTTTAATTGCCCACTGATGTTGCTGGACTGTGCTTGTTTTCCATTTTACAAAATAAATGACAGTAAAATATTTTTAAAGTACGTTTGGCCCATATTCAGGGGGCTTGTATTTGTGGGCTGGCAACTGCCAAAGATCACCGATGATGCCAAAAATCAGCACACAGAATCTAATCTTCAACCAGTTACCACTTACAGGTCAGCATGGCCTGTAGAACTTGGCGGGTTTTAGAAAGGGTGCATGTTTAATTTTCGTCACAAGGACAATGAGTTCTCAGACAGAGAGCGGCAGAGAGATGTAGAAGACGGAGGGAGAGAGAGGGAGGGAGGGAGACAGGGAGCGAGACAGAGGGGGGGAGACAGAGAAAGGGAACAGAGGAAGAGAGAGGGAGGGAGGGAGACAGCGAGAGGGAGGGAGACAGAGAGAGAGAGAGAGAGAGACCGAGAGGGAGGGAGACCGAGAGGGAGACAGGGAGGGAGGGAGACAGGGGGGGAGGGGGGGAGGGAGACAGAGGGACACAGAGGGAGACAGGGAGACAGAAAGAGGGAGACAGGGAGAGAGAGAGGGAGACAGGGAGAGAGAGAGGGAGACAGGGAGAGAGAGGGAGAGAGAGAGGGAAACAGAGAGAGAGAGAGATGGAAACGGGGAGAGAGAGAGGGAGACAAAGGGAGGGAGACAGAGGGAGATGGGGAGAGAGAGAGGGAGACAAAGGGAGGGAGACAGAGGGAGATGGAGGGAGAGAGAGGGAGACAAAGGGAGGGAGACAGAGGGAGGAAGAGGGAGGGGGAGACAGAGAGAGGGAGAGACAGAGAGGGAGACAGAGAGTGAGGGAGTGAGACAGGGAGGGAGACAGAGAGGGAGGGAGACAAAGGGACACAGACAGAGGGAGACAGAGAGAGAGAGAGAGAGAGAGGGAGACCGGGAGAGAGAGAGTGAGACCGGGAGAGAGAGAGTCCCTGTTTGGCAGTATGTCGTATGACCAAATGGGCTGCTCTATATGAGACAGCACGCTGCGTACGATATACTGCCAAACAAGGACTCGGGGAACTTTCATTTGCATACTACTGACTGTGTGAGCCTCTGAGGAAGAGAGTCATCGAAACGCGTCGGGCTCAGTCAGGTGTGAATAATTACAGGCAAGCGCGACGAACCATACCTAATAAAAGCTTGTGGGGAAAAGCAGCTTGTGTTCAAGTGCGGTTCTTCTGATGGACAAATCCCCAATGAACTGTATACATATGTGTGTGTGTATGCTGGGTCTGGTGGCTCAGTGGACGAATGCGTACGCTGCAGGGGTCTGTGTTCAACCTCATGGTCAGTTTTTTGTAGTTGCTCTAGCCCCGCCCCCTCCACCACTGACCCCGCCCCCACAGGTGCGGCCCCCGGCCACAAACCACACTGTAAATTTGGACCCCGAGAGAAAGTTTGTGAGTACCCCTGCACTATAGAAATACAACATACATGTGGGGTAGGATTTAGCCCGCGCAGGAGATGGCGGCTCTCCTGTGAGATCCAGACAGCCCTTCCTGGTTTCACTGCTATTCGACTGCTACGGGGACGGCTGGGGGCCAGATTCGCTCCTGGGAAGGTCTGCTGACCTTACCGATGCGGGCTGAGGTCCTGAGCGGAGCACTCTTTGTTTATAGTGTCAGTGGCAGGCATGCTCTGTTGAATCTCTAAGCACCATAAGAAAAAATGGCAGCATTAGTTGGTGCGATCAGTTCCGAGCCTTCAATTCGGCCGCAACACCAGTGCATAGCGCAATGCCAAGAGGCACCACGCAACTTCCTACACCAACTGCCTGCACCACCAGCTACAGCAGTGGGTTACTACATGCCACCTACTCCAGCTGAGAACGACAAGCAATGATCAGAGACTTGGCTGCATTTATCAGTGTAGCACAGAGAACGATGACGGCGCAGCACTGATTCTATGGTTTGATCCCCTGCCTGCCCCGATTTCTCATCCATCCAGCCTTCATTCCCTGGAGCTACAATGATAGGGAAGGTAGTGGAGGTACTGGTCGGGCGGCATTACTCTCCCACAAAGGCTTGCCAATAAAGAGGCTACGGCTCCATACGCGCGGTGCCTAAACTGATGGCAGTGCCGCACAGAATCTTTTCCAGCTGTCCACCGTAACGGTTTCTCATCTTAACAGTCAGTTGCCGTTTGTCTGCCTCCTTTTTCATGGGGATGACTAGCTGACTTATGGTGCCTAGTTGCCTACCCCAATGATTTTCGACCAAACCCTCTCCCATTAGGTCCCCCTTTTGGATCACTCAGTTACTCTTGCGCTGTCGCCAATGATCTAACCGCACAACCCTGGTGTCTTAGAACATGTTTGGCCCTAATCAACCCTGCACCTTACAGGCTCACATCTTGTGACGTGCAGGCCTGGGGACTTTCCGCTGCAAACAATGCAGATATGGTCAGGCCGGTATGCTTGACCTCAGGCCCTAGGTGGACCACTCATACTCTGAATGCTATACTGGCTCTGCCCAATGTCGGTCTTCTCACTGTGGGTCAGCTTTATTTTCACCCAGTTGGATCACTAACTGTGACGTCCCTTTGTAAACCTGTCCACCCCCGTAACTGTGTGAACACTCTGTTTCCCGACGATCTGTAAGCTAGCAATGGCGGATTAGAAGGACCATAAACAGAAGGAAGAAACAGAAGGGAAAGGCTATCTCAAGAGGTCGAAACAAGAACCCCCTCTCTCGCGGAATCCCCTGTAAAGGAAAGACAGGGCAACTCCACAACTCCACTACTCTAGAAGCTATTCTGAAGAATAGCTTCAACATCTGGTCGAATGCATGGTGGCCAGATAATTTTGCACCTCTACTGAGCCCAAAGTGAAGAAACTATCTAATTTGGACTACTGCAATGCTCTTTACTTGGGGGTCACTCAAACGACTAGGCTGCAACGGGCGCAAAATGCAGCTTATCGGACACTGCTTGGCCTTGCAAGATGGGCTCCTATTATCACTGCACTAACCAAGCTTCACTTGCAGTCAGTGAACAAAGAATCACTTTCAAGGCTCTCTGTTATTGCAAGAAGGCATTGTCCAGTCAAAGCTAGACCTATTTGCAGACTATAATTACCCCCTACTCTCCAACATAAAATCTTAGGTCGGTCAATGCCAAATCAGCCATGGTTCCAAGATGGTGGTTGTGCTTTCAGTTATCCGGCCCCTAAATCTGGAACTCACTACCGTTAGAATTCCAGCTTGCCCCATCCAAGGGGATCTTAAGGGAAAAAAAAGAAAACCTGGTTGTTTAGATCCAGTTATAAATTTATGTGCAATTCTGGTAGCTGTAACTAGCATCTTCGGGATGGGACACTTCGTTAGAGGTAGCCATAAGTGGCTTTATTATGAAACTCGAAGAGGTGCATGACATAGCCGTAGCAACCTTTAGATTTTTGGTCTTTCGGAAGAGGTTGAATTTGAAGCCCCCTTTTTAGTTGACTTTCTGGAAAATGGCTTCTTTCGGTCCTTGGTCTTTCCATTGGCACAGATTTTGAGATCAAACAGGTTCATTGGGTACCCACCCATAAATCCAAGGCTCCCACGTCCCCTTCAGTTAGGATATTTAAACCTCTTTGACACAAGCATACTGAGCCGATACTGGTCACATAAGGAAAGTCACGTCAGTCCAATGGAAGGGAGCCAGGATCTCTCTCTCTCTCAGGACTTTGCAAGGGACATGGCCACAAGGAGGAAAGGCTTTCTGTCCCTCAGGAAACCCCTGGTGGACAAAGCGACCCAGCATTCATTTGTGGGCCAGTCTAAATTCAGGATTCTCTTCAAGGGTCGTTTGCACATCTTCTTGGAGCCAGCGGAATTGGTAACTTTTCTTGATAATGCTTTTGAAATCCAGATGGAGTAGAGCAATGGCAAGCTTGGTTGATTTGGTTGATGTAAGCGTGCATGTTGTGGGTTATATTGAACTTGAGCTCAGATAGCACCATGTCTGCCTGACCTACATATTCACCTTCAAGACATCCGGAGCCCCGGCTCCACTGATGTGTTATTCTACTTTGTTCTTGTCTAGGGACTCTGTGAAGTGGAGTTATCGAAATCCAGTACTCTGTGCAACTTTGCTTACCATATAACATTTTTTAGTTGATACAGATATTGAGAACTGGGACATACCTGTCCCCCAGTAGACTTCATTGATTGTTAATGTTATGTTCCGATTACCTCCTCACTACATTAATACGTTTAGCTGCGTTTCCAACTTTTGGTCTATTGCCTTGCTGTATTTCTGAATAGGTTATGTAGTTCTGTATTGTTCCTATGCACTCTTAATTTCTTGATTACAATTTTTATGGTACCTTCAGTTTGTATCTGTAGGCCTATTCTCCTACCTCCACTTGAATACATTGTGTAGTATTGATATGCTCTGAGACCTGGATCCTTTTCATGGCCATGATGGTACATTGGGAAGAGATTATGGTCTCTATCTCCCTGATATTTTTGTGATCCTGACATGGTATTCTTGCCTTTCATGCATATGGACTCAACAGTACTAACGTCTATTCAACTTGTTTGTTTTCAACACTCCCTGGGGGGTGGGTCCTATCTGTAGGTCTGTCCTGTGCTGCTTGCTATTGTCTGTGGTTGGCTTTATGACAGCTGGTGCTAGACATAGCAATGTCAATGTGTTAGATGGTCCCTTATTTTTCTCAGGTTGTTTGTTGTACGAGTATGTGTTTCACGGTTACATCACGCGATAACTTTTGAATGGTCGGGGTGCGTGTAGATGGTTATTTGTAGTTTTTACTACTTTCTATGCCCTGACTTAGTAGGTCTTTGTGGTCCATAGTGTAGGAAGCTGGCTCTCTACATAGTGCACCAAAATGAGGTACACTGAATAGAGAGTCCAGGCTACCCTTATTGGTTTACAGAGGCATAAATAACAAACCCAAATGCTCTCTTGTGGCAGTGTGTGTGAGCAGTTTAGGCTTATCAAAGCATAGTGCTAAGTATTTGTTGGGCTCATAGAGGCAATAAATGAGACATACACAAGAATAAATCTGAGACCAATTTAGAAAAATAACACTGATTTTTATAGAAATGTCAACACCAAGAACTTTGATATCAAGTAAGTACTTTACAAAATATTGATTTTTACAGGTAAGTAAAATGTTCACTTAAATGTTTTTATGCGGCAATGCTTTCCTATGGGGAAAAAAGCCATATACTTCATAAAGTTACTTGCAATAGGTTTCCGGGGGTCCACTTTAGGACTTAAGGTGGTAGGGGGGCAAGATCTAAAGAACCACCGGCAGTTAGTCTTTACCTGCTCTAGAGTGCCCGGGGGCAGAGGTGCGTGTGGGGCTGGTAGATCTGCACGCTACACAAAAAGAGAAGGGGGTGGGGGCAGCAACAAACAGGATGCAGAGGGGGACTTGGAGAAGTCTCCTATAGCTCCCAACAGGGTGCTCGGTTTGTGAGGGCCCTGGGAGCAAAGAAGCACAGTCAGTTCTCAGGAGCCTGGGCAGGGATGGTTGGGTTCGGAATGATTAGCTCAGCTGGACTTGTGCCATGGTTAGGTCACGGGCACTCACGGTGGTCTCGCTGTTTGAGGGGACCAAAATCAGGACAGCTGAGCCACTCTCGAAGTGGGTCTCTGTGATGCAGATGTCCCTCGGCGGTTGCTCAGTCTCGAAGTCTGGATTGACTCAAACAGGCTTTGGTTGCTGCAAGGGGTCCGGTACCCCATGTATTGGTGCTGCAGTACTCGGGTTGGTCCTGTTGTCTTCTGACTTCGTGGGGAGATGGATCTGACCTTCTGGAGCACGACTACTTCTTCCTGGGCAGCTGCTACGTCGGTGGAACCGGGGCGAGCAGAACGGTAGACCGTACTTTGCTGTTTGATGACTGCAAGCTACAGGGGGAGTAGCTCCTCTACTTGAGGAAATATGAATTTTATGATCAGTTATGTCCCCTATCTTAGACCCCAACGGCTCCATGTACATACCACAAGTACATGTATGTTCCCTCCAGTTCTAGTTATGAAGACGCAAATACATGTGCGTCCACCGTCAACATGTCCTCTTTCAGATCCGCCATGAATGAGTCGGATATTCCGTTCCTAAGTATGAAAGGCCACCGACTTCATGTGGTTCACTTTCCACGTTTTACAGTTCAGGCGAGTAGGCCCTGAATTCTGCCATCAAGCCTTTGCCTGCTTTCTGCCTCTGAAAGCTCCAGTCCGAGCCCGCATCTGTATCCATGAACTTTGTCCTACTCCCTGCGCGGCTAACAATGCCTGATCCGGCCCGTTGCCTGCCAAAAAACTGTATTTCACCTTCAAGATTATCTGCTCCGCTCCTCATCCGATGCATTCCTGTCTAGTAGTTTAGGTAAACATTCTTCCAGCTACCGAGCAAAGGGCCAGGCCTCACTGTCCTCACGCAAGTAATTCATAGCCCTGTTACTATGGAAGATTCCTGCCCCCTCGCATCTCATGTAGACACTTAGACGCTTGTACACGCACTAACAGTCAGTATAGAATAGATTCCGTCCGAGAGACCTTTCCTTTTGGATAAAACAGTTCTTTAAACATAAGATATAAGATATGATTTGGGATTAGGTTGACATGACCCCTCAGACTTCTGTCTCCACATGTAGAGCTAAATGTCAAGTCCCCTTCACCCTCTAGTTGCACGTCAATCACACGTCATGCGGCTGCGCACGCATCTCTGCCAAGTATTTCTGCTGACATTGCAGGATTCCTTTATGGATCCACCCACCTGTGACATCATGTTTAATGACGTTTTTAGTTTACGCCTATGTTTACGCCTATTTTCATTACGTATGTGTAGTATTATCTGTATTATCAGCTGTTACGCCTCCTACATCTGTCTTAATGTAATGCTTTTTATATAAATATCTTTACTTGTCAATAATGTATTGCCTTCCCTTCCTGAACCCTCGCGGTGATGGAATTTGATGCCTATGGTTCGAACCATAATTCCTTTATAGAGGAATAAAGCCTTTCAGAACCTCTAATACCACGGATTCTGCCTCTTATTTATACTGAGTTATTCTTACTAGACTTTACCGCATAAAAAATAGTACCGGTAATAAAATATTTACCACATAAATTGGCGCCCGAATAGGGACACTTGCTCATCTCACGCGCCGGAGGTGCGTTGCAGGCCCGGTCTCCTGCCACTGCCGGACGGACAACAACGCGTACCCGCAGGATTTCCTGTATCTCCCTCCGACCAAGCGGGGGTGACTGAGGCTGCGATCAACACCCAGACGAGGCGGTGAGAAGTGCGAAGTATCCCGACCAGAGTCTAGCTGAGAGAGCAAGATCCGAGGTATACAGAGGCCCACCAGGTTCCGAAGTTCCGAGTCGAGTCGAGTCCAGTCCGGTCCAGTTCAGTTCAGTTCCGAGGCCTTCCGTTCCGTGCTACCCGGTGAGTACCGTTGCTGGGGAGGCAGTTAGACGTGCACATAAGTTGTGCCGGTCCTGACGGGTTTGGGTACACAAATCCGGTCTGCACTGTTTCAGCAGTGTATCTGTACTGTTTAGCAGTATATCTAGTATGTCTTGCATATAATTCAGTATTATCTAGTGTTAGTATTATGTCAGTAACAAGTTTCCTATTAGTTATCATTGTTCGTTAACTGTTAAATGTTAAAAGTTTTAATACGGTCTACATATTGTGGTGTGAATGATTGTTCATTATTGTGTTTATTGTATTAAGTGTGTTCAAGATTAAGTAATAAGGTCTAAAAATGCCGCTCTTCTCAAAATTAAGACAGATCAAAACTAGAAAAGGAGTACTCGAAGAAGCTGTTCCCATTCCACCTAGGGACACTCCAGGGTACTTTATGTATCATAAACATGGCCTAGATGCCGTATTATTTCTTGATTTATGGGTGGACTACACCAAAGATTTACCAGAAAGTCAGAGATGGCCCGCAGCTGGGACCTGGGATGCAGATTGCATCATGAGAGTAGAAGAAGTATTATGGAAAAATAAAGCCAGACAGTCACAGAAAGATGCCATTGAATTATGGCGTAAAGAATCATACAGACGTACAGAAAAAGCGCTCAGACAGGAAGAGAAAAGTAGGGAGAATTCAAATAAAGCCCGAGAAAATATATTAATTGAGGAAGGTACCCGAGTAAAAGCAGAACAAGTAGATAGACAACGAAACACTCTTATGAATGGTATGTATCCTCTTCTGGCCGAAGGGTTATCCAAGGCCACCCCGGAAATACCGAAAGACTTGACGCCTCCATTACTCCCGATTAAAGCACATCCCAAAACAGCAAAAGATGTTTTCCTTTCTTCCTACTTAGATGATGTAGCTCCTGAATATGCTAATGCTCCGCCACACGCACCGCCCACCGATGGTGCTCAACGCCAAGATCATCCGTCTGTATCCCCGCAACAAGAAACTCCTACGCACATTCCCACAGGCCCATCTGTTTCTACCGCTTTTCCTACATCTACAGTTTCTATCTTACATCCAACAAATCCTTTCGTGCCTAGCACCTCAGACGGTGCGACAGGAGGTACGACAGAAATTTTTGCCACGCCACCCCGAGGAAATAAATTATCCCTTAGAGATTTAGCATACGAACGTACACCCCAACTAGCAACTTCCGACATGTTTAAAGAGCATCTAGTGGATTGTAGATATGATCCTGTGCCCGGTAGACGGGACGGTATGCTGCTGTCATCACTACGTATACGACGAGCTTCAAGGTATTTAGCGACGCTACCAGGAATGGTGGCACATTTAGATAATATATACCACTTTGTCCAATCAGGGCGAGGCCCTGAAAGTATTGACGAAGCCATGGAATACCAGAAAGTGGATGTACAGAGACAACTGTTACGCTTCTTCATAAACTGTGTGATCAGAAACCAAGACAGGCCTGAGGTAGAGCAGAAGGAAATACAGGTACTTACCAAATGGGGTCAGAATATATCAGAAGGGAAACACGATAAACAGACATGTATAGTAGTTATGTGCCGAAAGATCCGCAAAGAAGTAGAACGAATACATAAAGAAAGATTAGAGACAGACCAACATGAATCAGAGGGAGAGGAGGACGTAGAATCAGAGATGCCCACAGGACACTCAGAGACAATGGCTTATGTAGGTAAAGGAAGATCTTTTAATAATACCAGATGCTTTAATGATCCGATACATCCGATACGTCCAGAATGTAACAGAAATTTTCAAGCCCCTATGTTAAATACAAGGTCTCCTGAACACCTATTCCAGGCTGCTGATAAACTACTCCGAGACCGAAGGGGGTACCATATGCTCGATTCCATGGATGAACAAGAATTGGCCAGGTCAGCAGTACAATGGGCTGACAGTCCCGACAAATACAGTGAAGATGCACTAGCACACACGTTTCTGAACCTTACCCCATACGAACAGCGTTTAGCTGGTATATACATGATTCAACACCTCCTCATATTATATAAAAGCCAACACTCCGATCCTGGACCCTTACCTGACATATTGACCGAATTACTCACGAATAAATGGAGAGGGTCAGGTACTGATTTAATTAAAGAAATTCTAGAATTTCGAAACCAGTATATTGTTTTCGTATGCCCAGAACATGTTCCAGTTCCCACTATGGGAAGAAAAATGTATCACATAGACAGACAGAATCCCTTACGCGAAGTACACCCAATCAGAGGTGAAGATAATACCTTTAAACGCGTGTTTGTGTACACGCCTATAACTAAAATTGAATTATTAGAAATGAAGAAAGTAGTACCCAGCCATGACAAGGATCCAGCAGGTTTCCACCGTGAGATAAAAGACATGTTACTCATGGGAGAGTATACCTACCCCGACGTTATGAAAATATTAAAAGTATTAATGCCTGCCGGTATTTACGAGAAACTCAAGGAAAAGGAATGGGAGGTAGGAGACCAAAAGATAGATTGGACAGCATTAGAAAACGAAGAAAAGGCCCGAGCTGCAGGATCAGGGCTTGGGGAAAAGACTACAGCACTACCAGGATTACTAGTGCAGGTATTGCCACGTTTATTAACTACGAAAAAGGAGGACTGGGGTGCAATCTCAGCCTGTAAACAAAAGCAAGATGAGGACACTAGTGATTTCTATTCTCGATTTGAAAAATGTTTTGGTATAAATAGTGGCATAAAAGCAAGTAGCGAGTCATATCCACATCTGTTTGTGACAAAATTAGTTGAAAATTCCCTACCGCAAGTTAAGAATAGAGTATTGAAATTTGAGAGTACCTGGCAAGGTAACACCCCGTCACAGATGTTACAGATGTTACAATATCACCACAATAGAATTAGAGAAGAACAAGAACATGAACAAAGACGTATGAAAGACACGAAAATGAAAATGCTTGTGGCTCAGTCAGTTCCAGCTGATGGTCACAAAAAGGGTGATTCCGCAGGTCCGGCGAAAGGGACATGCAACTATTGTAAACAACAAGGTCATTATATACACGATTGTGCAGTTCTGAAACATAATATCGCCACGGGTAAAACCCAGGAAAGACCACGTCCACCTAGACAGGATCAGAACAAACAACAAATCCCTCAGCATGCACAATCTAGGCCAGCTCCGCAACAGGCAGCTCCACAACAGACCGTAGCAACATCACAGCAGCAGCCTATCGCTGCAACACAAGCAACGACACAACAGATGTACCAGTATGCACAAACTGATTATCCCGATTATCAGCGATACACATGAAATAGCCTAGAGAGGGAAGTTGGCTTACCCCTTATTGAGGTTCCAGTAGATCAAGAGGGACCTTATGTACACAGTGAACTATTAGGGGAAGACAGAAAGTTTTTACTTGATACAGGGGCAAGCAGAACAACTATACGACGCAGTGAAGTTCCAGGGGCACCCCTCTCAGGCTCACAGAATATTTCCCTTGGATTCTCAGGAAAGCCTATCATTAATGAAGTATCGCAACCCCTACCACTTACGGTTGGTCCATTGACACGAACTACAGATTTATTGCTTACTAAATCATGTCCAGAAAACTTGTTAGGTATAAAAACATTGAAAGCTCTAGGAGCTATAATATGTTGTTCTCCGGATGGAGTACGATTATTTTTACGTGACTTCAAAGGTCACTACGTGTCCAGAGACATGGATCACCGGCTGCAGAATTTACCTACACATTTATGGGCACAAGGCCCCACTGATGTTGGTTGCATGAACATTACACCATATCGAGTTACACTAAAAACAGGAGTGGTATTACCACGAATGCGACAATACAAGTTACCACCAGATGCTGTTGTGGCTTTACTGCAAATCATTGACGAGCTCATTGGACAAGGAGTGGTTGTGGAAACCGACTCCAATGTATGTAATTCACCGATAATTCCGATTCTTAAAAGAACGGACCCAAAAGCACCACCAGTATATCGATTAGTTATTGATCTGCGCGAATTAAATAAATGTATTGTACCACAATACCCTGTGGTCCCAGATATCTCTTCATTATTAACAGCTATTGATTCAGAAGCAACGTTCTTTACTGTAATTGATCTCAAGAACGCTTTCTTTAGCGTCCCAATCGATCCGGAAAGCCAATATTTGTTCGGATTCAGTTTAAATGGACGGAGTTTTAAATTCACACGCGCTCCTCAAGGATTCACAGAAAGCCCCAGCATCTATAGCCAAGCACTGAAACGAGAACTTGACAGTATCCACATGCCAGTTAATACTGCCCTGCTTCAATATGTCGATGATCTTCTGATCACCGCCCGAAGCGAACCTGAATGTGAACAAGCATCACTGATGGTTTTACAGTTTCTAGCCGAAAAGGGGCACAAGGTGTCCCCTTCTAAGCTGCAATTCTGTGTCCAGCAAGTTGTTTACCTTGGGCACTTGCTGTCCAAGGAGGGAAGACAGCTTACACCCGACCGCATCCAGTTAATTGCCAACATGCCATCACCTAAGACACAAAAGGAGGTGCGGGCTTTTATAGGTCTCACTTCATACTGTAGGCAGCGGATCCCTCAATATGCATTTCTAGCAAAACCACTCATTCAGTTGACAACACAGGAGGCAGCCACATCGACTGTCCTCCCTTGGACTCAAGAACATACACATGCCTTTGAAAGCTTAAAGAAAGCTTTATGCCAAGCACCTGTTTTAACAACACCATGTTACAGTAAGCCTTTTACACTCTTTGTTACAGAACGCGAAGGTACTGCCTTGTCAGTACTCACTCAGGAACAAGCAGGATCACACAAACCATGTGCTTATTTTTCTAGTACATTAGATCCCGTAGCTCAGGCTCTTCCTGCGTGCCTGAAATCAGTGGCAGCAACAGCTTTAGCAATCAGACAAAGCGATGCCATAGTGTTAGGACATCAATTGATAGTACAAGTACCACACGCAGTAGAGGTTCTCTTGAACCGCACACAAACACAACACTTGACTATAGCAAGACTCACCGGTTATGAATTAACATTGTTTCAGCCACACATAGAAATCAGACGTTGTAATACATTAAATCCTGCCACACTTTTGCCAGTAAATGGAACAGATCCATTAGCACATGATTGTATTGAAGTCATTACTATTACAACGAAACCCAGACAAGACTTGACAGACATTCCATTATCAGATCCAGACCTGACATTGTATGTAGACGGTTCATGTATGAGAACAAGTACAGGAGAGTTAGTGGCCGCTTACGCAGTCACAACAGACACTGAAGTCATTGAAACCAATTGTATTAACACTTTGTCAGCTCAAGCAGCAGAGCTCATCGCTCTGACACAAGCCTGTATTCAAGCCAAAAATAAGAAAGTCAACATATACACAGATTCACGTTATGCATTCGGAGTCGTCCATGACTTCGGCGTACTGTGGCGAGAGAGAGGTTATTTAACTTCTCACGGTGCCCACATCCAACACGGACCCCTCATTCAAGCCCTATTAGACGCAATTCATCTACCTACTGCAATATCGATTATGAAATGCAAAGCCCATACAAAAGTTACCGACATCATTTCTCAGGGTAACGACCTAGCTGACAGAACAGCTAAACAGACTGCTCAGAATCAGACTCATACAACTGACACGACAAAGACAATAGTTCCGACACCAACACATTGCATGACAGTTAAGGATCCCGCCCTTGATGTAATTGACATACAGACACATGCTACACCAGAAGAAATAAAGAAATGGACTGAATTAGGAGGGATCCAAACGGATCAAGGATGGATGACAAAGGGAAAATCTATATGGTTTCTTCCCGACTCCATGGTTCAAGTCATCATTAACACAATACATAGTCCAGCGCACCTAGGAGAGAAAGCTATGCTAGACAGTATTCAACACATTTGGTTTAATAAACACTTACGAGCAGCAGCTAAACAGAAAGTACGTACCTGTATGATATGTTGTCAGTTTAATCCAGGTAAAAGCATTCCTGTAGAGCAGGGTGGATTTCAACCTCCCGAGCACGCTTTTGAAGTCCTCCAGATGGATTATATCCAGATGGAACGATGTCGAGGATTCAAATATGTTCTCGTAGTTGTTTGTGCTCTTTCCCGTTGGACAGAAGCCTACCCGGTTTCAGATTACACTGCCCCGACTACTGCCAAACAGTTAGTTCGAGAATTCTTCCCACGGTACGGTTTACCACGTGTTGTATACTCAGATAACGGCCAGCCATTCTCATCCGAACTGATGAAACACGTTTCACTCTTATTAGGTTATCAATGGAAATTTCACTGTGTCCGACATCCCGAGGCAGCAGGTCTCGTGGAACGTCATAATCAAACTCTGAAAATTAGATTGTCCAAAATATGTAGAGAAAAAGGTGTCGATTGGATAGTAGCCTTACCAGTTGCGCTCTTTTACATGAGAATGGTAGCACATTCTCGAACAGGGCTATCCCCTTATGAGGTGATCTTCGGTAGACCACCAAATATGTGGGGGACGCCTATACCTCGTAAAATCACTGATGTTGACTGTAATATGCTGACAGATTACCTGGCTTCCTTGATGTCTGCACTACAATCTTGTCGTTCACAGGTAGCTGCAGCTTTTCCCGATAACACTGAGGTGAAGCCCCATGACGTGGTTCCAGGTGACCTGGTTCTGGTGCGGAATTTCGACCGGAAGACCCAGCTGGAGCCTAGGTGGCAGTCGCCTAAACTCGTTTTGCTAACAACAAGGACAGCCGTGAAGATTGAGGGACGTAAAGGGTGGTTGCACTCGAGTCATATCAAGAAATTTTATGGACTACCGTCCGATGTGAACACTCAGCCCTGCATTCCTTCACAGATTGACTCAAAGCTCCCCTTGGTTGAACCAACGGAAAACGAACTCTATAAACAAACTCAGGTCTAGCAAGTCAGACAATTTGATTGTTTAAGTCCTCTCCGAGGTGAATCGGTTGAATTTGTCTCTGACATGTATCCTCTGGACCGAAATAGAGAGAAAAATAGACAGATACAGCTTAAAAAACATGCGTACTGTAAATCGCTTCGTAGTCACTGCATAATGACATTAATTATTTTGTTTTTTCTAAGTCTTCTGATCATCATTTCTAGTGTATTGCTACATATGTATTACCCTATTTCTAAGCGTGCTTACAATGCTACTGCTGAACATTCTTTTAGCGAACTACCTCCGCATGAGTTGTCTTATAGATTTGCGCTGCGCAACAACACTTTTATTAGTATGCTACATCATTCCCATCAGACCAGCAATGCTACCAATTGTTGGATATGTGGCCGACTCCCTCCCTATCAGAACTATAAGGGAGTTTTGCCTCTCTTTCCGTATCCGTTCACACACAATGGCTCCTGTGGAGCATGGTTTAGTTTGATTAATTCCCTAGATTCAAATTCCGTAGTTTATCAAGACAACTGGGTATGGGGAAACCTGAACCTAGTTTTGCTTAAAGTCTGCTACCCTAACAAGGAGGGACTTCCCAAAAGAACAGGAACTGATCTAGAAAATGAAGTATATGGATTAGGTAACTTTACGCTTAACCTCATGATTCTGAATGTTGAATCCGAAGCTACACCAATCTTGCCCGCTATGTCAGTATTTCCAGTTAAAGGTGAATTATGTGTAAGAAAGAATGGTTCCATACACCTGGGCCATAGTAAATGTACCACTGTGATAAAATTCAGTGATCAAGGCAAGTCTACATTTAGAGCTTCTCGTCATTCCTACTTCATATGTGGCCAGACTGCATATATACGTTTACCTCTAGATTGGGATGGTACCTGTTACATTGCATTCCTTCTGCCACCTGTTTTCCTAGCCCCTCCTGACTATCACAGAAATACCCATTTAGTACACAATAGACAGCAGAGAGATCTCCCGATTGTCGATTACACTGAAACGGCATGGGAGCAATACACAGATTTCAATAAAGGTTTCTTTCCCTATATAGGTACAGTCACTAATAGTAAACTGATACGTAGATTAACTAGAACCCTTGAAGCAGTAGTGAATGAGACTACTTCCGCCCTAGGCAACTTAACAGAAGAGCAGTCTGCAATGCGGATTGTTGTGCTTCAAAATCGTCTTGTCCTTGACGTCATCCTGGCCGATAGGGGCGGAGCTTGTAGGGTCATCGGATCAAGTTGCTGTGTTTTCATACCAGAAAACTCGCCGTCAGTATATAAAGCCATAACTCGCCTTCATAAGATTATAAGCCAGATACACCAGAGTCCAGGCACCTGGACTTGGTCCGGTTGGTTCTGGAGCGTGTTGTCAGCCTGGGGATGGAGGATTCTATCCTTCCTAGGTATTGGCTTTCTCATACTATTCAGTTGCTGCTTATGTCTACAATGTGGGCCAGCGATTTGTGGTCTGTGTGCCACATTGTGTATCCCGCCTTCAAGTTTTCATTCAAGATCCCGGAAGAATTAAGACGAACAAATGATGCTATATGAACAGATTGATGGATTAATGAAGATCGATATCTCCTGAGGGTCCGTAGGGGACAAGGAGGGAATGAGGAAATATGAATTTTATGATCAGTTATGTCCCCTATCTTAGACCCCAACGGCTCCATGTACATACCACAAGTACATGTATGTTCCCTCCAGTTCTAGTTATGAAGACGCAAATACATGTGCGTCCACCGTCAACATGTCCTCTTTCAGATCCGCCATGAATGAGTCGGATATTCCGTTCCTAAGTATGAAAGGCCACCGACTTCATGTGGTTCACTTTCCACGTTTTACAGTTCAGGCGAGTAGGCCCTGAATTCTGCCATCAAGCCTTTGCCTGCTTTCTGCCTCTGAAAGCTCCAGTCCGAGCCCGCATCTGTATCCATGAACTTTGTCCTACTCCCTGCGCGGCTAACAATGCCTGATCCGGCCCGTTGCCTGCCAAAAAACTGTATTTCACCTTCAAGATTATCTGCTCCGCTCCTCATCCGATGCATTCCTGTCTAGTAGTTTAGGTAAACATTCTTCCAGCTACCGAGCAAAGGGCCAGGCCTCACTGTCCTCACGCAAGTAATTCATAGCCCTGTTACTATGGAAGATTCCTGCCCCCTCGCATCTCATGTAGACACTTAGACGCTTGTACACGCACTAACCGTCAGTATAGAATAGATTCCGTCCGAGAGACCTTTCCTTTTGGATAAAACAGTTCTTTAAACATAAGATATTAGATATGATTTGGGATTAGGTTGACATGACCCCTCAGACTTCTGTCTCCACATGTAGAGCTAAATGTCAAGTCCCCTTCACCCTCTAGTTGCACGTCAATCACACGTCATGCGGCTGCGCACGCATCTCTGCCAAGTATTTCTGCTGACATTGCAGGATTCCTTTATGGATCCACCCACCTGTGACATCATGTTTAATGACGTTTTTAGTTTACGCCTATGTTTACGCCTATTTTCATTACGTATGTGTAGTATTATCTGTATTATCAGCTGTTACGCCTCCTACATCTGTCTTAATGTAATGCTTTTTATATAAATATCTTTACTTGTCAATAATGTATTGCCTTCCCTTCCTGAACCCTCGCGGTGATGGAATTTGATGCCTATGGTTCGAACCATAATTCCTTTATAGAGGAATAAAGCCTTTCAGAACCTCTAATACCACGGATTCTGCTTCTTATTTATACTGAGTTATTCTTACTAGACTTTACCGCATAAAAAATAGTACCGGTAATAAAATATTTACCACATACTCCAAGGGAGATTACTGGCAATTTGCAAAGAACTGGCTGTCCATTGGGGATCTTGGCATAGGCACAGTGGCAGGGCGAGTCGGTTTGTCGAAAATGCCAGGACAGGTTGTGGCACCAAAAATCTGTAGCGGGTCCTCCGTCCTTGCTTTCTTCGCTCTTATTTGTCCTGATGTCAGGGGTGCTCTCTAAATACACAAATTTGGGGCGTTTTGGTGTTCCCTTCAGGTAGCCCACCATAGGGGTGTAACTAGTCTGAGGGTCAACACACCTCCTGACTAGCTAATTTTCTCGCTTGTCTTGGAGCCAAATGAGCCTAAGGCAGGGGATGGCATTTCCAGGGTCGCATATCAAAGGCAGCAGAGGCCTTGTAATGCTGATTACTAGCCATCCAGCTTAGAGGAGTTAACAGCCCCAGCCAGAGCAGGCATTAACTCTGCCCTCAGAGAGCATGGGCTCTCACTTTCAGGGGGTAAGAAACCGGTCTGTGGTGGCAGACTGGTCTACACCAGTCAGCTAGCACACTTGAGGCTGGTAGGCACCTTGAAGGTGCCCTCTGGGTGCATGTCATAATAAAACTAGTACCGGCATTAGTACAGATTTATTAAGAAGAGGGGTTTGAAACCAAACCTTTCAGTGAAGCCATCATGTAGCTGGGGAACATGTAATGACCAGTGCCCAGGACATGTACTCAAGATGGGTTCTGTGTTCACTTTTACTATCTAGCATTGGGATTAGACAGCACAGGGGCATATCTGCTCGTGCACATATGTCCTTGCATACAATATAATGCACCCTGCCTTTGGTCTGCAGGGCCTGCTGCAGAGATGACTTACAAATATTGCATGTATTGTCTGGGGAGCATGGTGCACAGGGTGTGCATCATGTGTTCTTGCTTTTGTCTGCACCATTTCACACAGCCTGCAATGGAAGTCTGCACGAGTTTGGTGGTGGGTCCCTTAGGGTGGCACAATACATGCTGCAGCCCTAAGGGACCCTCCTTAGCACCCATGCCCTAGGTACCATGGTTACCATTTAGTACAGACTTAGAGGTGCTAAAGGTCTTGCCAATTGTGGAACAATTGCACAGTTACCTTATTTTTGGGAAAGAACACGGACACTGGGGACCAGGTTAGTGGGAACCCAGTGCACTTCAGTCAAAGTTGCATAAAATACTAGACACAAAATGGGGGTGGCCATGTCAAAAGGGGGCACTTTCCTACACATAGCTTATGTGGTGCTCAGCTACCGTGTTGTGTTTGCATGCAACAAGATAGTAATTTTGTTTTGTTGTGTAGATGTTGGCAGGAAGGGCTCCAACTCCTTACTGCGTGTCCAACCGCCATGCCCAAACGTTTTTGCCTCTTGGAGACGTTCCTCCCTCTATTCATGGAGTTTTCATGTTTTTTGGTTTAATGTTCTCATTCTCTCCCCTATCCTTTTGAGCTTTCTCTTTTTCATACACATGTTCCTCCGTAGTAAGTATTTCAACCTTTGGTTGTTCGATAGACCACGATTACCCTTACACCAAGCTGCTCATTATGGCCATATATGCTTACCTAGGTCTACACTGAAAGTAGTCTTTCTAAATATGAAAGGGCTTAACCATCAGTGAAGCGCAGAAAGATCTCCGATTATTGCCACTCTCTGAAAGGGGGCGTGATGTTTCTGCAGGTAATGAAGATCCGACAGGGAGTCGCTATCTATGTGCAATGGCTGGGTGCATGACCTTTCATATTCCCCGTCACCGTCTAAGAAGAATGGGGTTTTCACACTAATATCCAGGAATTCTGGTCTCTCAATCATTATTTTGGAAAAGGGTGATAGTGGTAGATGGCTGATCAATCAACTTCAAGTGGGTGACTCAGAAGTGTTTGCAATAAACAAATATAGGAGTCGAACATTTACAACCTTGTTTTCTGATCCAATATGGCTCCCAAAATGGCTGTGTTCCCTTCGAGGACCTATATCATTCTGGGAGTTGACATTATCTTACCAATCGATACTATTTTAGATACAACCGCAGGCTTCAAATATAGAACCCATAAAACCTATAAAGCAATGCTCTCACTCTGCGCTGCACGTGTCCTACATACCCCCATTGGTAAGGACATCACCTTCTGCCCACTGCACAATAGCTTCTCTAGAATCTACAACGTATTAGTCAAAAATTCACTGTTACAAGACACCTTATCCTCTACCACTGAGCTCATCACTATGTCTGATCATGCAGCCATCTCTATTTCTAGTAGAATTAATCTTCCGCAAACTAAAAACCGTTTGTGGAGAATTAAATTGTAGAGTATGAAGCAAATGTCCAGGAAATAGGCCAAGAGTCAACATTGTTCCTAGAAGTAAACACTTCCTCGGTCTCTTCTCCAGTCACCCTTTGGGACTCCTTTAAATGTTTTTTTTCGAGGACCGGTAAGAAGCAGGATGTCTAAGAAAAACAAAGAAATTCGATATTCCCTAGACAAACTGGCGGCAGCTATCAAATCCCAAGCAATTATATACAGAGGTTCGAAAGACCCTTCTGCTCTGCCTCAACTAAAGACACTGAAGTATGAATATAATACAACTGTGAGTAAACGCACATACCTGTGGGTCCAGGCACAGAAAGGCTTGAACACTAGATAATTATTACTAGAAGCTTATACACTCAAATGTCCACCCAACCAAATTTTATAGGGCAATTTATGCATCTTGTCGTAAGATATATGTACCAAGAGTTCATACCTGTGCTGCTCTTCAAATGATTATGTGGTTGCCATCACATTGATGTTTCTGAACACAAGCTAACATTTTGTTATGTTATAATGTGGATGGAGACAGCTTTCTTTTTTGTACTCACTAAAAAATTCAATAAACCTTTTTGAACAAAAAAGAATTTAAAAAAAAGAAATACAATATACATGCATACCATTCAAAAAGGAAGTATGAATATAATATGACTATAGTCCATCACACATGGAGCATGAATAGAGCAATGCAAAATATAGTACATTAATGTTCTGGTAAAGTAGTGGAGTGTGGCCTTCTCCTCAATTGTCTCAGTTAAAATGACCTTTTGTTCAGAATGTGGACTCTTGGTCTCATTTTGACAGTAACCACCAAGAATCTGCTTCAATGCGAAATGGTCTCACAAATGCGGATGCAGTGTTCATGTGCTCCTCTCCCAGGATGAGAAGAACAGTATGGACAGCATGCCTGATCTTCCATGTACCTGAAGGCCCTAAGGATCTGTATCAATAGAAGGACTCATCTTTCCTGTGCTTGCAGTCTCTTGGCAGCAGGAGTAGCAAGCAGAGAGATGTGCAGTAGCCCTAAAGCACTGCTGGAGCAGAGGGTCGTTGTCAGGCAAACACTGATGGACCTGCATGCAATGTAATTCCAAGTAAAGAGCCCTGCACTGGCCCTGCCTTCTGGGAATAGTAAAGAAGCACAGGGGACGCAAGATATCGTACAAATTCCTATACAACCTGCGCTGCTCTTGGCCAAGCACGGAGTGGCCACAATTTGGATTGGAACCCGGACGCCGAGCACAGACACGTGAATTAGGAATGTACTAGAGCAACATTTACACCCCTCCTGCACTGATGAAAAAGCTGATGAGGCTGTGGAAGTCTGGAGGCTGATACTGGACGATGTTATTGTACATGGGGACTCAGACACTTATTCAGACCAGGGAGAACAGGAAACATGAATGTATACAGAGTGTCCACTAAATACAGGAGTCGAGGTTACTAAGCGTGGACTTGATGAATGTACAATCATGTTAGCTAACAGACTTGGTATAAGTAATGGTGCTTACTCTGTATTTAATTTCATTTTCAGGAATACTAGATGCATAGAATGGTAACTGCACTTGACGATATGCACTGAATGTTTCTTTTTTTTTGTTATCATAAATGCAAAAATAAAGGTTAAAAAAAAGCCCTGCACTACCTTGAATAGGAGTAATCCATCTGAAAAACTTGACATTACAAGAGGCAAAGCGCTTGTTAAATTTACCCTGAGCTGTTAATGATATGGCAGAGTCTAGGCATATATCCAAGGTTATCATTTTGGTGCCCTAGGAATAAAAACATTTGTGAATAACTATAGAAGACTTTCCTGTGACTAGATCATATCTACAAAGTGGAACACTTGTTTGCATCATTCAAGCTGAAAGGACTTGACAAGAGTATTAAAAAGAGTGGGTAAAGAAAGGTGCATGCAACACAGGACCAGAGGTCAACCTGCTGAAACATCCAAAATAATATTAACTTTTGCCATCTTTCGAAAAAGTAAGCAACTCTTTGGCCACAGCAAACTACCACACCACATATCTAACCGATTCAGGTGGATATGGATATTGAGTCTATCTGTGAAGAAAGTACATTTTAAAAAAATCAAAAAAGCCATCTTTAGTGCTCAATGCAAATCAGCCAAACACCTACAAATGCCATTTAGGTATATCTGTGGGCAGCAAGTCGGAATAGCCCCTGAAGATACTATTCTGTTGAATGAGTTTTTAGTTGGATCACGGATATACTCAATTATTTGTATCAGGAAAGAAATGGTTGCTATTAGCAAACTGTAAGGTTCTTTAGGAACCTCATCAGAGAGAAAGTGGCAGAGTCACGCTGGTTAGGCCAGGTAATGCAGCCAGAATCCTTGGTGCACTACCAATCCTACTGAACTATTAAGCTGTAGAAACCTAAGTTGCCATGGTCATGCACGTTGAAGGAGGCTCACAGCAGGGTATAGGCACCGGTCTACCATACAGGAAACAGATTTTAAGTCCATGGTGGTGTCGGTAACCCACACAGAGGAGGTATGTGGAGTCATCAAATCTATACCAAGGGAGAGAAAAGTCAGGTAAAGGGAAAATTCCAAAAGTACAAAAGGCATCCAGGACACTTTTCTGTAAAGTGAAAGGAGTCATTCTGGTGCAAAGTCTAATGAAAGGGAGCAATAACTTTTCAAATGTCATGTAAAGGGAACTGAACAAAAAGGAAAATAGTCAGTAGCCATGTGGGGCTCTGAAACAGCAGGCTTTTAGGGAAAAAAACATGAGTGGCCTCCTGAGCTTCTCTGTGTACAAAAGGTACAACCAGGCATGCAACTTTCCCAAGAAGGGCAACATTATATAACTGAGGCATTAGCTCTGTTGGTCCAATATTAGCACTGGCAGTCTCAACAATATTCTCTGGAGTCATTGTCATCTACCTAAAAATTTATAAAACACACTGGAGTCCTCGCTGATATGAGACCCACTTAGTACAGAAAACATGAGTTTGTTTGAGGCTTCCTCAGCAATGGGTGACTGTTGTTCTTCACACCAACATGATTCATCAAAACAAGCTCTGATGGTGGTAAGCTTAAAGTACACTTCTGGGTGCTCCCTTGCAGTTTTAGTTTGCGAACACAGAGTTCGGGTCATATTTACTTACATCAAGAGGAAGATCTATACAAATCTGCCAGGAGCCTACCAACATAAAGACTTTTCCACCTATCTAACATATTGTCTGCGACCTCTGTAAGATCCCGCTAAGAGACTAAAATGAAAGTTAATCCTAAAGAGAACAGTAAAACCAGGGCTGCAAAGCTTGCACTCACAGAAGGCACAAACAAAGTGGGTTCACTTCAGAAAATAGTAGTTGATACAAGTTGTATCATTTGAAACCGCCCACTAATGCCATAAGCAGGATGCAAGAACAAAAGCTAGCGGACCAAAGGAGGAGGACCAAAGGAAGTTTCAGACGGTACAAACTACTACTAGCCTTGTGAAGAATGTCAAGATGAGAAGAAAGAAGACAAAGACTAAGGTGCAAGAAGCTTGAAGTAGCTGATGAGGTAGGAGCGTTTAACTGTGCCTAGGCACCAAGCAGCCCTTTTGAAACTTGCTTTGATGACCAAATAACGTTCCACTAGAGTGTTTTATATCCAGAACACCGTACCTGCTTCAAAAAAAGGGAATATAAGTAAATGATGCCAAAAGTGTGCAGAAACAAGTATTATTCTCCAATGACCTCACAAAAAGGGAAACATCACAACTGCTCAGGTGTTTGGTATGAAAGATCTATTGTAATATTCTATAAATATTGGAAACAGATGTCACTAATTCTTCCAAAAACATATGCATGAAAAATAACTATAATGAAGTGCTAGTTCGCTAGTACTTTTGAAAACACACTGAGGTTTTTGAGAGATTAAATTAACCTTGCAGATTAGAGCTGCCATCTTTCAGGACACAGAGATAACATCAGCAATCTTAACTTTGGCAGATGGTTATGTTGTATGTATTGTCTCAACATCCAAACGTGCCTCAGAATTTGACAGGGGTATGGAATGCTATGCAAATGATGCAACGTAATGCAATTTAAATCATGCTACCATTGCCCCACCAGCTTAGAAAAAAATAATAGGGTAAATGTTGTGCTCTGCTATCAGTCAGATATAGCCTGCCTTCAGAGTAATAATTATCCGTTTGGATAATCTGTGATCAAAGGCAGTTTTACAGGTTATTTTTCCCATACCCAGGACATCAGCCAGCAAAAGAAATAATACAGCATAAGTTGCATATCTGGTGGAGGGACTGGGTTTATTTCCTTAATAAAGGTGCTCCATTACGAGCCATTTGATTGCCAACCATCCAATGATCTTGGAGTTGGTATTTATTGCATCTAACTTAGAGGTAGGCTCATCTTGGCAGACTGGAGTACAAAGAACGTGATGAACAAACAGCAACTATATAACAGATATTTTAAAATGGCACTGTTGATCTTTGGTCATACACAATCTGTGTGAGTCCAACATGGCACCACAAACATTTCTTTTATAAGAGCACTACTTTATTTATTCTTTAAAAAAAAGAAAAGCAAATAAAGTTTAAATAGCCAAATTTGTATTGGACACAGAGAGAATATTTAGTTTTAGCCTCAGTCTGTTATTAGAACCCTAACAAATCCCATTACAATACCCTAATAAATAGCTATTTTTATACGATCACTAAACTTTTAGAGTAAATAGGGAATTTGATGGATGATGCATTTCTAGAAGGTGAAATGAAATAGCAAACCCAGTATGAAATGCTCATTAATGAGTGATTAATGAAATACATTTTTTCAAATAGGGTTGTTCTTCAAAACAGCTATTATTGGCTTTTAGAAATAGCATAATGAAATATGCTAATAGATTTAACAAGAGAGATTATGCAGACAGTAACACAAAGAATGACATGCATATTCTCTCCTAAAAACCTAAACATATAATTTAATGAATTAACAGAATTTATTTTAATATAATTTTATACTAGCTCAGGTTAGCATTGAATTGTTTGGCTTGATCAAAGAACAACCAATTAGGTGCCAAAGACAAACACCAGGAGATTGAGTTAGGAGTGCAGGTGCACCCATAACTACGTCCCAGCCAGTGTGAGTTTATTATGAGATTCATAATGTAATATCAACAATTACTGAATAAAAGTACCAACCTTCTTGCCCTGAATTCATTTCCCAAACAAGATGATGCACTCCCCCTCGTTCCTCCAACACCTCTATGAATTTTCCTTATTTTTAATGATGTGATGGGGAGAAGGGAAAAAAAGAAAAAGTACAGTATCCGAACAGCTGTAACAGAAGGCATGTAGTTTTCTAAACACAATAAAACACATTGTGCGATTGTGTTTCAGATCTCTTTCAATGATGAAGTGTGCACTTGGAAGACATAGGCAGAAGAAAATGGTTTTGTCAAGAATGTTTTTCCTTTGTTCACAAGCATATACAGATAAGCATGCTAAACACCTCCAAATTCAATGACTAAAACTTATTTGTGGATTTTCATAGCACCAAATGTGTTGCAAGGCATTCACTCCAGGGCACTTATATGCATGGCTTCATGCAGATAGGAGCAGTAGGAGCATGTTTGGCTCAGCTGTTGAGGTAGGGTAGGTGGGTTAACAACAGGGATGATCAGTGGTGATAATGAATCAGCTCACATATATTGCACAAGCCTTGCTAAAGTGTCCTTACTCTGATGTCAAGTACCACAGTCCATAATATATTTCAAAAGGTCCTGAACGTTTTTCTCATCTTTTCTAACAGGTTTCTGGAAATTAATTCCTGATTCACTGCTCATGTCAAGCAGCTTGACATGGCACTAAGTTATATAAAGCTATAAATCTATTGTTAATATAACCGGTCTCAGTTTAGTTCAAGCTTGAAGCACGTAGTACGTGGTGTAAGGCATGCAGTTTTAAAAGTAGCTGAAAATCATACATCTGAAAGGAGCAAGTGTTACTCTGCCTAGCACAGTGATAAAAACAAGAAATATGTTTCAGTAATACTGTTCTTGACAGGACCAACACGGCAATGGAGGACTATCCCAAGAATAATAAGGATAGGTAGCGGAATAAACTGTACACAGTCTCGGCCCTAAAGAGGCACTATTGCCCACCATCCACTGAACCCGCGGCCATCTACTAAGGCGCATTCAGCACTCTGCAAACTGCACACCACATGGCAGCGATTGAACATACTGGCATCCCATCCTCAAGTCTGCTGCTTGGAAACCATGGCAGACACGCCCCCAACTGCTCATTGGATAACTAGGAGGCAAAATGCAACAAAATGTAGGAGAATGCAATGTGGGCTGTGTGAAAATGATGTGACCAAGAACATCAACGCCTGTATTTATTTGAAGCTACTCCTGGTCATCCACGTTGCCCCTCAAAAGCAGTTTCCCAAGCTCTCAGCTTATCATCCCATTAAAGAAGCATTCCACTTACAAACCTCCTACAAAACTCCACTGACAGGCAGCACTTCCAACCCACCTTAACAAAGATGATGCAACTGTGGCACAACTAATTACACATGAATAAGGCAAAGATCTATAGACCTATTACATCCATCTGTACCTCCGCTTTCTGAAAGAGTTGTCAAAGTGCCATATAGCCACACCACTAGTCAATAGCTCTCCTCATGACTCATGACATATACTGTTTTTCTTTGCCTCCAACCTCCTTGGAGCCACTACCAATCTACTTAGCCTTTACACCCACTTATTCTATTAAACCCCTCTGATCAAGCCTCCAATTGTTTCCCAGGGAGACTATACTCTATACTCTTCTAGCACTCATTATTAGAGACAGGCTTTCATTGCCAGTTCCATTTCCTTTACATCCACAACATTATTTCTCTACCTTTCATTCCAGAAGATCAATGTCCTAGTCTCTGAACAACCTCATGCTGCCCTATTTTAAAATCTCAGATTCTGTAAAACGAGAAAATGAACCTTTAGATTATTCATTTCTGCTGATGGAACTCAAGATACATTTACAACAAAAGAAATACAATTACTGAACCGAGGTGTTCAGCCCTTCTAGTTTATCCCTCCCCTTAAATAGATGCACACAAATGACTGCTGAACATGATCCTTCCACAGTGAGTGTATAACTTAAGCAAACTATCTGACTGTGGTGGTAGGTTTTCATTCTTAGCAAGCCTGCTTCACCACTTCATTTCTGCACCAGAAACTAGCTTTTCTTTGCTGTAGTGTAATGCCAGCCATAACCAAAAGGCGCATTCTTGAACCATTTTTCCTTAGTTCTCTAGAATTTCCCTCTCCAGCACATTTGCCAGTGTCAGCACCTCCTAGCCCCTTAAATCTCACCCTCAGTCACAAGTCTCATTACCCTTTCCTTCATAACCCAACTAATGCCAGATATGAAAGTTATGCCTGCCCGCCCCCTTGCATCCTTGAGGTCTTTTAAGCACGGTCTTCAATCTTCAACTTCCAAGATCTTTCCTTCACTGACTAGAACACATATTCAACTAAATCGGTCTTGCTACTTAACTACTATTCCCTTCATACTTAAATCCCCCTCCCTTCAGTCACAGATTACTCTCATTCACTCCCTGAAAACACATTTGAGAACACCCCCACTTTAAAAGAAGAAAGACCTCTAGCCCCGAACACCTTGTGGCCTGCAAGCAATACATTGATATTTTCAAGTCTGCACTCGCACAGGCAGTCGACTTCCAAATTCAGTTCTACATGCAAAGAATGATAGAATGCCCCTCAATGTCTCCTCTTCCGCCTTTCAAACCCAACCCACTTGATTTGCACACTCTACCTTTAGTGATAATCTTTCAGTATCCTTCTAATTAAATGTTGTAAATGTATAAGCCCTATCTTTTCTCCTTTTACAACACCATTTCAGCACCGCCCAACCTTTACTTTTCCAACTGCCTCTTGGCCTGTGCCGTGTGTACACTTTGGCACTTTATTCCAAAGATATACAAATCCATCTCCAGGTTTTATCTCCCGGTCTACTAAAACTCTTCCGACAATCACTAATCCCAACAAACCTTAACCTGTGCTCCCTCTGTGTATAAACCATCTGACACTACCAAATCTGTTGAACTAGTGCTCAGTTAAACTTTTACCACTCTCCAAAATTCTTGAGAGTTTGATCTTCAACAGAGTCAGTTTGGACCACACAGCTGGTAACCGCTTGCTGTTGGGTATCTGCAGACTAGACATCACAGCATTCCTCACTGCAGCAGCAAACTATTGTCTGTTTTCATCCTCATGTTTAAGCCAGCGACCTTTGACACGGTAAACCACAGCATCCTGCTGTCAACACTAGGAGCACTGGGGGCGCAGCACTCTCCTTACTGACCGCCTACCTCCGAGACCATTCTCATTTAGCGCACTAGATCTCCTTTGTATCAAAATTCTGTGATGGACCTCAAGGATTGTTCACAGAACCACTTACCTTCTTGCTGTATACCATATTACTGAGAGATACGGTCTCATTAAAAAACCCTTTGTTGCCATTTTGAAATAAATCCTCTTTATTTTCCTTAAAGTATTTCCATAATGCTGAAGTCTGACTGCTGTCTGTCATTAATCATTAAACATTCTTCTGCTTAAATTAACAAAAATTTAAATTACCTAGTTTGCAGCATGCTGTGCATTTTTCAGCCATTTGGTGGTTGAGTGGAGAAGTTATTTACTATAAAATATTTGTCCTTTCTTTGATAGGTTTCAACATAGGCCAGGCCCAGAGTACAATGCCGACTACAATTTCACAAAGTCCCGGTATGTGAGCACCATTTTTTTTTTTTTGCTGTGGGTTTGGAGGTGCACTGGGGGAGCTCCTAATGAAAATGTCACTGTCGACAGATGGCGGGAAGCTGATAAAAACTTAGAGGAAGTACTAGATGTTGGCGCTCAACCAGGGTTTTTTGAGATTTATAGGTAGCTACTACGTTCATTTCAACTTGGTTGTTGGGAGGGAGTTGTCAAACCAGCACCCATAGTGGGGTAGCTTGTGTAGCTTCCCGTTCTACTGCTAGATATGCCATATATGGAGGAGGGTGTCCCAGTAATAACCATATTGTGCTTGTGTACAATGAAAATACAACTCAAAGTCAGGGGCAGCTAGCTCTAAGTTTGTAAGGTAACATTAAAGTTTCCTATAAAAGTCAGCCTTGCCTTCCCAACCATGCCAGTGCACTCATATGTGAGCCAAGTGCCTTGCAAAATTGTTTATTTAGGGGAATTGGTATGTAGAATAAATATAGAAGTTGCTTTAACTCCACTTATCCATATCCCAAGTATTTAATAGATTGGTTCCAAGGAAGAGGGACTAACAACTCGGTGCTTCGTTATTCAAGATTTCGCAAGAAGGATTGCCAGATCTGCAAATTTAGTCTGTGCTGTACAATATTTGGGGCAGGGGTCAAGACCCAACAAACAACTCTGCTGAATATCGGGTAGGGCCCCCTGCTGTGTCACTTGTAACCTCTATTACTTGTGGCCAGTAGTTTGGGAGGGCATGACCACAGCATGTGTATTAGTTTTCCGTCTTGTTCACGGCATCTGGGGCATGCTGATGACACTTCTGGGCACATAGCATGTGGTCTATGTGGTGTAAGGTAGGCTCTGTGTAAGATCATAAATTGTATAAACTTGAATCTGGAGTTGTGAGAGACCTTTTTTAGGAAATCTATTACAGTTTCCTATTCCTTGTCCTGCAGGTTCCTTCCAATATATTGTCCCCACTTGTCTAGTAGCAGAGTCAGAGGTACCGCAAGGTGGGCACTTATTACACAGTAGAGCCACCACGACAGGTGTTTGCCGATAAGTGTACTGCCGGTATGAATTATTGCATGGTAGGTTCAACACTGTCAAAAAAGTAAAAAATTGTTAAAGCGGGTTGTCCGCCTTGTCGCCAAACAAGGGACGGCCATCAAAGGGCATGTCCAAAAGCATAGCTTTGACATCACCCGAAAAGCCAGTAGACCTCAACCAGGCGAAGTGTCTAAGGGCTACCGACGTGGAAATCGCCTTGCCTAGTGAGTCGGCGGTGTCCAGCCCACATCGGATGGTGAATTTCGCTGCGTCTCTCCCTTCTGCAACTGCACGGGAGAGCACAGCCCGGTCCTCCTCCAGGCACTGTCGCAGCACCTGCGCAACCATGTCCCACACTGAGTGGGAGTAACGGAGAAACAGACAGGCGGTGTTCACCTACCGCAGTCCCCAAGCTGGAGGAAGAAAACATCTTTTTCCAAAGGTGGTCAAGCTTCTTGGATTTCCTATCAGGTGGTGCGTTCAGGAATGCGCCTTTGGAAGTCGAGGCTTGGACAACCAAACTCTCAGGGATGGGGTCGGGCGGTGTGGGCTAAGAAGAGGCCACTGCCAGCTGAAGCACCGCGGTCAGGAGGTTAGTCCTGACCACCACCGTTGGAAGCTCAAGGTTTAAGGTCTCGGCTGTCCTACGCAACACCACTGCGTAAGATGCACCCTCCTCCGTAGTCACGGTAGGGGGAGAAAGCATGCTAAGGTCTGGAGAGGTGTCTAGACCACTGGCATCACCCAACTTCTCTCTCCAGTCTGGATCCTCTAACTGGTCTGCTAGATGGTCCACAGACCCCTCCCAGTCCTCCTCACCCTCCTCTGGTAGCCACTCAGGGCGATAGGAACCACCAGGGGAGAACAAGGGTACAAAAGTACCAATCGGCCCGGCCCCGTCGTCGGTCATGCTCCGTGTCTACATCGAGGGGGAAGCTGGGGTCGACGTAGGCTGGGGACACAACCGGCATCGGAGGGGGTGGATGTCACTGGATTCTGGGCCGGATCCAGGCCTAGATCCTTGGGGCCACCAGCATTGAAGGCCTAGAGCGCCCAGCCGAGTCCGCGGGGCCAAGGGCATGCCGTTGGAGTCGGACTGCCCAAAGATGGAATGAAAGGCTTCATAAAAGTTGCGAAGCTGGGCAGGGGTCGCACCAGCTCCCGGAAAAGGAGTGCAGGCCGGAATCGACCCAACAGGCTCCGCAGTCGGACCCAGATGACTACTTTCTTCTTCCAGCATCAGCAGATGGAAGGGGAGAAGACGAAGCTTCTTCATCTTCTTCTTGTGCTTCGACTTACCTGAAGACTTCGATGACGAGTGGTGGTGGTGGCTCTGCGGCAGGTCCCGCGACCTCCCTCTCGACCGGGACCTCGAACAGCGCGGAGCGAACTGCCGTCCTCGAGAAGCTTTCAGGACCGCTCCTGCAATGACTTCGGGTTCATGACCCGGCAGTCGGAGCACAACTTCGAGTCACGGTTGTGCTCCAAGCACCAAAGACACAAAAAGTATGGGTCCGTGACCGACATCAATTTGCGACAGGAGTCTAAAGCCTTGAAGCAGGTCCGACGTGACATCCCTCCGTGCATCAGAAATCGAACGATTAAAAAAAGGTGTCGACAAAAGTCGCAAAAACAGAGTCAAAAAGTGACTTGAGGTACCGCTCTCTCCGGATCTGCACTGGCTGGCGTGGAAAAAGAAAGAACTGACGTCCATGTGCTAAGGTGGCGTCTAAGATACCGCAACTTCATTCCAGCAACCACGACGCCAATGACGAGCGCGGAGTCGACCGACTCCACCTATCGACTGCTGCGGAAAAAATTCTCCGGATCCAGTCTGACGCCTGGGGGTAATTGTAAGGTGAGGAATCCATAACTAATTGTCTTTTTCAGATCAATTTCCCAATTGTGGACACTCCGGCCTGCTCCCATATGTGTAAGCGCAGCAACGTCATCGAGCCCGTTGGGGTGGAGAGGCCAAGAAGCGGAATATTTGGTGCTTATGGAGTAGTCTTTGACGTGTGTGTGTGTGTGTGTAAGGGCCAGTTTCCAGTATATGAGGGCGACTTTTAATAGTAACGGGGCCCGGGCTGGAGTGCACACAAGGTTGTATAATACCGTGTTCGAACATATCTGGTGTGTATGCTATTTAGTGTAGGTTATGTCCGGTTAGCCAGTATGACAGCCATTGTAATTGGCTTGCTAAACAGTAGGATCGGAAGTCTGGTGCTCCCTGCCTTCCTCTATCTGTCAGCAGCTGCATTTTGGTTAATCCTACCCTCCTTTGTCCGTTTCCCCAGATCAATTCCGTTAGCAGTATGTTCAGGGTTATGAAATACGATGCTAGTATAACCACCGATAGGTTAGTGAAGTAGTAAAGTACAATAGTCTTGGGAGCTTTACCATTTTAGATATAGCCACGCGTCCGGACACAGAGTGGGAGGAATATCCAGAATGTTATTTGCGAGCGCATGGCACAAATGGCTTTCTGTAGGTTTCCTTCCAGAAGGTCCAGTGTGTCCCTGTATATCTGGACCCCAAAATATTTAAAGGCTAACATGTACTCCCAGCTTAGGGTGTCAAACGTCTGACCCAGGTCTAGCGATATACATCCCGCAGCTCGGAGATCATTAGGGGTGGCATCCATTACAGGATCACAGAGGAATACGTGCAACAACTGGGTTCAAGAAAGTTGCATATTGGGTAGTCAATGTTATGTGTGCTCCTGGAGTAACGCCTTCCATTCACAACGTCATGTACAAATAGGATTACTGTACCTCCTGGGTAGGGTGGGTCCCCCTGGGCACAACTCTCGTCTATTAAATAGGATTCTCAGGCTGTAAATTAAAGATAATCAACAAAGAAAAAAGTTCAATCTTTATTTTTTATTTTTAATCCTTGAAGAAGTAACTCTTGTGGTTTCACTTCATTCAATTTGACTGACGAACCTTAAATCATAATGACTGGACTGGGATATCCAATGCATTTCGGGTATCTCACCCTTCGTCAGGGACCAATCCTATAACAAACATAATATCATGAGGGCCTAAACCTATGGTTATATTGATGTTGCTGTGATGCATGTAAATGCATGCTACCACACTAATCACAATCAAATACAAGTACATTGATAAAAGTCTATCCAGTATTCAAAACAACAAGCTTCTCTAACATCAAGTGTTGAAGTTAGTAGGTTGTTGTAGACTGACAATAAGAACGGTGACCGTGTCCATATCAAAGAACGTGCTAGTTATTGATGGTGCCAAGATACTCGCTTCCTCTTTAAATGGCCGTATGTCTGTTTAAAATAGGGTGCAACTGACGTGCTGTCGAGAATATTAATAGCGGGTGAATGTTTTACTACCCGAGCCTATTGTGCTTTAATCAGGTGTTATTCAAAAAGCACAGCGGTTTCATGCTAGTTAATTAATTGTGGATGTCTGTTATTATATCGTGCTTCCATATTCTGAACCATGCGTTCAACTTGTAACAAAGACATGCTCACTCCCTGATATTATGGGGTGTGCTCGAAAGAGAAAATTCATTATTGCGCCGTTAATGTGAAATTATTAATGTGCGCGATTAAATGCTCAGCGTGAGTTAAAATATACCTATACACAAGGTATGCTGTTAAAAACTTACGGTCCAGTCATAGTATTCTCTCTCAATACGCTGTGTATGTTGTTCGCGCTAAGTGCTGGTATTTCAAACCAGTGTATTAGTAATCGACAAGGGACTATCCTTGCCTGTATTTTTGGCGGCCATCTTTGAGTGGTTATTTTAATATGACTGCTGGTGTTGTTACCTTAGTGTTGGTCCATGCAGTGGGTATTTGATTTGGTTCTATATACCGTAAGAGCATTTTGCATTTAAACTATACTTTTATGTATAGACTCAATCGTGTATGACAAAATAACATAGGTTAATCGAATAAATCGCATCATGAAAACAATTTGAAAACTTTTTTTGATGTTTGGTGAACACAATGGTGATCACTCTGTTTTCATGGGCCTTGTTGATCAGGTTTTTTAATGAAGCAGAAAAGGATTCTGTTGGGTTTGTGTCCAGTTTAATGTAGATTGATTCATCCGAAACATGCTTATTAACCTCTTCCTCATAGTGTGTAGTATTTAAAATGACTAAGGCTCCTCCCTTGTCGGCTTTCTGACAAGTGATGTTGGGGTTATTAGCAATGATCAACAGGGCCCATGAAAACGGAGTGATTAATGATAAAACGAAAAGGTTTTTAATACAAGTACACCCGAGGAGTCCAACCATTTACATGGTACCTAAAATACACAAAGACACCCTCCACCCGCCATTTAGACCAATCGTGTCTACTAGAGGTAGCATACATGAACCAATAGGAGAATTTATAGATCGCTATCTACAACCTAGCGTCACAAAAAAGCAAACATTTGTCAAAGAGCACAGATTTTTTTAAACAAATTACAACAAACCACAATTAATGCGGATGATACTGTTCTCATGTGCACAATAGATTTAAAATCGTTGTATACCTCGATACCACATATCTTGGGAATAGAAGCAGTAGAACACACACTTCTACAAACGGACATAAATCCAGACATACAAATATTTCTCATGGAATTGTAACAATTTACCCTCTTTCAAAGCTATTTCAGATGGAAAGACCAGTGGTTCTTACAAATGACATGAACTTCCATGGGCAACTGTGCCGCGCCGGCATATGCAAATTTGTCTATGGAGAAATTCGAACAGGAAAACATTTTTAACAAACACCCGTGGGTTGAGTACTGCAAATTGTTCCTTTGCTACATCGATGACATTTTCATAGTATGGAACAGTCCAGAAATCACTCTAGTTGAAGCATTAAACAAACTAAATGACAAACGAAAGAATCTAGTTTACCTATGACATACAAAAAGAAAAAATCACATTCTTGGATGTACAAATAACTATTACAGAGAATACTTTTGAAACCGACATCTATAGAAAACCCACGGACCGCAACAACACCTTACGTCACTTACCATATTCTCAAATGCTTAGGGTAAGACGGATAGTATCTAACCCACAAATCGCCGTTACGCGGCTAGATGAAATAACAGAACGTTTCACACAGAGAGGCTACCCAAAGTTTGTACTTGATCAAGCCAAACAGAGATCCTGTTCCAAAAGTCGAACAGATCTCTTACAAAAGTCACCCAGCAAAACTACTAATCGTATAGTGATGGTGTCTAAGCATTCAACAGCAAGCAAAAGTTTTAAACAGACTATAAAACAACATTGGACGATACTGACCCTAGAACCAGATTTCAATCCGTTGTTTTCTGAATTTCCGATCTTTGCGTATACCAGAAATAAGAATATGGGAGCAATGCTACATACAATTAAAGGTGTGTAATGTTGTGAGTTGATACTCCTCCTCAGTTCATTTGATATAGAAGTAATCAAAGAGACCATTAAGTCTAGTTGATAGAAAGAACTTGTTTTATTTACTTTCAAATGAACTGAGGAGGAGTATCAACTCACAACATTACACATGAACTTTCCCTTGAGGCCATAGAGGTCCAGTGCCTCGAGTTAATCTCCTCCAAAACAACTTACAAATACATTGGGCAATTTGATCTGGAACAGGGATCCCTGGACCCTGTAAATCTAGCATCCATACAATTAAAGGTGATAAAGACATACAAAAGTAAATTTGTAGAGGAACAATGGCATGCCACAACTGTAATAACTGTCACAACATAATACCAGGAGCAACCATCACACATCCCAGAAAAGGCAATAATATCAAACTACAAGTCACAGCTACATGTGACACGATGAATACGGTTTACAATTAAAATGTCCTTGCGGACAAGTTACATTGGAAAAACCGAGCACAAACAAAGTCAGAATAAATTAACATAAATCCAACATTCGCACGAAAAACATGAAATGGGTTGTGGCCAACCATTTCCACGAAAATCATTATAATATCAGTCAACTTAAGTTCTTGATCCTAGAAGTGGTTGCCAAGAGAGAGGGGCGCGACAACAGAAAATACATTCTCCAGCAAGAAAATTACTGGATAAAAACATTGGACTGCATGAAACCATATGGGATGAATGACCGTATAGAATTATGATGTTATTAATGAACATAACCACACTGAATTTCCTTGCTGTCAACATTTGAGACTGTTAAAACTCAATGCTTCCTCGTTAACATTAATTAATTCTTTTTACGTTTACCAGGCGCCAAAACATTTTTTTTCATGTTGTAATTACCAGGGTTTTCATCATTTACATTCATTGTTTTATTGTGTTTACCAAACATCCAAAAATGTTATCTAATTTTTTTCATGATGCTATTTATTAGATTAACCTATGTTATTTTGTCATACACGATAAGAGTCTATACATATAAGTATAGTTTAATGCAATATGCTCTTACGGGATATAGAACTAAATCAAATACCCACTGCATGGACACATACTAAGGTAACAACACTCAAAGATGGCCGCCAAAAATACAGGCAAGGATAGTCCCTTGTCTATTACTAATACACTGGCTTGAAATACCGTCACTTAGACACAAATAACATACACGGCGTATTGAGAGAGAATACTATGACTGGACCGTAAGTTTTTAACAACAAGCCTTGTGTATAGGAATATTTGAAGATGTGTGATGCAAAAAGGTACAGAGTTCCTCTGGCAAAGAAAGGGGGGGGGGGGGGGGGGGAAAGAGGGAAGATGTATTGTCATATGTCAAAGAAAATGGGGCCTGGTCAACAGTGACACAGGTAAAGAACAGAAGGGGGGAATCCCTTGTTGGAACTAGGGCTCTCACACACCCAGCAAGCTAGGTGTCATGCTTCATCATATGAGCCTGCCCCTCGTCAGGTCGGTGCTGCAATTCCTGACGGGCTCCCAATATTGGGGCTCTTTGGCGGGGATCTTTTGTTCCTGCCGAAGGGTGCAGTGGTTATGCATGCCCTACTCTCAAAAAGATACCTTCTGCCTCCTAATGATAAGACTCTGGTTCATCATGCGAGTGCATCTTGATGTGTTGTTTATTGTCACCTTTTTTGTAGGTTACTTCACTGAACCTGTTGGGTATGTAGATTGTTCACATACCCATTGTTGTAGATAGTTCTTATTATTGATCCTGAGGAAGTGCCTACCATGGCACGAAACATGTCGATCTTTTTGAGAGTAGGGCATGCATAACTAGTCACATAAATCACTAGTGCCTATACCCACCTCAACTCCTATTGTTTTTAGTTAGGCTGTTTACCACTTTAATAAAATTCACGTGTGGACTAACAGTACCTATTTTATACATTCACCCACATCTACACATCCTAGGGCCCCTTACCCCCACTGCACCCTTCGGCAGGAACAAAAGATCCCCGCCAAAGAGCCCCAATATTGGGAGCCCGTCAGGAATTGCAGCGCCGACCTGACGAGGGGCAGGCTCAAATGATGAAGCATGACACCTAGCTTGCTGGGTGTGTGAGAGCCCTAGTTCCAACAAGGGATTTCCCCCTTTTATTCTTTACCTGTGTCACTGTTGACCAGGCCCCATTTTCTTTGACATATGACAATACATCTTCCCTTTCCCCCCCCCCCCCCTTCTTTGCCAGAGGAACTCTGTACCTTTTTGCATCATTAGTTGACAGGGTATGTACACTGGACCTCATTAAACTCACCCCCTTGTCCCTATTTTGTTGACACATAGGAATATTTGAACTCACTGCTGAGCATTTAATCGCGCACATTCATTATTTCACGTTACCGGCACGATGATGAATTTTCTCTTTCGAGCACACCCGATAATATCACCGAGTGAGCATGTCTTTATATTACAAGTTGAACGCATGGTTCAGAATATGGAAGCACTATATAATAACTGAGACATCCACAATTAATTAACTGGCATGAAACCGCTGTGCTTTTTGCATAACACTCGATTATAGCACAATAGACTCAGGTAGTAAAACATTCACACGCTATTAATATTCTCAATGGCATGTCAGTTACACCTTATTTTAAACCGGCATACGGCCATTTAAAGAGGAAGCGAGTATCTTGGCACCATCAATAACCAGCACGTTCTTTGATATGGACACAGTCACCGTCCTTATTGTCAGTCTACAACAACCTACTAACTTCAACACTTGACGTTAGAGAAGCCTGTCATTTTGAATACTGGATATACTTTTAGCAATGTACTTGTATTTGATTGTGATTAGTGTGGTAGTATGCATTTAAATGCATCACAGCAACATAAATATGAACATAGGTTTAGTCCCTCATGATATTATATGTTTGTTATAGGATTGGTCCCTGACGAACGGGTGAGATACCCGAAATGCATTGGATATTCCAGTCCAGTCATTACGATTTAAGGTTCGCCACTCAAATTGAATGAAGTGAAACCATGAGAATTACTACAAGGATTAAAAATAAAAAATAAGGATTAAACTTTGTTCTTTGTTGATTATCTTTAATTTACAACCTGAGAATCCTATTTAATAGGACGAGAGTTGTGCCCAGGGGGACACACCCTACCCAGGAGGTGCAGTAATCATATATCCATTTCAGTATAAAATATCCTTATATTTAATGACGTACTCCGTCCGGGAATGAAACCACATTGGTCTGTGTGTATAACTTTTGGTAACATTGGTAGTAAGCGACGGGCTTGAATTTTGCTTTATAGTTTATACTGCATATTTAGTGATGATAAAGGTCTGTATGCCGTAATATAAGTGTTGTCCCTGCCAGACTTGGATAGAGATATCACCAGTGCCTGCCCATTGTAGTGCGTAATTTGCCCTTTTGTAGTGCAGTTTGATACATACGTAACAACTGGGGTGCCAGCTGCGTTGCAAAAGTCAAATAAAATTCCGAAGGGAGCCCATCAAGGCCCGGTGTTTTATTGCGTGGAAGTTCCCGGATTGCCACCCTGATCTCAGTATGTGTTATTGGGCCTCCAGGTCAGCCTTATCCTCTGTTATTATCCGAGGGATTGTGAAACGATCTAGAAAGTCAGTTCCCTCCTGTGGATGTGCCGATTGGGGGATTGAATACAGGGGGCTTATAGTAGTTAAGGAATGCACTGTTGATTTCCCGCTGCGTGGTAACATGTAACCCTATTGGGGTATTGATTTCTAGTATGGGGGAGGGGTTGATGGCGGGGCAGCTTAAGTATTCATGCCAGTAGGGTACCTGGTTTATCCGCTTCTGTATGTAACCTCTGTTGTATGTGCGTTGGTATACCACTCGCAGGTGTTCCAGTAATTCAGCATTTTCGATTCATGCTTACTGGAGGGCTGGTGCCTTCTCTAAGTCTAGTGCTGCCTCTTGCTCTAGTATGCTTAGCCCCGATTCAACACGGGCAGGTCACTGTTTATTAAGTGTCGCACTCTAGCTGTTGTGCTAATACATCTATAGTTGTGTCAAAAGAACACACTATCTTCTAAGAGACGGGGGTCCAATCTCCACGTTGGTACTGGTGCGGGGACCCAACACACGCTAGGGTCAATTTTAGGGGATTGTGTTCAGACAGCATTTTTTCAAGGTGGGTGGTGTGTGTTATCTGGGGTAGGAGCACAATAGTGCATAGTATACGGTCTATATGTATGTGTAATAAGTGCGGTGGGGAATAAAATGAGTATTCTCGCATGTATGTATGTATGTTGACTGCGCCAGACGTCTGATAGAGACCATCCACATCCCCAGGTGCAAAGGGCCTTGACTTGGCGGACAGATGTTGCACCTGGCAGGGGAGGGTGCAAACGGTCAAATGATGTATCCAGCACTGCGTTGAAGTCCCCCCCCTATTATCCATGGGTAGGTAGACCAGTTTGCCAACGCTACGTTGAGTTGTGTAAGAAATCTATCTTGTTCTGTGTTCGGGGCGCTTATACTTCTAAGAATTACTTGTTTACCATCTAGGACATATCATCCATTCCGGTCTACTCATTTTTTTAGGACTTCAAATGGGACCCCAGTTTTGATCCATATTATAGCCCTTGTGCAGATGCAGAGTAGGACGTATTGTGCACCTGTCCTCTCAATTTCTTTTGTAGTTTGGTAGGCATTGGTTATGTGGTTTTCTTGTAGGTATGCGTGTGAATTTTGCACCAGCGTAGTTGTGCATATATCCTATGCCGCTTATGTATGGAGCCCATGCCCTGGACTTCCAGGTAGTTATGTTATACAATTCCTTCACCTCCATGTGTGTATGTACAGTCTAGTTGCATTCTCCTGCAGAGTAGGTGTCAGGAGGGTCCCTGTGTATGTCATGGTTGGAAGGTGCCCGCCAGTGGATCTTTTAGGGAACAGCAACTTCGGAAATCCCAATACTCGGTCCGACATTCGAACTTTGTCTGACCGAACTATCTCAATCAAACATATGAACATTATAGAATTTGTGCATTTGCTGTTGGGGTGATGCCAAACCAGTCCACAGTGGAAGTGTGTGGTTCACTTAGTGCTGTGATAATCTTAAGGAGGGGGCACCCGGAGCTGCCCTTAAAGCTGCATCGATACTACTTAGTGACTGAGGGGAGTGCAAATGTCTGCAGGGGACAAGGGAGCATTATCACCACAGAATGCAATTATTGTAGCCTGTTAACTTTCCACTACTCTCCCCTCCGCTACTTAACTGCATAATGTCTAAGCAGTGTTCATAACAGGGTTGGTGTGAATTGGGAAAGTGCTCCATGATACATCATCTTGTGGTAAGCGCAGTGTACCAGTCGCATTGACGTTAACCCAGGAGGTCATTCGCCATTTGCGGTGCAATAGTGGGGTATAGATTTAGACTGTTTTCTGAGTCCGAATGCTCAGCAGTGTTGGCTGATGAGTAATATGTGGATACAAGTTCCACTTCATGGACTGCCGTAGCCGTCTTGATCGTTGCCCGCCGGCCTTCCAATGCCTGTTCTTGTGACGGGGTCGCTTCTGCTTTCCTGCAGAGTTGTTTCTCGCGTCTTCTTGACTCCATTGTTTTCTGTGTGCGAAGGAGGGTGGTCCGCCGTGTTCCTTTCATTGCTTGCTCAGGGAAATTGTATTCTATCCAAGCCCAGACCATTTCAGGCATATAGAAAAAGTGACTCTTCTGTCCGTGGATTATTTTCAGTCGGGCTTTGAACAGCGGGGCATATTTAATGTTGATTGATCTGAGGGATTTCTAAACTTATTGGTAGGAAGCTCTTTGGCATTGTACCATTAAGGTATTATCCTGGATGTTGATTTGTACATTAAAAGGTGCTTTCTCCCTGGCACAGCACAGGAGGGCGCCCCAGTCCTTCTAATTGAGTATTCCGGCTACTATGGGGCGCAGCGGCGCTCCTGGTATTGGCCTTCTGGTGGGGATCCTCAGTGAGCCCTTCTGTTGCCTCGTATGTCCACAGCCATGTTTCTATGAACTGTGTTGCATGGGTTCTTGTGCAATTTTCTTGCAGTCCCACTATCCTTACATTGTGTGGGCAGGAGCGGCCCTCTGCATCTTCCACACGGTCTTGTAGCACAGCTACTTGTTTTTGGAAGTTGTGCGATTTTATTTATGTGGTCTTTTTGTTGTGGGGCTAATATGGCCAGTTCCAACGTGTTGGTTTTTACTACGTCCGCCAACTTTCTGTGGTCTGCCTTGAGAAGGGTGAGTTCTGTTGTAAGGGTACCGAGTTGATGTTAAATTGCTTTGTGAGAGTCCCGGATTTCCTGTAGTATTACATCTATGTTATCTTTTGGTGGGTCCACCTCAGTGGAGGGCACGTAATCCTCGGAGGATGTGGTGAGGGAATCCTCAAGCTCTTCATTTTGCACGCGCCCAGTGTCCGTTTGGTATGTTGCCCTTTCTCTTGTTCTCTTGTGTGCCACACCCTTTCCCAACGCGTGCCACTTGGCTTTTGTGTGGTCCATTCTAGGGTGACAGATGCTGCAGCCAGGAAAGACTGGGGGGGGGGGGGGGGAGGCAGTGGTTTAGTTACTCTACAAAGTTCGTTCCGAACTGCGCCCTCGGTATGCCCCCTGCAGAGAGGCGATAAGTCGCACCCACAGTGTTTAATGTGCCTTGTCTTCCCCTCACGTGTGTCGACAGTCTCTCAGGTGAGATGGGAGGTCAGGAGTAAGCACCTTTGTGTTGTTTTATAAAAGTGCCCACCGGTGGTTAGTAATCAGTGTCCTCGCACCACGATGAACTCAGGGTCCCAGCAGGGGCCTCCCTTTCTTAATGCTGCGCAGCTAAGGTGCAGACCCCAGGGCAGTTAGATCGTGTCCCCGAGGCAATTTCTACTGGTCAGGTTTGCCATACATGCACTTGGCGTGCACTACCTCGGTGAAAGGGGGGGGGTAACATTCCTCTGATTGGGCTGCTCCAACTTTACTTGTCTAGCCAGTGACACCGGGCTCTGTGGTAGTTTCACGCAGGCCCTTCAGTTTGTTGAGCTCTGGGTATTGGTGATTCTTTCTTCGTGGATCCGCGGCTATCTTCAGCTCTAGTACTACCAATCAGGACAGCATATTCACGGTTCCACGTGCCCGGTCTTGTCTATGGACCTGCCGCGCCCAGTCGGGGTACTCCACTCCACTCGCCACCTGGTGAGAGCAGCATCTAATAGAACCCCAGATTCAAGTAATCACCCAGGCAGCAGGTCAGCAATCAACACGATCTCGCACCAGTCAAGGGGCAAGCGGGAGGGTCAGCATTTGCTGCCACTTCAGGGGGGGGGGGGGGTTGCATTACAGAAGACTACGACCAATATGGCAGTCGGTACCAGTCTGTTCAGGGCTAGGCTGCGTTTCAAACGCAGTGTTCATCAGTTAATGCTGCTATATGTGCGATTGGAGTCCGCTCCTCCATTCAGAGTGCTTTAGAGGTGCCTTTCTCCTCCGTGTTACTGCTCTCTGGGGTAAGCAACACTGGCCCCTCCCAGTGTTGGGACCTGGGATTCGGGGGCTCCCTCCCTCCAACGTTGCATCCGTCCTCAGTGCATCATCATTCCCAGCCACCATGGTGGGTGCGCAACAAGTTAGTTATGCAGCCTCACCTCGCTCACCAGGTAACCGCTCAGGAGCTCCGGTCAGACGGGTCCCAGATTTCAGCAGCCGCGGCGGTCTATCCAGGTGTGACGTCAGCAGGCCCAGGGAGCATTCCACTCACAGGGAGGGGTCTCCGTTGTTAATTTTGTTCCGTCGTGGGGGTGGCTGATTAAGCCAGCTAGGGCACGACTCAGACCCAGGTGTCTGTCAGGGTCTCTCTGGTGGTTGCGCGCCTCCCCTCGTCTGGTCGTCTTCGGGTCTGTTGAAGCACAGGCAGGCTGCTCCATGCGGTCCAGGAGGGCGCTGTGCACACCAAACTCCGGAGTGAGCACCGGATTTGCTCACCCACAGACTGGCTCAATCCGTATCCACGAATCTGCACCCGATGCGGACGGCCAGAGTTTGAGTGGCCCAACACCACGAAGAGGTCTCTCCAGCGATACTGACCTGGGAAATAATGATCCTTGACAGACCTCTCCAACCAACGCCTGCAGCCCCTTTCTGGAAGATTACCCCTCCCCCCTCCCCCCCCAGACCGCGAGCAGAGCTGGTAAGAAAAGCCCAACGCCAAAAGACACCCCTGCACCAGTCGTCCCACAGCCTTGGGTGGCCCAACCGACGGTTACAACAACCCAAGACATCCCAACTTACCTATCCAACCGGTGGTCGTCTCCAGAAGATTTTTGTCCCTGAGCCTGCAGTGTTTGTTACAACCAGAGAATCCTCATTGAAAACAGGACTCCCGACGCCAAACAAGTTCCCTGCACCCAGCCGTCCTAGTGCCGTTAAGGGCGTTTGAGTGTGCGCATCCTCAACAATAGGAGAACCCTTGTCCTGACCCCAGAAAACCAATTCATAATCATAAGTACATACAGCTAAACCGATAACATTCTTTTCCCCCATAGGACTGCAAAGAACAATTTTCACAAGAAAGCAGTCAAAGTGTGTAGTTGGTGTGTATGAAACCTTAAGAAACTGCAAATATACAAAAACTGATTTACTTACCTTTTCTCTAGGAAATGTCCCAGTGTGATATCTAGGCATATCACACTGAGTAGAAAAAGTAACTTAAAAAGTAATCTGAAAAGTAACGTACAAAGTAATCGAAAAAGTAACAGAAAAGTAATTCCAATTGTTCTATGAACAAATGACTTCCCTGTAACCTATTCAACTGCATTCAAACTGTATTTTACTCCATTATTCTTTCAAAGTACTATTACACTTACCTGTACCAGGCCAGGCTTGGTTCTGGAACATAAAATACAACCAAATAATATTTTATACAAACAAAATTGGTCTGAGTTCAGTCTTCGAGTGTGTGACATGTCTTGCCTGTGTGTGTACAATAAATTCTTAACACTACCCTCTGATAAAGCCTTACTGCTCGCCCACGCTACGAAGAATAGAGAGTAAGGTATTATCTACTTTTAACTTTGGGGTTCCACTGGACTTTCTGCACACTATACCTTACTTTGGGATAGTATATACAGAGCCAGCTTCCTATAGTAAAATATTGCAAACAGAGAGCATAAAGATAGTTTGGTGGTGCTATTGTGGTATGGGCACCTTACTACCAAAGGTGTCTAATGACAGTCTGGAAAGATCCAGTCAGTCGAATAATATGTTATTTATAAACCCAAAGCAGTTAAAACAGTATGGTATCAAAGATACACTGTCCAAAAAATAAGGACTAATAAGGATCACTATTCCTGTTTATTGTAAAATATGAACAAACCGATAGTCTTCTGATACAGATGATGTACAACTTTGTTCTTAGTGGATGAACAGACAACAAGTGTTTCGTCACTTTGTGACTTTTTCAAGGCTTTTGAGAATATATGTAGTAAGTCATTCCTTTTTAGGTATCATAATCCAGTAATTAGTCATCTAATGGTCACAGTCGGAACACAAGAGACGTATTCTTCTCGATGGAGGGTAGTTGTGAAACTATGAATGATCAAGGAGTATGAGACAAATGGCCAAATGTTGGTAAAAATCAAATGCGAAATAAAGTAACCCATTGATTCGGAAAAGTAGTGTAAGGTGAATGCAAGTGGTCAAGAGACTGGAAATCAGTCTGGTAGAATTCAAAGTACAGAAATTCATATTAGACCCAAGAAGTCATGGTAAGCTCCCGTAAAAAGCGACTGAGCCGGGTCTGTGTGTTGCTCAGCTCCTCATTGTGAATACGGTTTATAAATATATTATTCAAAACACTAGTTGGTTTTTCTTTTGGAATTTAATCAAAACAAATTCTTATCTATGAACATATTAATGTTCTTCATGAGATTAAATCTTTCCAGGATTTCTTGTATTACCATAATTGTCCTTTGGAGAATGAGCTTCATGTGAACACTTGTCTTAAGTTATAAATGTTATACCCATGATCACATGGACATTTGGGTTGTGCTCTTGTGAGTTTTAGTTTAGCAAATGCATCTGTGAATTGCCAAGCAGTAACATTACAAACAACCTTCCACCCTAACTTGCCCCCCCTGACTTGCCAGTAAAAGCTACCAACAAAAGAATTAACCTACTACTGGTGCCCTACGAAGAGGTAGAAGAACCTTGGTCGTAAAGGTTAAAGGGGACTACTCCAGGGGGAAAGAGGGGGTGGGCTCAAATAACAGTCTTCATCACCCACCAAACAGGAAGTGGGAGGTTAAAAGATTACTTGGAGGTTACATGTACTCTAAAATCGTACCACAACAACAAATGGCTGGACCTACAGCTATGGAGGGTGGTCTCTTACCCGTGAGAGAGGTTCTTGAACAATTAGCATCAGACTCTGGGATGGACGGTACCAATAATGAATACAAGTGGCAAGTCACGAAGTTTGCACCTCTCTACAACAGAATAGAGCCCAGCTGCATCATCTCACTTATTAGCTTACATTTCACCTGTTCTCTCTGATGTGATGACATCACAAGTTTAAGGTGACTTCCGGCCTTATTCCGAAGTTACCTGAGAAGTACGATCTGAAATATCAGCCGATATTGCTAAGCTGTTCTTTTGATGTGTGGGAGTCCCGCAGTGAGCCCAGCCCCATAGCAGAAAGTAGCTGTACGTGTGAACACTCTGCAGTGCTGAGAAAATCCATGTTTTATTTCAAGGAGATATGTTCAGCCTTGCATACTGTATGCCAGCCTGCCATAGTTACCATTACGTTTTAATGGCACCTATTCTTGGTGTGCCACTTGTACTGCATTACTGAAATCTGGGGATATAGAGATGTCATTTCCTTCAAGCATCAATGTTTGTTTCTCTCTACCCATTTGAAGAACCACATCTCGATCTTTGTAATTTTCAAGTGTCGCAACGATGGGTCATGCAGCATCACATGGGGGGTGTGGGGGGCCTAGTTTTCAGTGTGCTCGTTCCACCGTGAACAATGAACCCACTTTGGGCAGGTGCAGCTGTGGCTACAACAACACAAACACCACAAGAGATGTTTTTGTCCCAGAGGCAGCATCTCACGGGACCTGCCTCACAAAACACCCAGTGACTTGAAAAATACCCCCAAAACCAAACTCATAGAAGAAAGAGCAAGAGAAGGTACTACAACGTGTGGTGAAGGAGCTATTGAAGAAGGAAGTAATCAAAATTGCACCTCAAGAGGACAAACATAGCAGAGTATACTTATTGCATGGTTTTGTTCTCAGGCAAGACTTAAAACCCTGTGGCTAATACTAGACCTAAGGTTTGTCAATGTGTCCAATCACAAAGGTGCCAGATGACAGCATTTTAGGAAGAGACTCCCTGTTTGGGAGAAAAGTACTACAGATCTAAAAAGATGCCTACATCTTTGTCCCCATTCATTGATCACACCGAAAATCCTTCAGGTTCGTGATAAATGGGATGCATTATCAGTTCAAAATGTTACCCTTAGGCATAAAATCTGCACCAAGGGTGTTTACCAAAACACTAGCAGTGGTTGCAGCCCACCTCAGAAAACAATGTATTTGTTTGCACCCCGTAGCTAGACAACTGGCTGGAAATGGCAAGCACACTAAAACAATTGAGGAACAGACACCAAAAAGATTTTCCTGGGAGCGGAGCTCAATACTCTGAAAGCAAACACATTCCCGACTCTGAAGAGAGTACAAGCACTAAAAAAACAGACTTGCCTTTTCCACAGATGAAAAACAAACAATTGATGGACGGAATGCTGGAGAATACAAACATTCACCCCCAGTCACAAGGATCTGTGTCTAATCCATAATTTGTTTGTTCACCACACCACCCCAGTTTGGAGCCAGCCATATGCAAATCAGTCTTGACCCTGCTTCTTATGGGAACAGTCCAGCCCGAATTGCCAAGCCAGGTTCTCCCTGGACAGGAAACAAACATCCTGGGACCGGTTTCAGGGCATCACCCTTCATCAGTCAGGCTAGCTTGAATCCAGTGGTGTAGTGAGCACAGGACCGAGGTCTGGGCATACCCTTCCCACTTAGGGCGACATATGCAAAAGAAACAATTGATGGATGGAATGCTGGACAATGCAAACATTCATCCCCAGTAACAAGGATCTGGGTTTAATCCATAATTCTTTTGCTCACCCGACCACCCCAGTTTGGGCCCAGCCATTTGCAAATCAGCCTTAACCCTGCTACTTCTGGGAACAGTCCAGCCCGAACTGCCAAGCCAGGTCCTCCCTGGACAGGAAACAAGCATCCTGAGACTGTTTTCAGGGCATCACCCTTCATCAGCTGGCTAGCTTAAATCCAGTGGTGTAGTGAGCACGGGACCCACGACGGGTATGCCCAGACGTTGATTCTGTGCTCTCCATGCCACTGGAGTCCAGCTATCCTGGCTGAAGAGGGGTGAAACCCCCAAACCGGTCCTAGGATGCTTGGTTCCAGGCCAGGGAGGACCTGGCCTGGCAGTTCGGGCTGGACTGTTCCCATTGGGCACAGGGTCAAGACTGATTTGCATATGGCTGGGTTAAAACTGGAATGGCATGGTGAGAAAAAAAGCAATGGATTTAGGCCCAGATCTCTGTAATGTGGTGAATGTATGACATTGTACTGCATTCTGTCCATCAATTGTTCTTTTTGCATTTGTCACCCCAAGAGGGGCAGGTATGCCCAGACGTGGGTCCTGTGCACTCCATGCCACTGGAGTCAAGCTATCCTGGCTGATGAGGGGTGTAACCCCGAAACCGGTCCTAGGATGCTTGGTTCCAGTCCAGGGAGGACCTAGCCTGGCAGTTCGGGCTGGACTGATCCCATTGTGCATAGGGTCAACACTGATTTGCATATGGCTGGGTTCAAACTGGAATGGCATGGTGAGCAAAACAGTGGATTTAGGCTCAGATCTCTGTACTGGGGTGAGTGTATGACATTGTTCTGCATTCTGTCCATCAATTGTACTTTTTGCATTTGCTTTTTACACAGGTCACAACCTCTTATGGAGAGAATAGTGATGTATGCATTGATCCAGAACACACATTTACACGGGAGACCCCCTTCTAGAATGGTGGACCAGTTAGTGGTCACACACACAATAGAAATGGGAGCAGCTACCTAGTGGTGGTCATAGAGAAGGCCAGCAAAGAATTGAAGAGGTAGACCACAGGCAACATGACTAAGGGAAGACATTTATATTTACCTCTACCTCAGGCCAGTATAACAGATGTGCCACAAGTGGGAATAGGCTGTGTGTTCCTTCTGACCATAAAAACCCATAACACACAACTAGAAACTTAAGGGATCATTTTATAGTGTCTGTAAAACTGTATTAATTAGCTCTCTGTGTTTTTAACAACATATCCTGACAATAGTGTCTACAATGGTATAGCTCACTTTTAATTACACTGGTCTGCAGATGTTCACTTGTGAAAGTCCCACAAAGAGGAATGTTCTAGCTGACATATCACTAATTGAGGGAATGTGCACTTGTCATGCTAGTGTGCTGTGTGTCATGAGTCTCACTTAAAGAAGGGATGCTTATTTATACAGGACAGAAGTCAGTATTCTTTAACATTTATCAGGTGTGAGGAGTCAGTATATTTACAGGAAACCAAATAGTGGTATGATATTTCCTAATCTCAAATGATTCCACTCCCTGCTGCCCACCCTCACAGTCTCTCCCTGGCTGCCACAAACAGGTCCGTTTCTTTTGATAGAAGGTTGGCATGAGCGGCAGTGAACTTTGGGGGTTGGTGTGGGGGAGCAGGGTGGGGGGTAGGAGTGTGTGTTTCTAGGAGCCTCTATATTCTTTCAGTGCACAATAGAACCGGTCTTTGACAACATGAACATTTGCTCAACTTCAAGATCGTAGTAGGCAGTGTCAAGTTGGCTAAAGCCTACGTTGAGGGGATCTCGGCTACATCAAGATAGTGTGGAAGCAGCCATGCACCGACTAAGGCCTATTTGAGTCAAATGGCTTTCAGTTTTTGCTAATACAACTCCTAAATGATGTTCAAGGTGGTGATACAACTGAAGGAGAGAAAAAAGCAAACTCATGGAATCTCAAAATCTGTGGGGGGAAAGTGAACACAAGCACAAATATAATAATTAAGGCACATTTAAAATAAACATTTTTATCCCCTTTATCCTGAGAAAAGCTCTAGGACTTCCCAGGAAAACTTTTGATTTGTATGCTATAGTAGACAATTAAAGGGAGAGAACCCAGAGAAAGATTTATTATAGAACCTCTTAACCTAAAGTGATACATTTCTCTCTCCAGAAACTTGAGCAATATAGTAACCCTCAATTTAATTGCATGTATTTTAGAAAACTCTGCTAAGCCTGATCAGATACAAACAGTAGATGTGGATTCCTCTGAAAAACAGACATATTTCTGAAGTACTTTACAAGCATAAAGGGGCTGAATTTCCTGCCTTCACTCATCCTTGGAAAAGTTACTGTCGGAGAAACAAATTGCACTGACAAAAAGCGCAGGCCCTAGAAGTCAATGACTGCAACTCTCTGTGTGCCCGGTTTAAACAAACTTTGGCAGTGAGCAGGCTCAGCAGCCTGTCAAAGACCACAAACAAAACAGGTCTGTTTAACAAATTCAATTGGCTTAACATCTTTGAGTAGCTTATTAGAGCAGAACTCTAGTAAGGATTTTCTCTATCGTTATGTAGTGGAATCATCTGACAGGCTTGGGGCACAGCTAATGGCATTTTCAGTCAGACTTCGGTTTGGCGCCCAGAATAAAGAGGTAGACACACTGCTAATAAGTACTTTTTGAAGCAATGTAACAATTGTTCAAATTCAACAAGAAGAAATAGACCATAAGCCTGTCAATATATGAAGGAACCAATGCTGGAGATTTCAAGAATTTCAACAGAGATGAAAGAAAATTCATGAATTGTTAATTTTTCCCGGAAAGTATCGGTCTTTCATCAAGCAGGACTGCAACATTAGATATGTTTGCGAAGATAGTCACATAAAGCTTTGTAACATAAGTGGCTGCTGGGCCCAACATACCTTTTAGCAGTGCTCCTTGGCCAGTTCCATTTAAGAAGCACGTCCCTGGAGGTGCATGCACCTTGAAACACGAAACATTCAGGTCACAGGTGTAAAAAAGACAAATGATTTTGGTGGCATTGAACACATGTTCAGCTTAAGGTGGTTTTCTATGACGAGTCAATACCTGTGTGGCTGAGCCAAGCTGCATTATCACCTACCTCTATTCGGACGATTGATGGATGATCAGGAGGACTTAGAAAGTGCTTTGTCAAAGTAATAAACGCACCACCAGCAAGAGGAGATTTCTAACATAACACTTAAGAAACCTCTGCACCTAGGAATTCACTCATAGCGGTTTAGTAAGTAGCCAGGCATACGACACCTAGACATTCTGCATATGTCCAGTAGATCATTTTGGTTCACATATACTCATTTTATATAGAAAACATGTTACCTATTGCTAGAGCGGTGGATGACTTGCTGCCAGTCTATCATGTTCTCAAAACTGCAAAAATAATATGTTAAGGTGCTTGCCTCAACTGGAAGGACATCCTCCCCCCTGCTGACTCTCTTCTACTTTTGATTGTGCTTTAAATACTGCAAGACTAAGCACCAACATTATATATCTTCCCCATTGTAAGTGACACAATAAGAAGTATGAGCACTGCTAAGAAACCACGAAGTTCGTTCATTCATTCATTCATAACTGCAAACCCTGAAGAAGCTGGTACGACAGATTCAGCTTACACAGAGAAAGGACCTTGACTATCAGCTTCTGCATTGTTGCAAAGCAATGTTGAAGAATATTACAGAAGGATTGGAAGAGTGACAGCAGTCAACATAAATTAAATAGCTTTACTAACCAGCATACGTGCTGGGGCATCTTATGTGAAGAAGAACGGTCTTTAACTCAATAGGGGGAAATTGGAAATCTTACTGTTTGGCAAAACTAGGCAGGCTTGGTCGGAAGACTGGTGACCTCTAGAATTGGGCAATCCCCCTTGCCCTTAAAAAATGGTAAAGAATCCTGGCATTTTACTGGACGACAAGCTCATTATGGCTAGTCAGGTCACTATAATGTGATGTACCTGTTCTGGTAACTTTTGACTGCCCAGGAATGTTTTTTCCTTGCTTTCGCTAAACTGAGGAAAGTCCATTAAACAGGCTCTCATAACCAATCGCCTGGACTCTCGAAAAGTTCTCCTGGTCACTGCAAATGAGTCTCTTATGTCACACCTGGAGGTGGTTCAGAATATATCTGCCTGACTGATTGGTCATCTCCCACTGGGCTCCCCGTCAGGTCCGGTTTTGAGATATTTACACTGGCTACCGGTCAGGACCCGCTGGATTTTCAAGCTCCTGTGCCATGCCCAAAGAGCCCTGAATGGAGCAGGCTGGTCTACCTCTGTACAAGAATTAGGCTCTACCACCCTGCTAGGAGAATTAGATCGTCTGCCACCGCACTGGCTACCCCTCGCTGCATTCGGACAACACGAAATGGAGGTTGCTCCTTTTCCTACCTACCACTGGATTAACTTACCCTATCAAATTTGTTCTGATCATAGTTTGTGTTTTAAAAAAAGTTTCTAAAAACTGTGTAATTTAGGTATTACCTCTTATAGCTATGACTGATTCCAGCCTTCTGAGCAATAGGCTTTAGCGCCGGATAAATCCTGTTGGGAGTGAGATGTTTGTGCTATATCAAATGTAAATAACATAACATGAGAAAAAAGTAAAAACATAGTAGGCAAAGGTTTGACAACTCTCCGCAGATACGAACCAGGATGAAGTAGGATGAGGAATCCCTAAATGTTTAATCTGAAGCTGTTCTAGTTCATGTCAAGTGTTTTTGATGGACATTTTTGCAAGTAATTGGAGTAAAATAGCAATTGAAAAGCATACAGAATATGAATATGGATATGCAGATTAAAGCTTAAATTTTAAAAGCGCCTGATTTCTTTAAGGAGTAAAGGCATCAGGAGCAACATTAGTGGAATCCCGTTTTTGCAGGCCACTCATGATACACAGGAGGCGGAGGGAAAATAATGGAGCATATATGCATTGTTCCTGGGAAAAAGTCAGCTGTGCATCCTACAAAGTCATAAAAACTCCAGAAGTGTAACAACTGACACATACAGATACAAAAGATACAATAGAAGCTGACTTGGATGCGTTTCCTAAGAAAGTGCACAAATTTAAGAAAACAGGGCGGCTTTGAGTGGCCACAAGTAGAAGATTTAATATTGGTGTGGACCCAATACGTGTAAACCTCTCCTGGCTGGTCACAAAATCCAGAACTACTGTTAAAAACCTACTGCACTGTTCAAAATGGTCTTCCAAGCAGTCTACACTTGCATCTTTAATGTAAAGGACGGCGTTCACCAAGTACAGATACAACTATAGTACCAGTCTGTCTCGGCACATAATGCAGTTACCGTTACAGAAAGTCACAGTTACAAAATGAGCGACACAAAAAACTCTGCAATATGAAACTGGATGTTTGCAGGTTTCAGGGGCAGATCGATGGCCCAAAATATAGTAGCCTAATACGGATCACAAAAAGTGGAAAGGCATGGTAGTTACGACTTCGGTCATTGTTTTTCTATTTTTGTGTCTGATAACTTTAAATGAAACAACAAAAAAGTTTTTGTCAGGCAGAACGTTTTGTTTACAACAGCTTAACCGTAAAGAAAGTGTTATGTTTTGTAAATGTGTAATCACTTCAATTTTTGTTCTTTTTCATTTGAACGAAAAAGCAGTGGGTTAACACCCTGGTTCTTCGCTGGGTATTGCCACCGACATCACAGTTATGCAAGTGCAAAAACATAGGTCCTGTGCTCTTCATGTCACTGGAATCAAGCTATCCTGGCTGAAGATGGGTGAAACTCCGAAACCGGTCCTAGGAAGCTTGTTTCCAGTCCAGGGAGGACCTGGCTTGGCAGTTCGGCCTGGACTGTTCCCATTAGGCACAGGGTCAAGACTGATTTGCATATGGCTAGGTTCAAACTGGAATGGCATAGAGAGCAAAAAACGATGGATTTAGGCCCAGATCTCTGTACTGGGGTGAATGTAGGGCATTGTTCTGCATTCTGTTCATCAACTGTTTTTGCACAGTTCTGTAAGTGGCACAAACTAGGTGTCTTTCTTTAGTCAGGAAAAAGTTTTGTTTATTTTGGTTAGGGGACATAGGTTAACCCACTAGAATTTAACCTCTGACCAGACAGGGAGTGGAAGACTAACTTCTGTTTCCTTGTCCAAGTATTGACAAAGACGGCCTGGAGAGCATCGAAGTGAGTAGTAAGGGTGAACGGTGGGTTAAAATGCAAGCTCAACAAAAGTCTATTTCAGTTTTCACACTCTTTTGTTGTTATTTCTTATGATATAGGGGGACTAAGAGTGTGGCTTTACCCTCTCTCTCTTGTTGTTCTAAGTGAATCTTCCTATTGATCATGCCATCATGAGCTAGTGTCCAACTCAAGTGAAACGGGAGAAATACCGAATACAAAATAAAACACTAAGGACCACTAGCGTAGCAAGCATGTCGTCCCTACTGGGCAAAGCCAGTGGTGAAATCGTTTTTTAAAAATCAGATGCCACAAGATGAAACTGATAAAATCTTTGTCTATGTGGGGCCCAAATGCCAAAGATGATCTAAACATTGGCAAAAACACTCTCCAGTGTCAAGACAGATCACAGTGGCTGATTGCCTATTCCAAATATCCAAGGATTCAAACCCTCACGAAGTGAATAATTTTGTTACCAGTTGAAATTGGGAGAGAGATATGGAATGTCCTCGGTCCCAGCTACAGAAGAGACCTCAAGAAAACTCACTGCCAGGTGGTAAACAACCATGCCATGTAGCTTTGTTATATTCCCTATAGGTACCTTATATAGGCGCAGGTAACATCACAACCTTTCCCCTACATTCTTCCCTACATTTCATACAGAACGGTTCATAGGGACTGACTTTTTACCTAGATACGAAACTGCATTCAGAACGCAGGTTTTTCCCTGGTTCGATACTCCTACATTATACATGAGGCTTCTTGGAAGCACAGCAGGACTCACAGCAGAACGAACATCTCCTGTATAATATCAATGTTAAAGTTAAAGCCCGACGTCATCCTTCAGGCCGACACAGTAACCGAGCAAGGTAGGACCCGTGGGGAGACCTGTGGGTTTATATACACATCATGTCTTGCTTAGACAAGCAAAGGCGACTGTGACTTCCCAGCTGACACACGGACCAGAGACGCTGAGGTTCCTGCATGCAGATGCTCCAGCTAGCAGTGGTCTAACATCCCTCACGGGGTGTCCAACTCGAGACCAGGACGGGATCCCACCACATTCTCTAACTCTTAGGTAGTGGGGTGGACTAGACCTTAGAGAGATTCTTGGCATAACACCTACACTGATGCTAGTTAAATTTAGGTACATCTAGTTAGAGACACATCGTAGGAGTACACACTTTTAGGTTGCACTTATTATCATGTGTCTCATGTACATGTATATATTCATGATTTCTGCAAGCTGGTAGAACTATACCATCCCTTTACTTTTGTAGTATTGCTAATCATATATCTCTGCTACTGTCTAATGGTTGTTGCAGCTCATCTATTCTACACTAGAATAACAACTGTTCAATAAATACTTATTGAAATGCCCAGACTGTTTATTCTGTGTATCTCTGAGACAAACTAAGTGAGCACGAGTGACAGAGCGAAAAGTAGTACATTGTTTCCACGATCCTGAGGGATCAGTGTGGTCATGTTCTGAGGTTGGCAGAGACTACTCTCTCCCAGATAAGAGGAGATTCTAGTGGCACTGTGAGCTAGCTAACATAAACAGGCTAACGTATCCGGTGGGGGTGCTCGGAACCAGTCTGCCACCAAACCCACAGTTTATGTTATCCGAAACGTGTAGATCCTGTATAGGAACTACAAGACATATTGGACTATCTTTAATTCAATTTTGTGAGGGGACAATGGTGTTCTAATTTTGGTCCCGCAGCCCACGTAACCATCACTATCCATTCTTGCCTATCAGCACTATTCGAGACTACCCTCCGGCATCATCTGAGGCCACAGGGAGTCACGGAGTGCCAGTTCAGCCATAGAAACTGACTTTTTCCTTTGCTCCTCGCCGCTCATGGGCGAGGTAGCAGCAGCAGTCTGGTCCCAGGACAGCACCTCCTGAAGGCTGGTCGGGACCTGATACAGGTGTTGCAATCTCTCCTCGGGAAAGCATGATGGTGGGAACTGCCTGGTAAATGCCACGGGCCCCAAGATTGGGCCTGGCTTGTGGACCCAGCAACAGCAGTGCTCGCCCTGGCTGGCGGCTGTGCCTTTGAGGCATGCAGGCATGCTCTGAGGGCTCACCAGAATCGAAGCCAGGTGGGCTGTGTGCCCTTCTTCAAGGCTTACATCCAAAGTAGCACGGGCCGCTGCTTCCTAACACCAGTGCAGGAGCGGCTTATTGGCTGCTGCGGCGCCTTTCCTTTGGGGGCCTCCCAGTTCCTCGCGGCATGGTGTGCCTTGTTCAACTGCCACTGCCAAGAGACCCTCGGGACTGCGGACCTCTATCAGGCTTCACCACGAAGCGAGAGAAGGCACACCGGGGGTAGTGTCTGAAAAGTTTCAGCGCTCCGTCCATCATCTTCTTGTGTTTGCTTTGTTCGCCCTAAGTTGGCAGGGTATGGCCAGACGTGGGTCCCTTGCTCACTTTGCCACTGGATTCAAGCTAGCCTGACTGATGAGGGGTGTTACCCCGAAACCGGTCCATGGATCCTTGTTTCCGGTTAAGGGAAGACCTGGCTTGGCAGTTTGGGCTGGACTGTTCCCATGAGGCACAGGGTCAAGACTGATTTGCATAAAGCTGGGTCTGAACTGAGGTGGTGAAGTGAGCTAAAGAACGATGATGAATTCAACCAAGATCTGTGACTGGGGGTAGTGTCTGAACCAGGACTTTGCAGATTTTGTGGAAGAGTAAGTTAAGGCATTCTTTGAACTGAATTGGAACATTGGAATCTGCAGGGGCTCCAAGGGCAGGTTTGCTGCAACGCAGAGGCTGGATCAAAGGATACATACAGGACCAAGAGTCCAACCAGCAGGCACAAAAGACAGACCTAGAGACACAGATCTCTTTGAAGACTATTACCAAACATTATATGCAGCAGCACCTGTGCCCTGACAATAACTCAAATCCCCACTATTGGAGGAGAACCCACTACCTTCGATTCCCCAGTCTCTGGCTCACGATCTTGACCAACCTCTAACAACGGAGGAGCTCAGCGAGGCTCTATCAGAACAGGCCTCGGATGAGACACCAGGGCCAGATGGGTATCCAATCGACTTTCTCTTTCAAATCTGTTTATTTAAATTTTTCCAAAGAACAGTGATCATGACAGGCAGCATAAAACACTGCTTAAGTTTCATGGCAGTGGGAGTTCACTACAATAGGAACAAGCAATGGCATAGCCAATAGTTCTCGCCTTTGGGACCTTTTAAGTGTACATCACAATATCACTTCATCAAAGGAAGGGCTGTCACAACCTCACCTACGCAGTCATAGCAGAGGTAAATGTTTTGCAGGGATATTATATATGCACGTCACATATTGTTCAAAATATTTAATTTGATATATGAGCTGCAAACAAACATCTCAGATGTGTGTGATTATTACTATCTTGAAGAGATCTCAGGACTGTCTGACCACTGTACAAAACAACAAACGAGGAGGCACGAAAGGAAACGTGAAAAGAACATTTGAAGGTTATTTTATCTATTGTAAATCAGATGCACATTTTCCAAATAGTAGAATGTAGTTGATCTTATAAATGACTAAATATTATAATATGTTACAACAAAATGAAGCACTTAGGCTTTGTGACACCTAAGCTAACAATTTGTGCTTGGCATAGTGTGCCATCCGACTGCTGTTTTGCTGCTTCCGTCAGTGCACCCAGATAGATAATGCAACAAGTAACGTTACACCTACAATAAACCAGGACTATTGACTTTGTCAATGGTTGTTAGTTTCATATGCTAAATAAGCAACAGCGATGGCTTCCTTGTCTATGTTATTGAAAATGCTTCAGTTCTGAAAAGATGAGACTCTGAAAGAACTAGAACGAGTATCTTTGACCTTACATCAAAGGCAGCGAAGAGTGATACTGCTGTAGAGCTATATATATATATATATATATATATATCTATTTCCATGAGAGCATGATGGCAAAAATGGACAGCCCAATAGGGTCCTGTCTCGGCACCTGCTTTTTAGAACTGCAGGAACCTGCCCACTTAAAACCATGCACGCAGATCCACTGTAGTTACGGTGATTTGGTTGAATACAAAGACGCAAATGACCGAATATGCTCCCAGAAGATGCTGCCGCCTGGGAAGAGGTTACCTACCGGGCATTACATTTGTATCTACTGTGCGACTCAGCCTCCGCTCGGAGCACCAAAGAAAGGAAAGAGGATAGAGTGTGTGTAAGCCCCTCCCCCTCATTAATCCAATTCCGCTTTGGAATTCAGAGATTCATGCCTGCCCCGGTCACGCTGAATCTGTATGGGGTGAACAGCTTGCCTCCTTGCGGCTGCCAAGCCCACCTGGCATTAAACAATGCATGCTCGCGCAGGGTGCAGAGCAGCACAATAGCACGCCTGTGTGCGGCCCATGCAATCCCCTCTCCGAGATCCCAGACTATTGCGAAAATACAAGCAAATAACATGACTTACTTCTGTACACAAAAATCCTCCACACACATAACAGGAGAAGAATACCTGTTAAATGGAGATGAAACGGCGAAGAGATATGTACAAAGCGACGATCTTGTAGCTAACTCGTGCTCCATATAATGACAAATCAAGGACGTTCAAGTATAAATTGTATTTATATGGTGCTTAGTACTCTTGGTGAGGCGTTAAAGCGCTTTGCTGCGAGTAGACACATTTCAGCAATAGAAGCAAACTATTCAAACGCTTGGTTTAGATATAAGAAGCAGAGCTGCTCCTAGTTGCAAAACTTGATGTGTCCGATTACTGGTAACGTAGTCTCATCTACTATACAACTAATTGTACTTAAAAGCCCTCTTTATCTAGTATCCATTAAATAATTTGTGCAGAGATAGGGCCAATATTGTCACCCAGATGCTCTAATTCCTTTGGAAAACAAGAATAAAAGTTAAGCAAAGCATGATGAAAGGCGCAGCAGCCTTAATTACAGATAAAGCGTTGCTTGAAACAATAAGCCCGGGAGCGGTGTGCGCGCTGCAAGGAATTTAAAGAATGCAGCTAGCACACTGCGGTCTGCGGGCCGCTGCTCGCTCCCGAGACCCCTAGGCCATGGGAGTGAAAGTTTTGAGGAAAGGCGGGACATGCACCCGTCTTTGGCCATTCGCGTGCTTTCATTATTGAAAGCCACACGTAAAGGTCAATGGGATGTGTGGGAGGAGGCAGACCCACATAGAGAAGTCTATTGGAAGTCACAAGTGATTCCAAGAGGCCCTCTCCTAGAGCAGCGCATGCGAGCTGCGCTAGGTGAGACCTAAAAAGGGTGGGACTATGGGTGGGGGCAGTAGTTCATCGGGTACCTTCATGCGAGGGACAAGCAACATTTAGTAGCTATAACATATGGAAAATGTGGGTATCGTTAGCCATAAGGTGCATTTGGGTAGGAGATTAAGCTTTGCACCAGCGAGGGGAGCTAAACGCTTGCGGCGAGTGATGGAAGTTCACTGAAAATAACCAAGTAGAAAAACATTTGTGTTAACCAAGTAATAAGAGGAGGGGCAACCACAACAGGGGATAAGGAGTGGGGGGATGGGGGAGTCAAGCTTAGAGTGCAGTCGGGGTCGAGTGCAAGAATTAGGGGAAAAGAGGAGCCTCATCAGAACTATGTGTCGGGAGCTGGTTGGGACCCTCCCTAGTGTATGGCAAGAGAGAGTCCTTAAACAGCAGCAGAGCCCGCAACCGAGGGGGGGCATAGCGAGTGTTTTCTAGACGAGAGAAGTGTTGAATAAGCGGCTGCCAGGTGTGGGCAAATTTAGTGTCTGCGTGATTAAGATGGGCAGTTAATAATTCCAGAGCCATGACAGAGACAAAGGAACCATGTCAAGATAGGTCGGGGGGGGGGGGGGGGGGGGGGGGGTTACAGTAGAGGGCTAGATGGTCATGCCGCCCCCACATCTGAGCTATGAGGCGCCAGTCAGTGTGGTTCATTGCAACAAGCAGAGAAGATCTAACGCCTAGTAAGGTCACCATGGGAGAGCTTGGTATGGGAAAGCCCCCGGCGTCCTTAATGTGACGGAGGACTTCTTTCCAAAAAATCCCCAGGTTGGCGCAGCTCCACCAGAATCGCCTATTGCAGTTTGGCATCTCCAACATATTGGGTAGAGGTATGGGCATATCTTCTGGAGGTGGGCAGGGGTGTAATACCATTGTGTCATCAGTTTGTAAGCCGATTCGCGTTGGGGAATGCTACTGTAGATTTTTGAAATATCATGCCAGAGCCGTTCTCAGCTTTCTGGTGTGACCTCCTCCTTAGCATCCGTATTCCATTGCCTCTGGTATGTGTGGGGTTGAATCTGGTGTGAGTGTTGTAATACCTTACATGTGAGGGAGAGGAGTCCCCATGAGCCCTCAAAGGCCGAGACCAGGGCTTCAAAGGTGGTGAGTGATCTAGTTCCCCCCTGTACGTGGCTGGGGGCGAGCAGCCAGTGACAAAGTTGGTAGTCTTGTAACCTTGAGGAATCTGCAATATGAAAAGAGTTTCTACATTGTTCAAAAGTTTTAAAAGTGTTCCCCTCAAATAGGTCCTAGATTGTGAGACATTCGCCCTCTGACCACGATAGGAAGCCATGTGTTTGCAAGGCCGGCAGGAAGGTGGGGTTGTGTGCTATAGGGCTGTTGGGAGATGGGAGCGATGTTAGGCCTGTAGAGACCACTAGTTTGTCCCAGATGTCAAGTACTGTTTTCGTAGGGGTAGCTATATATGCACTGCGGGGTGAGCCGATCTTGGGATCCATCCAGCACAGGGAGTTTAAATGCTGTGTCTGAAGTTGAATCTGGATGAGTCACTCCACCTGTATGTGCTTTTGGGGTAACAATGGAGCTGAGATGGTGGTGATGTGCCCATATACGCCCCCACCCCCCTTCTTCTACAACGCTTTCCTCTGCTCCCATTGCCCCATGCTCATTCCTGTAAGAGCCTTACCCAGTTGTATTCACAGGGGTGCACGGGAGAGACTTTCACCCTGGTAAAGAGAAGGTTAGTTGCTTTTCTTTTTCGAGTTATGCTGCTGTTTCTTTAAAGCACAGAATGCATATTGCGGTTCTCTACTAAAAACAGCTTATACTTTATATTTGGGCAATTGATTCTACTGTAATTGCGCTGAGTGATGTACATGCCACGTTGTACCTCTGGGTGGCTTTCTTACATCTGTGATATTCCAATGTGCATTACATACATACTTATTACGAATAAAAACAAGATTTAAAAACAAATTATGCAGTTAGCCCAAGAAATAATATGTTTGAAGGTGTTACTTCATGCATGCTCTTAGCTTTTATTAGAATGATACAATTGGTGTTTTGAGATTGATTTACATTTGTGGTCTTAATTTTCTATACTTTGTAAATCTTTTTTATAGGACTTTCATAAGTTGAAAAAATATATTTTGAACTGAAGTTATTTCTAATAAGCTTTTTAACCGAATTTTGGATTGCTGCTTGCCACAGATATACATTTTAACAAATCTTTATATTACAAACATTTCCACAATTTAAATAGAAAGGGTACATTTATTCCTTTTAACCAGTGTATCTTGACTTACCTTGTCGGGAAATGACTTGTACACTGAGCTGAACTGTTCCATCTGTCTTTACTCCTTGATCAAAAAGGCTACGCTCTGGGTCCAGCTTTAAGAAAACAGGTTACACAAAGCGTCAGCAAGCTTAGCTTGAGGTCACTTAAATATCTCCATTAAACAACTGTGGTACAAGACAGTAACATTTTGTTTCACTTACTACCTTCTGCAGAGTGAGGTGGTATATGTAACTGGATTACAATTAATTTTTCGTGTCAATGTAATGAAAAAGTTAGCACTGCTTTATCATGGTTAAGCAGACATTTATGTTTGGCCGCAACTGGCTTTGCCACAAATTGTGACAACATATCCAGGTGAATTATGCAGTTACTAAAATGAAAATCGGACCAACCTTTCTTATAGCAGTTGGTCAATTTTTAATGCTTATAATGCATAAGTAGGATGCTGCACTTTCCACCAAATGGAAAGAAAAGCGAGAAAAACACAACCTGAAAAAGCATAGGTAAATCAGAAACTAGCACATAATTTGTATCAGTAATCATTTATCTCTGGTTAATTTTTAATGCATCTCCTGAGAAGAATCACGTCTACATAAACTGTGCTGCAATGATCGGGAACAGTTGACTGGGCAATATTCTGTTGTGCAGCTATGGCTGAAGGAGTGTTATGGCATTCAGTCATGGCGGTTTCTTTGTTGTAACTGTTTGATGTGATTACAACATAGTCGCCTGCCAAACGGAGTTTGACATAGCTTCCGATTTCTTAGAATGTGATCACTAAATTGAACGACTCTGGAATGTCTATTCAGCATCTGAGATCTTTCATTGTTCTTCACAAGTTAAGGCATAAATGATGGCAATCCCTTCTGATTCGAGGCACTGGCCTGGACTGTGGGATTACCCTCATTGATTCCCTCACTTTAACCAATTTTGAGGACACCCACATTTTTGGAGATGGCTTCGCATGACTGTCCTTGGTTGCCGTCTGCGCCAATTGTTGGTGTGCTGCAAAAAAATTGCCAGTTCCACATAACCAGATTTGGACGCTTCTGTGGAGCACTAAACTGGAAAAGTCAGAGCTACAGGTGGGTGGTGGGAGTTAAGAGGAGGAACTAACACACACACGCGCCACTTAGGGATGGCGTAGATGGGTAGTTGCACTGACTGTGCTTACATCTTAAGGTTTTCACCTCAACAGTGCCCCAGACCTTGCTGAAGATAATGACATGAAGTGTTTCTTCAATCACTTGCTGCCTAATCTGCAGCAGCAGCTGGAATTTTCACCACCTCTAAAATACCAGGGGGCTCACAGGATTCGCTCATGCAATTCTACAAAGAGTTCTGCTAGACTGAATTTCCCGCGCTTTCTTCCTAATGAGCTAGAACAAAGTTAATCTTATCCGCCCAAAAATAGTCAATATCAACACAGGGAGCACAAGATCTTTGCTGGTTCATACAACTGAACTGACAATTTTTATACGAACACTGGATGGCAAAACCAAATGTCATGTTCCTGCTGACCAGGCAAAAGTATTGGACTCCCTTCACCATTTGACGATGGACATATCAGGGTCCAAACTAAAGGGATAAGCACATGGACATCTCAATCAGTAATAATTGTGGTGCATCAGCACATGACTGTGATACTGCTCACACTTTTTCATAATCTTGCACCAGCTTAAGATGAATTGACTACAGCTATTAAGGAGGGCTGCTGGAGATCGATGCCATTGCTGCTTGACCTCTGCTACATCTGTGCCACTCCACTACCTCTTGGTCCAGAATGAATCATGACTGATTACAGGATGTATTCACATATTTTGGCACTGCAAGCTGTCCTCTCCTAGTGATGTATAACAGACTACACCTGCACATGATCAGCAGGGCATGGTACAACAGGGTTCTCATGACAGCATCAAACGTCTCCCAGGATGTAATGTTAAGAACTCCCCATATGCCTTCACCCTGCAGCCGCTTTTTATCTTGCAACTGCCTTTGATTACACTTTGATTCAGCTCATATGCCCTTAACGACCCAGTTCATCTAGTGTTTCAATCAAAATGATGCTTAATTTCAAGGGTTGGACTTTTACCCCACTTCTGTCTTCCCTCATATTATGAAGAGAAGAACTCCACAAATTGCTTCTAAAAAGACTGCACATCATCTATTCTAGGGAGGTGTGACTAGTAGATGTGCATTTTACCCTCTAAAGTTTACAGCGCAACTGTGATGTTACAGAGTATTTACACAGCACAGCATATGCTGAAGCTTCTTGGCACAAACACATCTTAACACTCCAGAACTCTAGTGTGACAGAGGACTGCAATAAAAAAAAGTCTAAGATTAAAAAGCCACATTTTTTGAAGGCGTCTGAAACTAAGCAAATCAGGTTGCAAGTGCAAGGCCAGAGGAAGCACATTCCATTGCTTCACATAGGGTTGCGCTCGCCATTAGGAAGGGAACCCCACGTACCTAATAGCAAGTCGCAGAACCCTATTTTGCGAGTCGCAATAAATTGCAAATCGCAATTTAGGGTTTGTACATCCCCATTCCATTTTTGCATGCAAAAATGGTTGTACATCTGGCCCTTGCTCCACTGGAGTATGGTGTCTTTAAAAGTGGCCTTGCCCAGAGTGCAACTCAAAATGTGGAGTTAAATCGTATCAAATGCAGGAGACAAATCCAACAGCGTCAGAAGACTAACTTGTCTTCCATGCACGAGCATCCACATATCGTCAAGAACAGAGAGTACTACCAATTCAGAATAAGAACCTGCCCAAAAAATCTACATGGATATAGTCTAGTAACGAGTTCTTGTGCGCAGTTTGCAAATAATGCTCAACTAGGTTTTCCAAACGTTTTCCCAAATATGAGAGAAAAGAGTTCAGAAATAAATGAAATCTTTCATTAGGGTTGAATGAAGGCTTTTTTAGTGAGATTAACTACATCTGCTCTGTGGGATCCAAGCAGTTCTGTACACCAGTCCTTCACAAGCTATCTTACTATTGCTTAACCACACACTGAGTACCCCTCCACCACTGGTATGACCTTCCTTACTATTCTACCTCTCGTTACCTACCTTATAGAGCAGCAATATTCTACACTATAGTCAGACATCTGCTTTGACTCCTGATGCCAGATCCAGCAGCCTTTAACAGGAGACGAGGTGAGACATCCTAGAACTCTCAATGCTTTCTGTAAATGTCAACAGCTTGTTACACTATATAAAGAGTAAAAACGTTGCCCTCTCTTACAATGAATTCACAACATTTTCATTGCTACAAAAGACGCATCTCATCTTCACAGAATTGGTTAAACTGATAAAAGATTCTATTGGGAAAGTAATACAATCTCACAAGCCTGTGCAACGTCCAGCTCCTCAAGCGGTGAAGCTATTTTGTTTCACTGATCTCTCACAAAAAGTGTTTCTAAGGACACAACTCCAAATACAGATTCCATTCAGGTTCACTAGGGAACAGAGCCTCAACTGTGCTGGCCTCTTCAACACAAGTGGTAAGAAAAGTTGTGGACAGAGACTGGAGCATGACAACAGACTCCATATTGGACAGTTCAGGTAAACTAGATGCATGAAAAATGCAAAACAAGAGATACTTAGAGACTCTATGCACAACCACATTTCAATGGACAAGTGGAGGCTGGCCCCCACCTCTTTTGCGTAAACAGCACCAGTACACTGATGAATAATTCTGACCGCTCGCTCTGTACTACCAGACATGTGTGTCAGGTTGCTATATAATTGAGATGAATATTTCTGACCACACCTTGATATTACTACAGCTGGAAGTGGGAGAGGTGATTCCCCACTGAAGAGGTGGTGCATAAAAATAACAAACTACAACCAACCGCAGAAAAATAAACATATGCAAACATAAGAACATACCAGGAGAACAAAAAAAGAACTGTGACGGGTAGTATGTGCAGCAGTCAATTCCCATGTCATGGGGGCCATGATGAGAAATGCTGTGCAGTCTAGGCAAAATCCTACAAGTGATGCTCGAAAGAAGATTAATGACCTTCACAAGTGCTACCTCTTGAACACTGAAAGACCTAATGAAAGTGTGGTAAGATCTGAAAGCCCTATTCACCTCTCAATCAGAATATGCCCGCTCTCGCCTCAAATGGAGGCCTTAGGAACACGGTGAGAAAGTGGAAAAACCTATGGTTGTACAGCTGTGATAAAGAAAATTGTCAATGATGGCCCTGGCAAAAGGTACTGATCGTGGTACTTTGCTAATGCTCCGTCCTATTGGCATGACTAAAGACACTTTCACTTACTTTGAAAAGCTTTACTACTTATTCTCTACATCTGATTTGTTTACATGCTCTAAATTACAGATTAGAGTCTCCTTCTCACTACTAACCGTGCATGCCCAACAATTTCTGGAAGATAGCTTCATTGAGGTACTTAAGGGACGAAAAGTATATGGCCTCTAGAAAGCCACTCTGATAGGATGGCTTCCAAACTCAATTGCATAAAATAAATCGCCCCAGGTTATTATCTCTATTCTAAAGGTCTTTAAAGATGCTGGGAGAAACAACTCTTAACTTGGACTTTGATAGGGCAACCATCTCCCTCATCCCCAAGACCAGCAATAACCTACTAATGCTCCAGTTATTGGTAAGTCACCTTTATTATTACAGACATCAGAATTTTAGCTAGAGTCCTGGTCAAAAGACTTAACATGGACATACTTCTAAAAAAAAGTCAGATGTGTAAGAAACAACATGAGTAAGCAAGGGTGTCTGTTGTTGTACTACGGAACCCATAAAGGATTAGTGGTGAATTAGTATAGTGAAATATTAAAGTAATTTGAGTGGTAGATATGCAAGTCAGTTATTTGGATTGAGTAGGATAGCAGAGGGATAGAGGGAAAAACATTTGCATTTATATAGTGCTTGCTACCCCGGATGGGGAGTTGAAATGCTTTTTCTGCGAGTAGCAAGCTACTCTGGAACTCAAACTGATTAGTGGTTGTTGGACTATGCCCTTTTTGCAGGGTCATCCCTGAACTTTTTGCCTTCCTCCTGTATTTTGTCTGACCTGTTTTTGTTGGTTTTATAACTCTGGGCACTTTACCACTGCTGATCAGTGCTAAAGTGCATATGCTCTCCCTATGCTAAATTGATGTATGGATTAGTGATTCCATGATTGGCTAGTTTGGTTTACCTGTCAGACCCTAGTACAGTGCACCATGAGTGCCCAGGGATTGTAAACCAGAAGCAGCCTGTAAAAGTGTCTCCGGTCTGCCATTGCAGAGCCTGTGTGCAGTCTGGTACTGCCATGCTGACTGGGCAAGAGCACCCACTTGCCAGTCCCTAAACCTTCCTTTTTTTGCATATCAGACACCCCTATGGTAGGCCCAAGGGCAGGGTGCATTGTAAGTATAAGGTAGGACATGCCCTGGTATGTGTGGAATGTCCTAATAGTGAATTACAGCCATTTTCGTTTTTCACTATTGCAAGGCTACCTGTTCCCCATAGGCCAGAATGGGCAGTTTGATTATTACATCTTATAATCCTAACCGACTCAGGAAACCAGGTAGAAATTCGAGTTTGGTATGCCTGGAGTTAGAATGATAAAATACATCTTTCAGTGAAGTTGGTTTTAACATTCTGTGTTTGAAAATACCACTTTTAGAAAGTAGGTAGCAGGACCTGAATAGGGCTGTGCCTTCCCTCCACAATGCTGGCTCCACCTCCTGTGGTGCGTCTGATGTCTCTGCCCTGCACTGTGAAAGGAAAGAAGGATTCATGTAAACAGAGTGCTCCAGGACTGACCAGAACTGGTTTGGACTAGGCAAACGCCGCTCTGCCTTCAGAGAACAAAGACAAACAGTGTATAAAAAGGGAGACCCAGACCCCAGAACTTTAGATCACTTTGGTAAACAAGAAGAAACCTTTGCTGAGGAGAGGAACCAGAGAGACTGATGAGAGACTATCCCTAAGCTTGAGGGATTGGCCTGCAGTAGTTGCCTGACTGCCAAAGAGAGGGGAAAGGAACTTTTTGTATACTTTATTCAACTTGTGAAGGATCTCCAAGGGATTGAGAAAAGAGCTTGCCTCCTGCTGAAGTCTCAGGGACAACAGACTTCACCAACCAGCTCCCCAAGAGTCTTTTGGAAGTGCCTGCTACTGTGCGAGGTTTTCTGAGGGACTGCGTGTCGCAAGGAGCTGGAAGCGCGACTCGCGAGCAAGAAGCGTGTCGCCGCACTGTCGCTGTCGCTTCATAACACGAGCGCCTCGCATCACCGGAGAAGAGGATTGACGTCGCAGCAGACACCGCTGCATCACCGGGAAGCATGTCGCAGGGCCTGTCGCGGCTTGCATCGTTGCCGAAGCGACTCGCATCGCCGGAGAAGAGGATCGACGTCGCATCAGATGCCGCCACATCACCGGGAAGCGTGTCGCAGGGCCGGTCGCTGCTCGCATCGTTACTGAAACGTCTCGCATCGCCGGAGAAGAGGATCGACGTTGCATCAGACGCCGCAGCATCACCGAGAAGCGCGTCGCAGGGCCTGGCGCAGTCCACATCGTGTCGCATCAAGAAGACAACACCATCTTTGTCGCATTGTACCAGATCTTCATCACACTGTTGCGTGCTGCATCGCCATGAAAGCGCAGTAAGAAACCGACGCATCACCTCCCCTCGCACAAAAAAACCGATGCATCCCCTACGCAGCAGTAGGGACCGGACATCACCGTTTTTGCGTGTAAGGAACCGACACATCTCATACCCTGCAACACTTTCGTTGTATAGCGTTACGCATCCAAAGGTACATTGAACTCAAAGTGTTGCATTTTAACATCTAAAGAGAACTAAGCTAATTCAACCATTTTAAGTACAGTATTGTGGATTTTTGTCGTGTGTGGTCTTATATAAAGAATACTCATTTTTAATATACAACTTGTGTGGTGTCCATCTGTAGCGTTGTCACTTGATTACTGTATGTGTACCACAAATGCTTTACACACTGCCTCTGAGATAAACCTGTCTGCTCGTGCCAAGCTACCAAGGGGGTGAGCAGGGGTTATTTTGGGAGTGTACCCCTTACCCTGACTAGACGCAAGGGTCCCTATTTGTCAAAGGTACCTACCTCTGCCAACTAGAGACCCCCAAATCGAACAGTAGTGAATTAGTATAGTGCAATATGAAACTAATTTGAGTGGTTGATATGTTAGTCAGCCATTTGGACGGAGATGGATAGTGGAGGGATAGAACAGGGAAAAAGCATGTGAGGGATGATCTTCATGATAAAATAGTATATGTTCTGGATGCAGAGAACGTGTGTGGAACAGGAATTCAGGCCTACAGAGGGCAAGCAGGAGTATGGATTTCATCGAAAAAGTAAAATGGCTTGGTATATAAGGCCATCTATAAACGTGAGCTGTGGCAATTTCTTCTCTATGGTCTTCCTAGCTGATAGGGACACATGGCCAGGCTGTCACCTCACCCCTCCATTTCCTCCTTTCTCTATAGTCATTTGCTGTGGACATATATGAAAATAATGGGAATCAGAACTCCAGCTCGTGAGCACAAGTGGATGCTGTCCACAGACACTGATTGAAACCCCACTTAACTGAGTCACAAAGCATCTATAATCTACTCAGGTTAAGATGGGGCTTGAAAATATGGTGTGGGACAACCTAGTGTCACTGTTAGATAAGACCTCAGATGACTGACAGCTAGTCGAAATTAGTACCCTGGGGCTGTACTGTAGTTCCTATTTCCCTAATAGGCTCTGTGCATTGGAATAATATACCCTGTAGATTTGGCATAGGACTGAGGTCAGTATGCCCCTATCGAGCATGTTTAACTTAATTTGTACCACCTAACTCAGAGGCCACTAGAAACTCCTTGTAAAAAAGAAGGGATTAGTTTCTGGCAAACGCATAAACATGACAACTTTGTTTCCCTTTAGAATCGGAACACTCAGAATCGTGGAAACAACAGATAACAGTTTCACTCAGCTAATCGTGCATGCTTAGTTTCTTCAGTTACAGAGAAAGAATAGATGGGTGTTTCAAAAAAAGGATTTATTGAACGGTCTTGTTTCTCGTGTAAGAGATATGAGCTTTTACAATCACAAGACAGTATGCAAGATATTATGTACAGCGTAAGCAGTAGGAAGAAATAATACTGCGCTAGCATTACCTTTTAGCTATGAAACATATATTCATATACATAAATAACATAAGCTAAAGAGGTGAGTACTCTTGAGATGCTCCTCTAACTAGTTCTACCCCAGTGAACCTAACATAAGTGTAGTACAACGTAAGAAATAGGTGCTGTATGCTATAGTATGGTATACCATAGTATGGTATGTTAAGTCTAGTATGCCAAGAGTCCCTCTAGGTTCTAGTCAGCTCCATACCTTGAGAACTTCAACAACCCGCGAAGGGAGTCAGAACACTGGAAGCTGGATTATCTGCGAGCAGGGATGACACGTCTCTTGTCAGTGAGTCAGGCCAGGACACGGGCTCCTATAAAGTTGAGGTCCCCTCCTACTTGCTTGGGCAAGGAAAGGTATATTTATACCCAGTAGGTGCCTTGAAATGTTAGCATTGGCGTAAAGTCGGGCAGAGGAAGAAGTCAGGAATGACCCCTTAAGGAATAGCGGTTCATGCATAATAAATGAATTCTTGGAGAAATCAATAATCCTGTGCTAGGGGAACTCCCAAGAGCTTAAGGGTCTGGTTTCTAAGAACTCGTTGTGACGTTGGGGTGGACGGATGTAGGTGACCATGCATGTATTTGGATAGCATGGCTAATGCCTAAGGACTGGGATCTTATGCCTATATAAGGGCAATGCAAATTGTGCCTATACAAGGACATGTATCAGGAAAGCCTATACAAGGACATGTATCAGGAAAACCTATATACGGACACCTAAAGCGGAATACAACAGGGCAAGGTCCAATAAGTGTATACAAGTGCACCTTGAAGATTGTTAGACCTGGCACCATTGGCGTGGGTCTCCCTTCCATTTTTTGCTGTTGCCTCTTATGTTTTTGCTGGTTTTAGATGCTTTGGACACTGTTCCACTGCTATTCAGTGCCAGAGTGCAAGTGTATGGATTAGTGACTCCATGATTGGCTTATTTGGTTTACCTGTTGTGAGAAAGTGCCATCTTTCTTGCATGGTATGCCCCCACTTTTTGCTCAATTGCTGAATGTACTTCGATTGAGTGTACCCTGGGTTCCTGCCAATCAGGTGCCCAGGGCCTATGTTCCTTCCTTAAACCACACAAACTCCAAATTGGCAAACCCTAGCCACATGTCAGCCCCTAGTAAATGGTACCCTAGGTACCCAGGGCCTTGTGGCCAGGGAAGGCCTCTAAGGGCTGCAGCACTCATTGTGCCACCCTCAGAGGCCTTGTACCCTTACACACACACTGCCCTTGCAGGCTGAGTGTCTGGGTGCAGGACAAAACAAAGAGTCGACATGGCACACATCACTGTGTACCATGCCCATCACCTACACTGCCAAGGCATATGTCAGCCACCCCTCTAGCTGGGTGCATTACACCTATGGTGTGGGCACAGGAGCAGGAGCCCTGTGCCCCTACAGTACCCGGGTCCATTCCTGGGCACTGTAAGTGCAGTGCTGTCATTTAAGAGTACATGGTGCTGAGAGCTTGTCAAACACGAGCTCCACAGCACCATATTGGCAACACTGAAGCCTGGGAAGTTTGGTATCAAACTTCTCAGCACATTGAACCCACACTGATGCCAGTGTAGGATTTAATGTACTAAGCACCCCAGAGGGCCTCTTAGAGATGCCCCCTTACAGCTAACTTACAATCCACGTCTGCTCTGAGGCTGCCCAGGCTGCCACACAGCAGACACGTTGCTGGACCCCTGGGTGGGAGAGCCCCTGCTCTCCCGGGCCTGCAACAATGCACATCCTGGGTGAGGTGAGAAATCTCCTCCCCCAGGATGAGCAAAGGGAAGCTTCAAAGGCAGGCCGCCATTTGGAGTTTCCCCAGGCCACTGCACCCCCCCACTCTGGCGGGAAGCTTGGCCGGAAACCCCATACAAGGACAGGGGATGTGCCAGCCTGCCCACCCCACCCCTCAGGTGGGGGAGGCGAGGTGAAGCACATCTCCGGGCTCTCGCCATCTTGAAGATGGGAGGCCCTACCCTATCAGGATTAGGCTACTGCCCCCCTCCCACAGGAGAGAGGCAGGATAGGGGGTGTACCCACCCCAGGACAAGGACCCATTGGTCCCTGGCCTTCACCTACCTGTAACACCCCTAAATCTAGTATTTAGGGGCACCCTGAACCTTCCTTTCTTAGATTCCAGATAGAAAATTACAAGAAGAGCAAGAAGAACAAAGACCTGCCCTGCAGCTGCTAAAAAGAGAAGAAGACACCAACTGCTTAGGCCCCAGCCCTACCGGCCTGTCGACTCTCGAACCTGCACCAGCGCGGCATCTCTCGTGGCCAGCAACCTCACCAACCCCGGAGGACCTGGCTACCTTTTGGCTCTAAGCCCCTGGGACTCCCATGAGTAGAGGCTCTACTCAAGAAACCTATTTTTAACCCCTGGCAGCAGCCCGGAACCGCGGACCCAACACACTCTGCACCAGCCAAGCCTGGCCAGTGCCGGAGTGGACAAAGACCCTGAGGACGACCCCACGGCGACTGTGACCCCGAGTCCGGCACCCAAGGACCCCCCTCGACATCCCGGAGGAACCCTGCAGCCTCAGAACCAAGTGCCACCCCAACCGCGATCAACCAGAGGGTAAGATTCCCGACGTCAAAAGGCACCCCTGCACCCGGCGCCCTGCGGCCCCCTGTGCCCAATCCCGGGGTACCCACCTAACCTACAACTACCCAACTTACCTCTCGAAGTGGTAGTGGCACCTGAAACATCCTCGTCCCCGAGCCTGCAGCCTTTTTCCAAACCGGAACATTCTCATTGATTTCCATTGAGCGCCCGAAGGCTCAAAAGCACCCTGCACCCAGCCGCCCGAGTGGCCCTGGCAGTGCCCTCTCTACACTAACCTACTTCCCCACTTGCCCTGAGTAAGTGACCAGGAGCCCAGATCCCACAGCCGCGTGGCTTGCCAGACAGCAGCCACCAACCAAGGCCCCCCCTATCCCTCATAGGATAACATTGGGACTAACTCTCTCTGCACCCGGCCGTCCTGAAACCGCTGAGGGTGAACCAACTGTACCTACCTGACACTGGGGGACCCCCGAGTCCATGCCCGGAATTTCAACTCTGCCAGTCGAGTACTTACCCTTAAACCGCTAACTTCATTTTCCTCATAGGGTAACATTGACTGGCTTTTTCTTCAAAAATCTTCTAAGTGAACTTTTCAAAACTGCAAAAATTCACCAAAAATCAGCCAAGTGACAAAAACGAATTTACTCACCTGCTCCTAGGTGAGCTCCCAGTGCTGGATCTTGGTGCCCAGCCCTGACCCTGAAAAGTGTTCACAACTATACTTACCTCTAACTCATTTTTCTCCCATAGGAAACCATTGTCTGCTATTCTGTGAAATTTCTTCTAAGTGTCTATTCTTGCAAATTTGAAATATTCTTTTAAAATCGTACCATTACTGCAAACGAAATTACTTACCTGTTTTTGATAAGGACCCCAGTCCTGGGTCTAGGTACCCAGTCCTGGATTACTAAAGTAACGATAAAGTACTCTACCTGCAATTTGAATTTCTTGCCATAGAGATCCATTGAATGTTTTCTTTGAAATATTTTCTAAGTGCTAACTTTTGAAATAGCTAAATATTATTTAAAAATCATTACAGTTATTAAGTCGACTTTCATCACTTGATTCTGAATACTGACCCAAGGCTGGTTCTAGGAGCCAGACCTGGAATTCCAAAAGTAATCTGAAAAGTAATTTATTACAAATAACCTGAATTTACCATTGAGCTCAATGCATTGTTATGTTTAGGAAATAGGATTGTTTATTGCAACCAACTGTGACTGTTTACACAAATTTATTGCTTAAGACAAAAGTACTTATATTCAACCTCTCATTCTGAGAAAGTATATTTTTACCCCCTTTGTGGTTCTAAAAATAAAACAAGCATATTTTATATATATAAACCATTGGCCTAGAGTTCAGTTATTGAGTGTGTGAAACCATTTGCTGACTGAGTGTGTACAATAAATGCTTTACACTGTCCTCTGGTACTGCCTTACTGCTCGACCAAGCTACCACTTTTGAGAGTAAGGTCATACCTAACTTTGACCTCTATCAGCCTCTGGGGGACTGTGGACTCTGTACACCCTGTACCTATTAGGGAACAGTATATACAGAGCCACTTTCTCACATTGGTGGATCAGCGGTGGGATACAAACTTGCATTTGTTGGACTACTTGGTTACCATCTGATCACACGACAGAACTCTTAAAAATTGCCTTTAGAATTCTGATTGGTTTACCAAAATTACTAAAAGTCTTGCTAGGGCCTTGCTTAAGTCCCATTAGAATTTTAGAAAAATAAAAGTCACTATAGTCAGGGTAGAGGGTTAGAACTGTCAGGTTAGAATGTCTCAAACAAACCCAGCTATTAGTGATAATAATAACATGGACCTGGTGGAGGAGCTCGACCTCACACCTTACTTACACTTGTCTTTCAAGGAATTGAGGTCCTTATGTAAACTCAAAAATTTACAAATGGGTCAGCATCCAACCAAACAAGGGCTCCAGGAGCTCCTGGCTGAGTATGCTAAAGACCACCCATCTGAACATGGTGATGGCCAGTCAGATGAGGAAAGGGAAACAGAGGAGGTGGACAGCAACCTCCCCATACTATTCCCTAGGGAGGAGATGGCACCCATACCCTCCAACTCAAGACATAGCATCTGGGCACCTAGAGACCACACAGGTGGCTCTGGTCCCAGAGACAACACTGGGGACCCCCCAGTGAAGAGGACAGCCTTGTGAGGCTGGCCAGAAGAATAGATCTAGAGTCCAGACTCCTGGCCCTAGAAAAGGAAAGGAGAGAGATGGGTTTAGCACCCGTCAATGGTGGCAGCAATAATAAAAACAAGGATAGGGAGGAAACTTCTGAACCTAAAATCCCCAAAGGGATTGTCCCTAAATTTGAGGAAGGTGATGATATCACCAAATGGTTCACAGACTTTGAGAGGGCTTGTGATATCAAGAAAGTAAAGAAACCTCTCTGTGGGGCACTCCTGTGGGAACTGTTCTCTGGTAACTGCAGGGACAGGCTTCGGACTCTCTCTGGGCCAGAAGCAGGATCCTATGACCTCATGAAGAAAGCTCTGATTGAGGGATTTGGATTCACCACTGAGGAGTATAGAATTAGATTCAGGGGGCTCACAAAACCCAGACCCAGTCCTGGATTGATTTTGTAGATTTCTCAGTGAAGACACTGGATGGTTGGTTAGCTGGACATAGTGTGCAGGATTTTACTGGATTGTACAATTTATTCATGAAGGAACATATTTTGAGTAACTGCACAAATGAAAAGTTGCATCAGCATTTGGTAGACCTAGGTCTAATTTCTCCCCAAGAATTGGGAAAGAAGGCGGACCACTGGGTCAAGACTAGGGTGACCAAGACAACCACTGGGGGTGACCAAAAGAAAGTGGTCACAAAACCTCCCCAGGGGAAAGGTGGTGAGAATCCCCAAGATAAAAAGTCTGAGTCTTCCAAAGGGCCCCAAAAACCTGTTCAGGTGGGTGGGACCCAAACTACTCCCTATGTGCCCCAACCATATAGGGGGAAGAACTTTGATCCCTTAAAGGCCTGGTGTAATACCTGTAAGAAGCAGGGACACTTAACTGTAACTTGCCCCCAAAACAAAGCCCCTAAGGCACCCAGTACAGCCACTCCTGGGGCAGCAAGTATACAAATGGGATCAGAGGTGTACCCTGAGCAAATCTGGGAACACACTGAAGCAAGTTTAGTCTCCTTGGGAGAAGTGGAGTTTGCCACTGTGGCTGTGTGGCCCCCAACTTAAAGAAATACTTACAGTACCCCTGGGTAAATGGAACTAGGGTAGAAGCTCTGAGGGATACAGGTGCCAGTGTCACTATGGTGAAAGACACACTGGTTTCCCCTGAGCAATACTTGATTGGGAAGTCTTACCCAGTCACCAACGCTGACAGTGTCACCACTAGTCATCCCATGGCCATGGTAACATTAGGCTGGGGGGGGGGGGGGGGGGGGGGGGGGTTACTGGCCTGAAACAGGTAGTGGTCTCTCCAAAGTTGCCAGCTGCATGTCTGCTTGGAAATGATCTGGAAACCTCAGCCTGGGCTGAGGTTGAGTTAAAGGCCCGTGCAGATATGCTGGGCATCCCTGAATTGGTGTGTGTGCAAACCAGAGCACAGACCAAGAGGAAGGGTGAAAAAGTAGGTTTGGAGCCTGGAATAATGGCCCAACCAACCAAGAGGAAGGGCAAGAAGACTGGGGGACCAGCTTCTGTACAGCCAAACACTCAGAACCCCTCTCCCCCTGGAGAGGATGTAGATACCCCTGAGGGAACTGAGTCCATGGAGCTTGACCCTTACCAGGTTGAACTCTTGGGCCCAGGGGGACCCTCTAGGGAAGAGCTGTGCCAGGGTCAGCGAGACTGTCCCACTCTTGAAAGCCTGAGACAACAAGCTGCTTCAGAAGCCAGGGGAGATGTCAGTGGTACCCACAGAGCTTATTGGGAAGAGGGATTACTGTATGCTGAGGCAAGAGATCCCACTCCTGGAGCCACCAGGAGGGTGGTAGTGCCACAGAAGTACAGGGAGTTCCTCCTAACTTTGGCTCATGACATCCCCCTAGCTGGACATCTAGGGCAATCCAAAACTTGGGAAAGGTTAGTGAGTCACTTTTACTGGCCCCAGATGCACCAAAAGGTGAAGGAGTTTGTCAGCTCCTGTGTTACCTGTCAGGCCAGTGGCAAGACAGGTGGCCACCCAAAGGCCCCCCTCATTCCACTACCAGTGGTGGGGGTCCCCTTTGAAAGGGTAGGTGTGGACATTGTGGGTCCACTTGAACCTCCCACAGCCTCAGGGAACAAATTCATTCTAGTAGTAGTGGATCATGCTACTAGGTACCCTGAAGCAATTCCACTTAGGACTACTACAGCTCCTGCAGTAGCCAAGGCCCTCCTGGGTGTCTTCACCAGGGTGGGTTTTCCTAAGGAGGTGGTTTCAGACAGAGGTTCCAATTTCATGTCTGCTTACCTAACACACATGTGGAAAGAGTGTGGAGTGCAGTACAAGTTTACTACACCCTACCACCCACAAACCAATGGCCTTGTTGAGAGGTTCAACAAGACATTGAAAGGTATGATCATGGGACTCCCTGAGAAACTCAAAAGGAGGTGGGATGTCCTGTTACCATGCTTGCTTTTCGCTTACAGGGAAGTGCCACAGAAGGGAGTAGGTTTCTCACCCTTTGAACTTCTGTTTAGTCATCCTGTAAGGGGACCACTGTGTCTTGTAAAGGAGGGCTGGGAGAGGCTGCCAAATTTCTCAGTACCTTTGACTTAACTGCAGGGTACTGGCAGATTGGCATGGCCCCAGGAGCAAAAGAAAAGACAGCATTCTCCACCCCTGATGGGCATTATCAGTTTACTGTGATGCCCTTTGGGTTAAAGAATGCCCCTGCCACCTTCCAGAGGTTGGTGAACCATGTCCTGGCTGGGTTGGAGTCCTTTAGTGCAGCTTATCTTGATGATATTGCTGTCTTTAGCTCCACCTGGCAGGATCGCCTGATCCACCTTGGGAAGGTTTTAGAGGCTCTGCAGAGTGCAGGTCTCACTATCAAGGCATCCAAATGCCAGATAGGGCAGGGCACTGTGGTGTACTTGGGCCACCTTGTAGGTGGAGGCCAGGTACAGCCCTTACAACCCAAAATCCAGGCCATCATGGACTGGATAGCTCCAACAACCCAGACCCAAGTCAGGGCATTCCTTGGCTTGACTGGGTACTACAGGAGGTTTGTGAAGGGGTATGGGTCCATTGTGACCCCCCTCACAGAACTCACCTCCAAGAAAATGCCCAAGAAAGTTAACTGGACAGGTAGTTATCAAAAGGCTTTTGACACCCTAAAAGAAGCAATGTGCTCAGCACCAATTCTAAAAGCTCCAGATTATGCCAAGCAGTTCATAGTGCAGACTGATGCCTCTGAGCTAGGGATAGGAGCGGTCCTATCCCAGACCAATGATGAAGGCCAAGACCAACCTGTTGCTTTTATAAGCAGAAGACTACTCCGTAGAGAGCAGCGTTGGAGTGCCATTGAGAGGGAGGCCTTTGCTGTGGTTTGGTCCCTGAAGAAGCTGAGGCCATACTTGTTTGGCACTCACTTCCTAGTTCAAACTGACCACAGACCTCTCAGATGGCTAATGCAGATGAAAGGGGAAAATCCAAAACTACTGAGGTGGTCCATCTCCCTACAGGGAATGGACTTTGAAGTGGAACACAGACCAGGGACTGCCCATGCCAATGCAGATGGACTTTCCAGGTTCTTCCACTTAGACAATGAAGACTCCATAGGACAAGGTTAGTCTCATCACCTTTCGTTTGGGGGGGGGGGGTTGTGTGAGAAAGTGCCATCTTTCTTGCATGGTATGCCCCCACTTTTTGCTCAATTGCTGAATGTACTTCGATTGAGTGTACCCTGGGTTCCTGCCAATCAGGTGCCCAGGGCCTATGTTCCTTCCTTAAACCACACAAACTCCAAATTGGCAAACCCTAGCCACATGTCAGCCCCTAGTAAATGGTACCCTAGGTACCCAGGGCCTTGTGGCCAGGGAAGGCCTCTAAGGGCTGCAGCACTCATTGTGCCACCCTCAGAGGCCCCTGTACTCTTACACACACACTGCCCTTGCAGGCTGAGTGTCTGGGTGCAGGACAAAACAAAGAGTCGACATGGCACACATCACTGTGTACCATGCCCATTACCTACACTGCCAAGGCATATGTCAGCCACCCCTCTAGCTGGGTGCATTACGCCTATGGTGTGGGCACAGGAGCAGGAGCCCTGTGCCCCTACAGTACCCGGGTCCATTCCTGGGCACTGTAAGTGCAGTGCTGTCATTTAAGAGTACATGGTGCTGAGAGCTTGTCAAACACGAGCTCCACAGCACCATATTGGCAACACTGAAGCCTGGGATATTTGGTATCAAACTTCTCAGCACATTGAACCCACACTGATGCCAGTGTAGGATTTAATGTACTAAGCACCCCAGAGGGCATCTTAGAGATGCCCCCTTACAGCTAACTTACAATCCACGTCTGCTCTGAGGCTGCCCAGGCTGCCACACAGCAGACACGTTGCTGGACCCCTGGGTGGGAGAGCCCCTGCTCTCCCGGGCCTGCAACAATGCACATCCTGGGTGAGGTGAGAAATCTCCTCCCCCAGGATGAGCAAAGGGAAGCTTCAAAGGCAGGCCGCCATTTGGAGTTTCCCCAGGCCACTGCAACCACCCACTCTGGCGGGAAGCTTGGCCGGAAACCCCATACAAGGACAGGGGATGTGCCAGCCTGCCCACCCCACCCCTCAGGTGGGAGAGGCGAGGTGAAGCACATCTCCGGGCTCTCGCCATCTTGAAGATGGGAGGCCCTACCCTATCAGGATTAGGCTACTGCCCCCCTCCCACAGGAGAGAGGCAGGATAGGGGGTGTACCCACCCAAGGACAAGGACCCATTGGTCCCTGGCCTTCACCTACCTGTAACGCCCCTAAATCTAGTATTTAGGGGCACCCTGAACCTTCCTTCCTTAGATTCCAGATAGAAAATTACAAGAAGAGCAAGAAGAACAAAGACCTGCCCTGCAGCTGCTAAAAAGAGAAGACACCAACTGCTTAGGCCCCAGCCCTACCGGCCTGTCGACTCTCGAACCTGCACCAGCGCGGCATCTCTCGTGGCCAGCAACCTCACCAACCCCGGAGGACCTGGCTACCTTTTGGCTCTAAGCCCCTGGGACTCCCATGAGTAGAGGCTCTACTCAAGAAACCTATTTTTAACCCCTGGCAGCAGCCCGGAACCGCGGACCCAACACACTCTGCACCAGCCAAGCCTGGCCAGTGCCGGAGTGGACAAAGACCCTGAGGACGACCCCACGGCGACTGTGACCCCGAGTCCGGCACCCAAGGACCCCCCTCGACATCCCGGAGGAAGCCTGCAGCCTCAGAACCAAGTGCCATCCCAACCGCGATCAACCAGAGGGTAAGATTCCCGACGTCAAAAGGCACCCCTGCACCCGGCGCCCTGCGGCCCCCTGTGCCCAATCCCGGGGTACCCACCTAACCTACAACTACCCAACTTACCTCTCGAAGTGGTGGTGGCACCTGAAACATCCTCGTCCCCGAGCCTGCAGCCTTTTTCCAAACCGGAACATTCCCATTGATTTCCATTGAGCGCCCGAAGGCTCAAAAGCACCCTGCACCCAGCCGCCCGAGTGGCCCTGGCAGTGCCCTCTCTACACTAACCTACTTCCCCACTTGCCCTGAGTAAGTGACCAGGAGCCCAGCTCCCACAGCCGCGTGGCTTGCCAGACAGCAGCCACCAACCAAGGCCCCCCTATCCCTCATAGGATAACATTGGGACTAACTCTCTCTGCACCCGAGCGTCCTGAAACCGCTGAGGGTGAACCAACTGTACCTACCCGACACTGGGGGACCCTTGAGTCCATGCCCGGAATTTCAACTCTGCCAGTCGAGTACTTACCCTTAAACCGCTAACTTCATTTTCCTCATAGGGTAACATTGACTGGCTTTTTCTTCAAAAATCTTCTAAGTGAACTTTTCAAAACTGCAAAAATTCACCAAAAATCAGCCAAGTGACAAAAACGAATTTACTCACCTGCTCCTAGGTGAGCTCCCAGTGCTGGATCTTGGTGCCCAGCCCTGACCCTGAAAAGTGTTCACAACTATACTTACCTCTAACTCATTTTTCTCCCATAGGAAACCATTGTCTGCTTTTCTGTGAAATTTCTTCTAAGTGTCTATTTTTGCAAATTTGAAATATTCTTTTAAAATCGTACCATTACTGCAAACGAAATTACTTACCTGTTTTTGATAAGGACCCCAGTCCTGGGTCTAGGTACCCAGTCCTGGATTACTAAAGTAACGATAAAGTACTCTACCTGCAATTTGAATTTCTTGCCATAGAGATCCATTGAATGTTTTCTTTGAAATATTTTCTAAGTGCTAACTTTTGAAATAGCTAAATATTATTTAAAAATCATTACAGTTATTAAGTCGACTTTCATCACTTGATTCTGAATACTGACCCAAGGCTGGTTCTAGGAGCCAGACCTGGAATTCCAAAAGTAATCTGAAAAGTAATTTATTACAAATAACCTGAATTTACCATTGAGCTCAATGCATTGTTATGTTTAGGAAATAGGATTGTTTATTGCAACCAACTGTGACTGTTTACACAAATTTATAGCTTAAGACAAAAGTACTTGTATTCAACCTCTCATTCTGAGAAAGTATATTTTTACCCCCTTTGTGGTTCTAAAAATAAAACAAGCATATTTTATATATATAAACCATTGGCCTAGAGTTCAGTTATTGAGTGTGTGAAACCATTTGCTGACTGAGTGTGTACAATAAATGCTTTACACTGTCCTCTGGTACTGCCTTACTGCTCGACCAAGCTACCACTTTTGAGAGTAAGGTCATACCTAACTTTGACCTCTATCAGCCTCTGGGGGACTGTGGACTCTGTACACCCTGTACCTATTAGGGAACAGTATATACAGAGCCACTTTCTCACACCTGTCAGACCCTAGTACAGTGCACTGTGTGTGCCCAGGGCGTGTAAATCAAATGCTGCTGGTGGGCTTGCAGCACTGATTGTGCCACCCACCGGAGCAGCTTGTAAAGTGTCTCTCAGGCCTGCCATTGCAGAGCCTGTGTGCAGTCCGGTACTGCCATGTTGACTTGACAAGTACACCCACTTGCCAGTCCCTAAACCTTCCCTTTTCTAAATGTTAGCCACCCCTAAGGTAGGCCCAAGGGCAGGGTGCATTGTATGTAAAAGGTAGGACATGCCCTGGTGTGTGTGGCATGTCCTATAGTGAATTACAGCCATTTTCGTTTTTCACTATTGCAAAGCTACCTGTCCCCTTAGACCAGGATGGGTAGTTTGATTATAACATCTTATAATCCTAACTGACTCAGGGAACTAGGTAGAAATTCGATTTAGTATGCCTGAACTCAATGATAAAATACATCTTTTATTGAAGTTGGTTTTAACATTCTGTGTTTGAAAATACCACTTTTAGAAAGTATGTATTTTCTTGCCTAACTATCCAAGCCTGCCTCTGCTAGGTTGTGTATTCCATGTCTGGTTTCTGAGTGACAGGGGCTGGGGCGGGGGGGGGGGGTGGGGGGGGCTCCAGGAGACAGGGTGAGTCAGCACAAGGCTGAATAGACCTATCTTCATGAGGAGTGGTGGGAGGAGTAGCACCTGGGCCTGCATAGGGCTGTGCCTGCCTTCCACAATGCTGGCTCCACCTTCTGTGGTGCGTCTGATGACCCTGGCCCACACTGTCAAAGGAAAGAAGGAGTCCTATATACAAAGTGCTCCAGGACTGCACAGAACTGGTTTGGACTATGTACAGACCCTCTCTGCCTTCAAAGACAGGATTTTGGTGTATAAAAGGGGGGACCAAGAACTTTAGAACACTTCTGGGAATCAAGACAAACGTTTGCGGAGGAGAAGAATCAGGAAGCTTAAGGAGGAGACTACCCCTGGGCTGTGTGTTTGGGGGTTGGCCTGCAGTGGTTGCTTCATTGCCAAATAAAGGAGAAGAGGACCGAGTGTGCTTTTCATCAAACTTGCAGAGAATCTCCGAGGGCTTGAACTTGAGCTTGCCTCCTGCCTGAAGTCTCAGGGATACAAGACTTCACCAACCAGCTCCCCCCTGAATTCCCTTGCTGGGAATTGAAGTGCCTGCTGTTGCGCTGGACATTCTGAGAGACTGTGTGTCACTGGGAGTGCGACTCAACGACGAGAAGCGTGTTGCCACCACAGCAGTTGCCGTCGCATCGCCAAGGAAGCGTGCCGCCGCTGTTGCCATCGCATCACCGAAGCGCTTCGCATCAACGGAGAAGCTTGCCGCCGCAGAGGTCGCCATCGCATCACTGGAGAAGCGCGTTGCAGGGCCTATCGAGGCTCAGAAGATAGAGTAGCCGCACACCATCGGGCGTGCACGCATCGCTTCAACGCTGTCGCATTGTAACCAAGACGCCATTTTGTCGCATCGCACCGGAAAGAAGTATCGCATCGTGGTGCCATCTTGTCGCATCGTACCGGAGAGCATTAAGAAACCGACGCATCACCTCCCCACACAGTAAGGAAGGGAGCCATCAACTCCCCTGCGCAGCAGTAAGGAACAGACGCATCCACTCCCCTGAGTGTAAGGATGAGACGCATCACCTTCCCTGCGGCCTTTTTGTTTGCTTTGCGTTACGCATCCAAGGTACTTTGAGAGTAGTGTGTCGCATTTACAATCATAAGAGAACTGAGCTATTTCCTACCATTTTAAAGTCTATTTTTGAGTACTGTATTGTGGATTTTTGTCGTTTGGTCTTGTGATAAGTCTATATAAAAAAATAATTATTTTTATAATACAACCTGTGTGGTGTCCATCTGTAGTGTTGTCACTATATTACTGTATGTTTTCACAAATGCTTTACAGACTGCCTCCGAGATAAGCCTGCCTGCTCGTGCCAAGCTACCAAGGGGGTGAGCAGGGGTTATTTTAGGCGTGTAGCCCCTTACCCTGACTAGACGCAAGGGTCCCTATTTGGTTAAAGGTACCTACCTCTGCCAACTAGAGACCCCCAAATCTAACAATGATCCAAATTAACAAGAGATTCATGGGGCACTACTGCAGGTTGAGACTGAAAGACCGTAAAGCTGCGTTCAGCCATGCCACAGGGACGTCCGAGACTGCAGTTTATAGACTCTTACAACAGGACGCACTTCTCACAACTTTACTAGTTCTTGTTTACTCATTGTCTACTGCTCCAAGGATTCTACAGTAAAAGCCAGCTTGGTTAGCAGTTGCTGGTTCAACATATGGTTAAGCAAAGGGACTATGAATGCATAGCAGAGCAGGAAGAAGAAAGAAAAAACATGAACTCCCAGCAGGCCCCTACAAGCTAAGAAAAACTTAGTGGTGCCCCAGCAAATATGGGCCCACACAAGCCATGTGCAAATCTCACTAAGGCCAGAGTGCTTTTTTAGCCCTGAGGGTTCTCCTTTGGAGTGGCCACATGGGCTGTGTCGTCTTTTCTTTTGTTCTTGTAATAAATAGCACCCTCCTCAGCAGGTCTTTCTATTCACTGCATGTGTGCCTCTGCCACTTCAGTTGGATACTGCACTCGCGATTGCTGGCTGCTAAGGTCAGAGTCACAGTTGCTGGCTCTGCACTTTGCACAAACTCCTCAGAAAGGGGAAGTAGCCAGATGTCTCCACTATCCCTGCATTCTGCTTTCACAAGCAGCAATATGGGTCTTTTGTTGCTCTAAGTGCATAGGGGTTCCGAGATGGCCTCTCAACACGGCACTGAGGCTCCACCGGCACTGATTAGGATAACAAGGGTGATTTTAACAATTTGTGCAAGAGTGCTCATGTCACAAAGGGCACAAGCTCTCCTGGTCTTTTTTGGTCCTCTAGGAAGGCTTTTTGTCATGGTCTTTAGAGCCTCTTACCTTCTCCCAATGATAAGAAGCTCTCCTTCCAAGGCACAGGCAGTGTGCATGAGCAACCTGGGTTCTCAGAACACCCTTTGAGGCTTTTCCTGCTTCTAGACACTGCTGATGTGTGATGGGATGAGTTTTACAGACAACAATGCATATTCCTGCAGACCATCTTTGGTACCAGGTTCCATCTGTTTCTGAGATTCATGTATCCTTTCCAGGCTGCTGAAGCCAGTTTTTGTCCTCCAGTATAAGCAGTAATGAGCTATGGTCTGGGAACACCCACAACCACTGATAAAACACAAACAAAGGAGTTAACTACCTGTTAGCCTGTGAGGTGTAGCCCCCCTAGGCAACAACGCAGAATTAAATGACACAGGAACTTCACTATGCTATAAAAGGACCCTACACCCAAGAGTCTGGTCCACTATAAAGGACTTCAGGAATGATCCTACAATCCACATCTCTATTTGGCAGATTCGCTCTATCTTAGGTACTTCACAGATATACACAGGACTAGCTGCCCATCTTAAACATTTTCTTAGGACATTACCTCACCGACAGACACCGGTTGTTAACTATCCCTTGGACAGCGAGGTGCTGGACTATTAAAATGCTCTTCTCTTATCAAAATGTTTGTTTTTTATTATTGAGCGACATGCATAGGTGAGCTATCTAGGACGTATGTCATTTATCAGTTGGCAAGTTACTGTCATCTACATGTGTCTACTTTGAACTTCTGGTTTGGTAATGTGGTATCTTGGTGTTAGTGCTGTTCATGTCATCCACTGCTTCTCCAGTGGAACACTGTGGAGATGATGTAATGTCAGGGCTTGAAAAATCTGAAAAATTGTACTAATCCTGCAGTTCTAGTACCTTGAAAAATCTCCTCGACCTAACAGTAACCTACTTGACCTCCGTCTCTGAAAGTGAAGAAAATGTGACAAGATAACAAGATTTAAAGGCATCTTTATTGCTCATTTGCTTTGTGAGCAATAAAAAGGTCTCTAAATCTTGTTATCTGGTCACATTTGCTCCGTTTTCAAAGACAGAGGACAAAAGTTAGTATGTTTTCCTACTCGCCAGAAAGGGCGAGTAGGACCTAAAAATAGCTCGACCGCATTAAATTTACCTCGCAAATGCGAGCGGTCGAGTGGATTTGTCAAGCCCTGAATGTGGAATGTTCATCTATGAAACCCACAGTTGGAGGAGGGCTGAGCGCCTTGCTGGCTGCTCCTGGTGGGGCTGATTCTCTCCTGAACCTATATCCTGTAACCAACTTCAATAAATCTACTTCAAACTACATTCTGGATGTGGACTTGATTACTACATTTTATTGGCGACGAGTTAAAAAAGAACCGGCAATCTCTACCTCTCAAGTTCAAGTGGAAGTGTCTGGGAACCTCAAACAATCTTCTTCTGTTTGCGTACTACCATCAAACTGCCATGTCAGCCCCACCAGTGACCCCTACATCGGTCGCCCGCATCAGTTTTCAGTCGGTTCCCGTGCTGTGCCCTCAGTGAGGGTAAGCATGGCACTCTACATCACCTTGGTCCTGAGCTGTGCCTTCGTGAGTGTAAGACAACCATTCATCAACATTTCTGTGAGGATTCATCAAAAGAAACTATGCGTGTTTTAAAAAGGACTCTTGAAACAAGACATCTTCAAAGGAAACCTACAGAAAATTAAGAAGACACCTCCAGCCTGCTTGTACTTCTTGTCTTTTCCAGTTTCTGTGACAGCTTGTGTGACCCTCAGCACTCCACCATTGTCCATCACATCCTACTCAAGCGTGCAGCACTCTGTCTCACGTGGCCTCATCAACAAGGATTGCGCCTTCAAATAAAGTAAGCCACTTCATCTTTGCTGTTCTAGATGGAAACTGATTATGTCGACGCTGCGCACATCGTGATTCTCATAGACATTTTATCATCTTTGTAAACTGCAAAGTGTGTTTTGATTACCTCTAACAAACACAAAGGGATCAATCATCATTTCCATATGGTGTAGGCGTTCGAAGGAACTATTCTACACATTGTGATCTTAATCCTGGCAAGGAGTGTTTGGTAGTGTTTGCTTGGCAAGTCTTGTACATTGGAGGCATTTTCATAAGGATATTGACATGATGTCTGCGCATTGGACGTTTGAGGTGAGACATATGTTGTATTTTATTATTTGGTGTTTGAGCTTTTTCACCGACAGTGCCAGTTGATCCGTTTTGTTCTCGGAGGCGCGAGTCATAAATAGCACGTGCACACCTACCTTCATCCTTCTCCGTGCCACGGATTTTCTGTGACGACATTCCTCTTCGCGCCACAGCCTGCTGCTGTGCAACGTTGGAGAGCATGCTTTTACCGCAAGCCAGCCGACGTGGTACTGACAGCGTGCCAACCAAGTTTTGTTTATTCAATAAAGTTCTAGTGAAACTCCATGTCATCTGAGGACAACGCAAGGTGTACGTCCTCATCGCTTCATTTTTGCGTACTCCGTAAGACTGTCAGCTGTGTAGCCGACACCGTGCTTTCTCCTTTCATTCGTCACATGTATCTATTAACATACATATGCTGTTACTGTCCATCTACAAACTGTACTTTTCGTCAGAATTCAAGGGATTCCTCGAGCGAGATCCTACCTGTGTAATTTCGGACTTCACACGCTGCAGTTTCGTATGTCACATATTCGTTTTGAATTTAATCTTTTTCTGCAGTTTTGACATTTTCTCCAACACTAATGACATTTCTCCATCTGATGTGCCATTGCAATTTTTTTTTGGGCTTTACAGGGTCTACATGTTACTATTCATGACTGTTTACTTTACAGGTTTGATATCTGGGTGTGCAATTTGGGGTGTGTTCTGTTCACACTACTTGGGTGAGGGATCGCTCACCATCCTGGTTAAGCCTGTTTTACACATTGTGTTGTATAGGTCTTGAATCACTTCCTTATTACAGATCTAGTTTGATGGTGATATGTTGAACCTGTTCAGAGACGTATGCTAAGTTCTCCGTCTTTTTGTAGCTCTATTAACAGTACACTAGTGGAGTGGTGTGGCTCACTGGTTAGAGACGGCAGACCCGGAAGCAGAGGTCTGTCAGGGACCAGGGTTCGATTCCCGACGCGGCAGGGTCTTGGGCCAAGGTCAGCGGACTCGAGAACAAAGACCTGCCCTGCAGCTGCTAAAAAGAGAAGAAGACACCAACTGCTTAGGCCCCAGCCCTACCGGCCTGTCGACTCTCGAACCTGCACCAGCGCGGCATCTCTCGTGGCCAGCAACCTCACCAACCCCGGAGGACCTGGCTACCTTTTGGCTCTAAGCCCCTGGGACTCCCATGAGTAGAGGCTCTACTCAAGAAACCTATTTTTAACCCCTGGCAGCAGCCCGGAACCGCGGACCCAACACACTCTGCACCAGCCAAGCCTGGCCAGTGCCGGAGTGGACAAAGACCCTGAGGACGACCCCACGGCGACTGTGACCCCGAGTCCGGCACCCAAGGACCCCCCTCGACATCCCGGAGGAACCCTGCAGCCTCAGAACCAAGTGCCACCCCAACCGCGATCAACCAGAGGGTAAGATTCCCGACGTCAAAAGGCACCCCTGCACCCGGCGCCCTGCGGCCCCCTGTGCCCAATCCCGGGGTACCCACCTAACCTACAACTACCCAACTTACCTCTCGAAGTGGTAGTGGCACCTGAAACATCCTCGTCCCCGAGCCTGCAGCCTTTTTCCAAACCGGAACATTCTCATTGATTTCCATTGAGCGCCCGAAGGCTCAAAAGCACCCTGCACCCAGCCGCCCGAGTGGCCCTGGCAGTGCCCTCTCTACACTAACCTACTTCCCCACTTGCCCTGAGTAAGTGACCAGGAGCCCAGATCCCACAGCCGCGTGGCTTGCCAGACAGCAGCCACCAACCAAGGCCCCCCCTATCCCTCATAGGATAACATTGGGACTAACTCTCTCTGCACCCGGCCGTCCTGAAACCGCTGAGGGTGAACCAACTGTACCTACCTGACACTGGGGGACCCCCGAGTCCATGCCCGGAATTTCAACTCTGCCAGTCGAGTACTTACCCTTAAACCGCTAACTTCATTTTCCTCATAGGGTAACATTGACTGGCTTTTTCTTCAAAAATCTTCTAAGTGAACTTTTCAAAACTGCAAAAATTCACCAAAAATCAGCCAAGTGACAAAAACGAATTTACTCACCTGCTCCTAGGTGAGCTCCCAGTGCTGGATCTTGGTGCCCAGCCCTGACCCTGAAAAGTGTTCACAACTATACTTACCTCTAACTCATTTTTCTCCCATAGGAAACCATTGTCTGCTATTCTGTGAAATTTCTTCTAAGTGTCTATTCTTGCAAATTTGAAATATTCTTTTAAAATCGTACCATTACTGCAAACGAAATTACTTACCTGTTTTTGATAAGGACCCCAGTCCTGGGTCTAGGTACCCAGTCCTGGATTACTAAAGTAACGATAAAGTACTCTACCTGCAATTTGAATTTCTTGCCATAGAGATCCATTGAATGTTTTCTTTGAAATATTTTCTAAGTGCTAACTTTTGAAATAGCTAAATATTATTTAAAAATCATTACAGTTATTAAGTCGACTTTCATCACTTGATTCTGAATACTGACCCAAGGCTGGTTCTAGGAGCCAGACCTGGAATTCCAAAAGTAATCTGAAAAGTAATTTATTACAAATAACCTGAATTTACCATTGAGCTCAATGCATTGTTATGTTTAGGAAATAGGATTGTTTATTGCAACCAACTGTGACTGTTTACACAAATTTATTGCTTAAGACAAAAGTACTTATATTCAACCTCTCATTCTGAGAAAGTATATTTTTACCCCCTTTGTGGTTCTAAAAATAAAACAAGCATATTTTATATATATAAACCATTGGCCTAGAGTTCAGTTATTGAGTGTGTGAAACCATTTGCTGACTGAGTGTGTACAATAAATGCTTTACACTGTCCTCTGGTACTGCCTTACTGCTCGACCAAGCTACCACTTTTGAGAGTAAGGTCATACCTAACTTTGACCTCTATCAGCCTCTGGGGGACTGTGGACTCTGTACACCCTGTACCTATTAGGGAACAGTATATACAGAGCCACTTTCTCACATTGGTGGATCAGCGGTGGGATACAAACTTGCATTTGTTGGACTACTTGGTTACCATCTGATCACACGACAGAACTCTTAAAAATTGCCTTTAGAATTCTGATTGGTTTACCAAAATTACTAAAAGTCTTGCTAGGGCCTTGCTTAAGTCCCATTAGAATTTTAGAAAAATAAAAGTCACTATAGTCAGGGTAGAGGGTTAGAACTGTCAGGTTAGAATGTCTCAAACAAACCCAGCTATTAGTGATAATAATAACATGGACCTGGTGGAGGAGCTCGACCTCACACCTTACTTACACTTGTCTTTCAAGGAATTGAGGTCCTTATGTAAACTCAAAAATTTACAAATGGGTCAGCATCCAACCAAACAAGGGCTCCAGGAGCTCCTGGCTGAGTATGCTAAAGACCACCCATCTGAACATGGTGATGGCCAGTCAGATGAGGAAAGGGAAACAGAGGAGGTGGACAGCAACCTCCCCATACTATTCCCTAGGGAGGAGATGGCACCCATACCCTCCAACTCAAGACATAGCATCTGGGCACCTAGAGACCACACAGGTGGCTCTGGTCCCAGAGACAACACTGGGGACCCCCCAGTGAAGAGGACAGCCTTGTGAGGCTGGCCAGAAGAATAGATCTAGAGTCCAGACTCCTGGCCCTAGAAAAGGAAAGGAGAGAGATGGGTTTAGCACCCGTCAATGGTGGCAGCAATAATAAAAACAAGGATAGGGAGGAAACTTCTGAACCTAAAATCCCCAAAGGGATTGTCCCTAAATTTGAGGAAGGTGATGATATCACCAAATGGTTCACAGACTTTGAGAGGGCTTGTGATATCAAGAAAGTAAAGAAACCTCTCTGTGGGGCACTCCTGTGGGAACTGTTCTCTGGTAACTGCAGGGACAGGCTTCGGACTCTCTCTGGGCCAGAAGCAGGATCCTATGACCTCATGAAGAAAGCTCTGATTGAGGGATTTGGATTCACCACTGAGGAGTATAGAATTAGATTCAGGGGGCTCACAAAACCCAGACCCAGTCCTGGATTGATTTTGTAGATTTCTCAGTGAAGACACTGGATGGTTGGTTAGCTGGACATAGTGTGCAGGATTTTACTGGATTGTACAATTTATTCATGAAGGAACATATTTTGAGTAACTGCACAAATGAAAAGTTGCATCAGCATTTGGTAGACCTAGGTCTAATTTCTCCCCAAGAATTGGGAAAGAAGGCGGACCACTGGGTCAAGACTAGGGTGACCAAGACAACCACTGGGGGTGACCAAAAGAAAGTGGTCACAAAACCTCCCCAGGGGAAAGGTGGTGAGAATCCCCAAGATAAAAAGTCTGAGTCTTCCAAAGGGCCCCAAAAACCTGTTCAGGTGGGTGGGACCCAAACTACTCCCTATGTGCCCCAACCATATAGGGGGAAGAACTTTGATCCCTTAAAGGCCTGGTGTAATACCTGTAAGAAGCAGGGACACTTAACTGTAACTTGCCCCCAAAACAAAGCCCCTAAGGCACCCAGTACAGCCACTCCTGGGGCAGCAAGTATACAAATGGGATCAGAGGTGTACCCTGAGCAAATCTGGGAACACACTGAAGCAAGTTTAGTCTCCTTGGGAGAAGTGGAGTTTGCCACTGTGGCTGTGTGGCCCCCAACTTAAAGAAATACTTACAGTACCCCTGGGTAAATGGAACTAGGGTAGAAGCTCTGAGGGATACAGGTGCCAGTGTCACTATGGTGAAAGACACACTGGTTTCCCCTGAGCAATACTTGATTGGGAAGTCTTACCCAGTCACCAACGCTGACAGTGTCACCACTAGTCATCCCATGGCCATGGTAACATTAGGCTGGGGGGGGGGGGGGGGGGGGGGGGGGTTACTGGCCTGAAACAGGTAGTGGTCTCTCCAAAGTTGCCAGCTGCATGTCTGCTTGGAAATGATCTGGAAACCTCAGCCTGGGCTGAGGTTGAGTTAAAGGCCCGTGCAGATATGCTGGGCATCCCTGAATTGGTGTGTGTGCAAACCAGAGCACAGACCAAGAGGAAGGGTGAAAAAGTAGGTTTGGAGCCTGGAATAATGGCCCAACCAACCAAGAGGAAGGGCAAGAAGACTGGGGGACCAGCTTCTGTACAGCCAAACACTCAGAACCCCTCTCCCCCTGGAGAGGATGTAGATACCCCTGAGGGAACTGAGTCCATGGAGCTTGACCCTTACCAGGTTGAACTCTTGGGCCCAGGGGGACCCTCTAGGGAAGAGCTGTGCCAGGGTCAGCGAGACTGTCCCACTCTTGAAAGCCTGAGACAACAAGCTGCTTCAGAAGCCAGGGGAGATGTCAGTGGTACCCACAGAGCTTATTGGGAAGAGGGATTACTGTATGCTGAGGCAAGAGATCCCACTCCTGGAGCCACCAGGAGGGTGGTAGTGCCACAGAAGTACAGGGAGTTCCTCCTAACTTTGGCTCATGACATCCCCCTAGCTGGACATCTAGGGCAATCCAAAACTTGGGAAAGGTTAGTGAGTCACTTTTACTGGCCCCAGATGCACCAAAAGGTGAAGGAGTTTGTCAGCTCCTGTGTTACCTGTCAGGCCAGTGGCAAGACAGGTGGCCACCCAAAGGCCCCCCTCATTCCACTACCAGTGGTGGGGGTCCCCTTTGAAAGGGTAGGTGTGGACATTGTGGGTCCACTTGAACCTCCCACAGCCTCAGGGAACAAATTCATTCTAGTAGTAGTGGATCATGCTACTAGGTACCCTGAAGCAATTCCACTTAGGACTACTACAGCTCCTGCAGTAGCCAAGGCCCTCCTGGGTGTCTTCACCAGGGTGGGTTTTCCTAAGGAGGTGGTTTCAGACAGAGGTTCCAATTTCATGTCTGCTTACCTAACACACATGTGGAAAGAGTGTGGAGTGCAGTACAAGTTTACTACACCCTACCACCCACAAACCAATGGCCTTGTTGAGAGGTTCAACAAGACATTGAAAGGTATGATCATGGGACTCCCTGAGAAACTCAAAAGGAGGTGGGATGTCCTGTTACCATGCTTGCTTTTCGCTTACAGGGAAGTGCCACAGAAGGGAGTAGGTTTCTCACCCTTTGAACTTCTGTTTAGTCATCCTGTAAGGGGACCACTGTGTCTTGTAAAGGAGGGCTGGGAGAGGCTGCCAAATTTCTCAGTACCTTTGACTTAACTGCAGGGTACTGGCAGATTGGCATGGCCCCAGGAGCAAAAGAAAAGACAGCATTCTCCACCCCTGATGGGCATTATCAGTTTACTGTGATGCCCTTTGGGTTAAAGAATGCCCCTGCCACCTTCCAGAGGTTGGTGAACCATGTCCTGGCTGGGTTGGAGTCCTTTAGTGCAGCTTATCTTGATGATATTGCTGTCTTTAGCTCCACCTGGCAGGATCGCCTGATCCACCTTGGGAAGGTTTTAGAGGCTCTGCAGAGTGCAGGTCTCACTATCAAGGCATCCAAATGCCAGATAGGGCAGGGCACTGTGGTGTACTTGGGCCACCTTGTAGGTGGAGGCCAGGTACAGCCCTTACAACCCAAAATCCAGGCCATCATGGACTGGATAGCTCCAACAACCCAGACCCAAGTCAGGGCATTCCTTGGCTTGACTGGGTACTACAGGAGGTTTGTGAAGGGGTATGGGTCCATTGTGACCCCCCTCACAGAACTCACCTCCAAGAAAATGCCCAAGAAAGTTAACTGGACAGGTAGTTATCAAAAGGCTTTTGACACCCTAAAAGAAGCAATGTGCTCAGCACCAATTCTAAAAGCTCCAGATTATGCCAAGCAGTTCATAGTGCAGACTGATGCCTCTGAGCTAGGGATAGGAGCGGTCCTATCCCAGACCAATGATGAAGGCCAAGACCAACCTGTTGCTTTTATAAGCAGAAGACTACTCCGTAGAGAGCAGCGTTGGAGTGCCATTGAGAGGGAGGCCTTTGCTGTGGTTTGGTCCCTGAAGAAGCTGAGGCCATACTTGTTTGGCACTCACTTCCTAGTTCAAACTGACCACAGACCTCTCAGATGGCTAATGCAGATGAAAGGGGAAAATCCAAAACTACTGAGGTGGTCCATCTCCCTACAGGGAATGGACTTTGAAGTGGAACACAGACCAGGGACTGCCCATGCCAATGCAGATGGACTTTCCAGGTTCTTCCACTTAGACAATGAAGACTCCATAGGACAAGGTTAGTCTCATCACCTTTCGTTTGGGGGGGGGGGGTTGTGTGAGAAAGTGCCATCTTTCTTGCATGGTATGCCCCCACTTTTTGCTCAATTGCTGAATGTACTTCGATTGAGTGTACCCTGGGTTCCTGCCAATCAGGTGCCCAGGGCCTATGTTCCTTCCTTAAACCACACAAACTCCAAATTGGCAAACCCTAGCCACATGTCAGCCCCTAGTAAATGGTACCCTAGGTACCCAGGGCCTTGTGGCCAGGGAAGGCCTCTAAGGGCTGCAGCACTCATTGTGCCACCCTCAGAGGCCCCTGTACTCTTACACACACACTGCCCTTGCAGGCTGAGTGTCTGGGTGCAGGACAAAACAAAGAGTCGACATGGCACACATCACTGTGTACCATGCCCATTACCTACACTGCCAAGGCATATGTCAGCCACCCCTCTAGCTGGGTGCATTACGCCTATGGTGTGGGCACAGGAGCAGGAGCCCTGTGCCCCTACAGTACCCGGGTCCATTCCTGGGCACTGTAAGTGCAGTGCTGTCATTTAAGAGTACATGGTGCTGAGAGCTTGTCAAACACGAGCTCCACAGCACCATATTGGCAACACTGAAGCCTGGGATATTTGGTATCAAACTTCTCAGCACATTGAACCCACACTGATGCCAGTGTAGGATTTAATGTACTAAGCACCCCAGAGGGCATCTTAGAGATGCCCCCTTACAGCTAACTTACAATCCACGTCTGCTCTGAGGCTGCCCAGGCTGCCACACAGCAGACACGTTGCTGGACCCCTGGGTGGGAGAGCCCCTGCTCTCCCGGGCCTGCAACAATGCACATCCTGGGTGAGGTGAGAAATCTCCTCCCCCAGGATGAGCAAAGGGAAGCTTCAAAGGCAGGCCGCCATTTGGAGTTTCCCCAGGCCACTGCAACCACCCACTCTGGCGGGAAGCTTGGCCGGAAACCCCATACAAGGACAGGGGATGTGCCAGCCTGCCCACCCCACCCCTCAGGTGGGAGAGGCGAGGTGAAGCACATCTCCGGGCTCTCGCCATCTTGAAGATGGGAGGCCCTACCCTATCAGGATTAGGCTACTGCCCCCCTCCCACAGGAGAGAGGCAGGATAGGGGGTGTACCCACCCAAGGACAAGGACCCATTGGTCCCTGGCCTTCACCTACCTGTAACGCCCCTAAATCTAGTATTTAGGGGCACCCTGAACCTTCCTTCCTTAGATTCCAGATAGAAAATTACAAGAAGAGCAAGAAGAACAAAGACCTGCCCTGCAGCTGCTAAAAAGAGAAGACACCAACTGCTTAGGCCCCAGCCCTACCGGCCTGTCGACTCTCGAACCTGCACCAGCGCGGCATCTCTCGTGGCCAGCAACCTCACCAACCCCGGAGGACCTGGCTACCTTTTGGCTCTAAGCCCCTGGGACTCCCATGAGTAGAGGCTCTACTCAAGAAACCTATTTTTAACCCCTGGCAGCAGCCCGGAACCGCGGACCCAACACACTCTGCACCAGCCAAGCCTGGCCAGTGCCGGAGTGGACAAAGACCCTGAGGACGACCCCACGGCGACTGTGACCCCGAGTCCGGCACCCAAGGACCCCCCTCGACATCCCGGAGGAAGCCTGCAGCCTCAGAACCAAGTGCCATCCCAACCGCGATCAACCAGAGGGTAAGATTCCCGACGTCAAAAGGCACCCCTGCACCCGGCGCCCTGCGGCCCCCTGTGCCCAATCCCGGGGTACCCACCTAACCTACAACTACCCAACTTACCTCTCGAAGTGGTGGTGGCACCTGAAACATCCTCGTCCCCGAGCCTGCAGCCTTTTTCCAAACCGGAACATTCCCATTGATTTCCATTGAGCGCCCGAAGGCTCAAAAGCACCCTGCACCCAGCCGCCCGAGTGGCCCTGGCAGTGCCCTCTCTACACTAACCTACTTCCCCACTTGCCCTGAGTAAGTGACCAGGAGCCCAGCTCCCACAGCCGCGTGGCTTGCCAGACAGCAGCCACCAACCAAGGCCCCCCTATCCCTCATAGGATAACATTGGGACTAACTCTCTCTGCACCCGAGCGTCCTGAAACCGCTGAGGGTGAACCAACTGTACCTACCCGACACTGGGGGACCCTTGAGTCCATGCCCGGAATTTCAACTCTGCCAGTCGAGTACTTACCCTTAAACCGCTAACTTCATTTTCCTCATAGGGTAACATTGACTGGCTTTTTCTTCAAAAATCTTCTAAGTGAACTTTTCAAAACTGCAAAAATTCACCAAAAATCAGCCAAGTGACAAAAACGAATTTACTCACCTGCTCCTAGGTGAGCTCCCAGTGCTGGATCTTGGTGCCCAGCCCTGACCCTGAAAAGTGTTCACAACTATACTTACCTCTAACTCATTTTTCTCCCATAGGAAACCATTGTCTGCTTTTCTGTGAAATTTCTTCTAAGTGTCTATTTTTGCAAATTTGAAATATTCTTTTAAAATCGTACCATTACTGCAAACGAAATTACTTACCTGTTTTTGATAAGGACCCCAGTCCTGGGTCTAGGTACCCAGTCCTGGATTACTAAAGTAACGATAAAGTACTCTACCTGCAATTTGAATTTCTTGCCATAGAGATCCATTGAATGTTTTCTTTGAAATATTTTCTAAGTGCTAACTTTTGAAATAGCTAAATATTATTTAAAAATCATTACAGTTATTAAGTCGACTTTCATCACTTGATTCTGAATACTGACCCAAGGCTGGTTCTAGGAGCCAGACCTGGAATTCCAAAAGTAATCTGAAAAGTAATTTATTACAAATAACCTGAATTTACCATTGAGCTCAATGCATTGTTATGTTTAGGAAATAGGATTGTTTATTGCAACCAACTGTGACTGTTTACACAAATTTATAGCTTAAGACAAAAGTACTTGTATTCAACCTCTCATTCTGAGAAAGTATATTTTTACCCCCTTTGTGGTTCTAAAAATAAAACAAGCATATTTTATATATATAAACCATTGGCCTAGAGTTCAGTTATTGAGTGTGTGAAACCATTTGCTGACTGAGTGTGTACAATAAATGCTTTACACTGTCCTCTGGTACTGCCTTACTGCTCGACCAAGCTACCACTTTTGAGAGTAAGGTCATACCTAACTTTGACCTCTATCAGCCTCTGGGGGACTGTGGACTCTGTACACCCTGTACCTATTAGGGAACAGTATATACAGAGCCACTTTCTCACACCTGTCAGACCCTAGTACAGTGCACTGTGTGTGCCCAGGGCGTGTAAATCAAATGCTGCTGGTGGGCTTGCAGCACTGATTGTGCCACCCACCGGAGCAGCTTGTAAAGTGTCTCTCAGGCCTGCCATTGCAGAGCCTGTGTGCAGTCCGGTACTGCCATGTTGACTTGACAAGTACACCCACTTGCCAGTCCCTAAACCTTCCCTTTTCTAAATGTTAGCCACCCCTAAGGTAGGCCCAAGGGCAGGGTGCATTGTATGTAAAAGGTAGGACATGCCCTGGTGTGTGTGGCATGTCCTATAGTGAATTACAGCCATTTTCGTTTTTCACTATTGCAAAGCTACCTGTCCCCTTAGACCAGGATGGGTAGTTTGATTATAACATCTTATAATCCTAACTGACTCAGGGAACTAGGTAGAAATTCGATTTAGTATGCCTGAACTCAATGATAAAATACATCTTTTATTGAAGTTGGTTTTAACATTCTGTGTTTGAAAATACCACTTTTAGAAAGTATGTATTTTCTTGCCTAACTATCCAAGCCTGCCTCTGCTAGGTTGTGTATTCCATGTCTGGTTTCTGAGTGACAGGGGCTGGGGCGGGGGGGGGGGGTGGGGGGGGCTCCAGGAGACAGGGTGAGTCAGCACAAGGCTGAATAGACCTATCTTCATGAGGAGTGGTGGGAGGAGTAGCACCTGGGCCTGCATAGGGCTGTGCCTGCCTTCCACAATGCTGGCTCCACCTTCTGTGGTGCGTCTGATGACCCTGGCCCACACTGTCAAAGGAAAGAAGGAGTCCTATATACAAAGTGCTCCAGGACTGCACAGAACTGGTTTGGACTATGTACAGACCCTCTCTGCCTTCAAAGACAGGATTTTGGTGTATAAAAGGGGGGACCAAGAACTTTAGAACACTTCTGGGAATCAAGACAAACGTTTGCGGAGGAGAAGAATCAGGAAGCTTAAGGAGGAGACTACCCCTGGGCTGTGTGTTTGGGGGTTGGCCTGCAGTGGTTGCTTCATTGCCAAATAAAGGAGAAGAGGACCGAGTGTGCTTTTCATCAAACTTGCAGAGAATCTCCGAGGGCTTGAACTTGAGCTTGCCTCCTGCCTGAAGTCTCAGGGATACAAGACTTCACCAACCAGCTCCCCCCTGAATTCCCTTGCTGGGAATTGAAGTGCCTGCTGTTGCGCTGGACATTCTGAGAGACTGTGTGTCACTGGGAGTGCGACTCAACGACGAGAAGCGTGTTGCCACCACAGCAGTTGCCGTCGCATCGCCAAGGAAGCGTGCCGCCGCTGTTGCCATCGCATCACCGAAGCGCTTCGCATCAACGGAGAAGCTTGCCGCCGCAGAGGTCGCCATCGCATCACTGGAGAAGCGCGTTGCAGGGCCTATCGAGGCTCAGAAGATAGAGTAGCCGCACACCATCGGGCGTGCACGCATCGCTTCAACGCTGTCGCATTGTAACCAAGACGCCATTTTGTCGCATCGCACCGGAAAGAAGTATCGCATCGTGGTGCCATCTTGTCGCATCGTACCGGAGAGCATTAAGAAACCGACGCATCACCTCCCCACACAGTAAGGAAGGGAGCCATCAACTCCCCTGCGCAGCAGTAAGGAACAGACGCATCCACTCCCCTGAGTGTAAGGATGAGACGCATCACCTTCCCTGCGGCCTTTTTGTTTGCTTTGCGTTACGCATCCAAGGTACTTTGAGAGTAGTGTGTCGCATTTACAATCATAAGAGAACTGAGCTATTTCCTACCATTTTAAAGTCTATTTTTGAGTACTGTATTGTGGATTTTTGTCGTTTGGTCTTGTGATAAGTCTATATAAAAAAATAATTATTTTTATAATACAACCTGTGTGGTGTCCATCTGTAGTGTTGTCACTATATTACTGTATGTTTTCACAAATGCTTTACAGACTGCCTCCGAGATAAGCCTGCCTGCTCGTGCCAAGCTACCAAGGGGGTGAGCAGGGGTTATTTTAGGCGTGTAGCCCCTTACCCTGACTAGACGCAAGGGTCCCTATTTGGTTAAAGGTACCTACCTCTGCCAACTAGAGACCCCCAAATCTAACAATGATCCAAATTAACAAGAGATTCATGGGGCACTACTGCAGGTTGAGACTGAAAGACCGTAAAGCTGCGTTCAGCCATGCCACAGGGACGTCCGAGACTGCAGTTTATAGACTCTTACAACAGGACGCACTTCTCACAACTTTACTAGTTCTTGTTTACTCATTGTCTACTGCTCCAAGGATTCTACAGTAAAAGCCAGCTTGGTTAGCAGTTGCTGGTTCAACATATGGTTAAGCAAAGGGACTATGAATGCATAGCAGAGCAGGAAGAAGAAAGAAAAAACATGAACTCCCAGCAGGCCCCTACAAGCTAAGAAAAACTTAGTGGTGCCCCAGCAAATATGGGCCCACACAAGCCATGTGCAAATCTCACTAAGGCCAGAGTGCTTTTTTAGCCCTGAGGGTTCTCCTTTGGAGTGGCCACATGGGCTGTGTCGTCTTTTCTTTTGTTCTTGTAATAAATAGCACCCTCCTCAGCAGGTCTTTCTATTCACTGCATGTGTGCCTCTGCCACTTCAGTTGGATACTGCACTCGCGATTGCTGGCTGCTAAGGTCAGAGTCACAGTTGCTGGCTCTGCACTTTGCACAAACTCCTCAGAAAGGGGAAGTAGCCAGATGTCTCCACTATCCCTGCATTCTGCTTTCACAAGCAGCAATATGGGTCTTTTGTTGCTCTAAGTGCATAGGGGTTCCGAGATGGCCTCTCAACACGGCACTGAGGCTCCACCGGCACTGATTAGGATAACAAGGGTGATTTTAACAATTTGTGCAAGAGTGCTCATGTCACAAAGGGCACAAGCTCTCCTGGTCTTTTTTGGTCCTCTAGGAAGGCTTTTTGTCATGGTCTTTAGAGCCTCTTACCTTCTCCCAATGATAAGAAGCTCTCCTTCCAAGGCACAGGCAGTGTGCATGAGCAACCTGGGTTCTCAGAACACCCTTTGAGGCTTTTCCTGCTTCTAGACACTGCTGATGTGTGATGGGATGAGTTTTACAGACAACAATGCATATTCCTGCAGACCATCTTTGGTACCAGGTTCCATCTGTTTCTGAGATTCATGTATCCTTTCCAGGCTGCTGAAGCCAGTTTTTGTCCTCCAGTATAAGCAGTAATGAGCTATGGTCTGGGAACACCCACAACCACTGATAAAACACAAACAAAGGAGTTAACTACCTGTTAGCCTGTGAGGTGTAGCCCCCCTAGGCAACAACGCAGAATTAAATGACACAGGAACTTCACTATGCTATAAAAGGACCCTACACCCAAGAGTCTGGTCCACTATAAAGGACTTCAGGAATGATCCTACAATCCACATCTCTATTTGGCAGATTCGCTCTATCTTAGGTACTTCACAGATATACACAGGACTAGCTGCCCATCTTAAACATTTTCTTAGGACATTACCTCACCGACAGACACCGGTTGTTAACTATCCCTTGGACAGCGAGGTGCTGGACTATTAAAATGCTCTTCTCTTATCAAAATGTTTGTTTTTTATTATTGAGCGACATGCATAGGTGAGCTATCTAGGACGTATGTCATTTATCAGTTGGCAAGTTACTGTCATCTACATGTGTCTACTTTGAACTTCTGGTTTGGTAATGTGGTATCTTGGTGTTAGTGCTGTTCATGTCATCCACTGCTTCTCCAGTGGAACACTGTGGAGATGATGTAATGTCAGGGCTTGAAAAATCTGAAAAATTGTACTAATCCTGCAGTTCTAGTACCTTGAAAAATCTCCTCGACCTAACAGTAACCTACTTGACCTCCGTCTCTGAAAGTGAAGAAAATGTGACAAGATAACAAGATTTAAAGGCATCTTTATTGCTCATTTGCTTTGTGAGCAATAAAAAGGTCTCTAAATCTTGTTATCTGGTCACATTTGCTCCGTTTTCAAAGACAGAGGACAAAAGTTAGTATGTTTTCCTACTCGCCAGAAAGGGCGAGTAGGACCTAAAAATAGCTCGACCGCATTAAATTTACCTCGCAAATGCGAGCGGTCGAGTGGATTTGTCAAGCCCTGAATGTGGAATGTTCATCTATGAAACCCACAGTTGGAGGAGGGCTGAGCGCCTTGCTGGCTGCTCCTGGTGGGGCTGATTCTCTCCTGAACCTATATCCTGTAACCAACTTCAATAAATCTACTTCAAACTACATTCTGGATGTGGACTTGATTACTACATTTTATTGGCGACGAGTTAAAAAAGAACCGGCAATCTCTACCTCTCAAGTTCAAGTGGAAGTGTCTGGGAACCTCAAACAATCTTCTTCTGTTTGCGTACTACCATCAAACTGCCATGTCAGCCCCACCAGTGACCCCTACATCGGTCGCCCGCATCAGTTTTCAGTCGGTTCCCGTGCTGTGCCCTCAGTGAGGGTAAGCATGGCACTCTACATCACCTTGGTCCTGAGCTGTGCCTTCGTGAGTGTAAGACAACCATTCATCAACATTTCTGTGAGGATTCATCAAAAGAAACTATGCGTGTTTTAAAAAGGACTCTTGAAACAAGACATCTTCAAAGGAAACCTACAGAAAATTAAGAAGACACCTCCAGCCTGCTTGTACTTCTTGTCTTTTCCAGTTTCTGTGACAGCTTGTGTGACCCTCAGCACTCCACCATTGTCCATCACATCCTACTCAAGCGTGCAGCACTCTGTCTCACGTGGCCTCATCAACAAGGATTGCGCCTTCAAATAAAGTAAGCCACTTCATCTTTGCTGTTCTAGATGGAAACTGATTATGTCGACGCTGCGCACATCGTGATTCTCATAGACATTTTATCATCTTTGTAAACTGCAAAGTGTGTTTTGATTACCTCTAACAAACACAAAGGGATCAATCATCATTTCCATATGGTGTAGGCGTTCGAAGGAACTATTCTACACATTGTGATCTTAATCCTGGCAAGGAGTGTTTGGTAGTGTTTGCTTGGCAAGTCTTGTACATTGGAGGCATTTTCATAAGGATATTGACATGATGTCTGCGCATTGGACGTTTGAGGTGAGACATATGTTGTATTTTATTATTTGGTGTTTGAGCTTTTTCACCGACAGTGCCAGTTGATCCGTTTTGTTCTCGGAGGCGCGAGTCATAAATAGCACGTGCACACCTACCTTCATCCTTCTCCGTGCCACGGATTTTCTGTGACGACATTCCTCTTCGCGCCACAGCCTGCTGCTGTGCAACGTTGGAGAGCATGCTTTTACCGCAAGCCAGCCGACGTGGTACTGACAGCGTGCCAACCAAGTTTTGTTTATTCAATAAAGTTCTAGTGAAACTCCATGTCATCTGAGGACAACGCAAGGTGTACGTCCTCATCGCTTCATTTTTGCGTACTCCGTAAGACTGTCAGCTGTGTAGCCGACACCGTGCTTTCTCCTTTCATTCGTCACATGTATCTATTAACATACATATGCTGTTACTGTCCATCTACAAACTGTACTTTTCGTCAGAATTCAAGGGATTCCTCGAGCGAGATCCTACCTGTGTAATTTCGGACTTCACACGCTGCAGTTTCGTATGTCACATATTCGTTTTGAATTTAATCTTTTTCTGCAGTTTTGACATTTTCTCCAACACTAATGACATTTCTCCATCTGATGTGCCATTGCAATTTTTTTTTGGGCTTTACAGGGTCTACATGTTACTATTCATGACTGTTTACTTTACAGGTTTGATATCTGGGTGTGCAATTTGGGGTGTGTTCTGTTCACACTACTTGGGTGAGGGATCGCTCACCATCCTGGTTAAGCCTGTTTTACACATTGTGTTGTATAGGTCTTGAATCACTTCCTTATTACAGATCTAGTTTGATGGTGATATGTTGAACCTGTTCAGAGACGTATGCTAAGTTCTCCGTCTTTTTGTAGCTCTATTAACAGTACACTAGTGGAGTGGTGTGGCTCACTGGTTAGAGACGGCAGACCCGGAAGCAGAGGTCTGTCAGGGACCAGGGTTCGATTCCCGACGCGGCAGGGTCTTGGGCCAAGGTCAGCGGACTCGATAATTCTCGCCTCGGTGCCTACTCTAATCATGAATCACACTCAGCAACTCTGGGCAATAGCTTGCTTAATCTCCACTTACGGCCCCACAAGCGCCGGGGATGCTTGGTCTTCACCTTGGAGATGCCCAGTAAGGGACCATCTCACAGGGAAAGCCAGGATGGGTTCCCCAGCAGTACACAGCGCCGGGACACTCTGCTTGTGTAGCTGAGCGCTCAATAAAACACCAGATAACATAACTAGTGCTACGGAGCTGTTTTCTCTGCACTGTGGTATAATGAATGGAATTTATTCCTACTGCTTGTCTGTTTTTATACATGGTGTTCAATGTTGGCAAGTCTGTATCTGTTAGCTCCATGTTCAGTGCCTCATTGTTCTGTATTGATATGTCAAATTTGAAGGTCTACATTTTTTTTTACAGTTTAAAGTGTTTTGTTCCATGTACACTGTTTCACCCTATTCTTCAATGCACGATGTCTCTTGACCTCTCCGTGAGGTGTGTCTTTTGGGTCTCACTTTTCTCATGTGCATACACATTGACCGCCAATCGAGTTGCAACCTCTTACGTTGTCATTATACATAGGGTGTCGTGAGGATTTTTGGTCACAGCATGGGGGTACACAATATTTACCTCCTTACGAGGGGTCTTTACTGCTTGTTTTGTTTATCTTACCTCACTAGTGCACAAAGTTTCTTTGCTCACACGTGGTGTTTTTTGCGTAGTTTTCGCCAATTGTTAGTGTACAGTGTCTCTCCTCATGTATACGAGGTGTTGCGTGGACTGTTGTCCCACTCACTCATGCACTAATGACCTCTCCGCGAGGTGTGTTTTGGATTTATTTCCCACTTTAAAGTGCATATCAGTTGACCTCCAGTCGAGGTGCGTCCGTACATGAACATCACATTACATGTCTTATGCCTTCACTGCAGTGCACGTTTTACCTTTCCTAAGGTGTCTAGTGTTGGTCATGTTTTTTTTGACAGTGCACAATATTCAGATCTCCTCTAGAGGTCATTCCTGCACACGCTTAGTATTACCCTTACTGGGTGCATAGTATGAGTTTTTCTTGTCCTTTTTCTGGCATGCAGGATTTCAGTACACTGGGTGTTAGGTGTATTCTCTACGTATTGCTTCTTGTTTTAGGAGACTGTTTCACCCAATGCTGTTAATATTTTATTATCTTAATATTTTTCTATTACAGGGAAACATGAGTAATCTTTTATATTTCTCTTTTGGGGAATAGGTTAGGTTTATCTGTTTCTTTAATAATTGTTTTGTTGCTTCCTTTCTCTGTACTTGTTGCTTCCTTTCTCTCTACCTCTACTTTGTTCTCCCCAATACTCTCCTCTCTATTTCGTTCTTCTTGATTCTACACCTGATTCCATATTTCTTTTTTCTGTTTCTTTCTGGAAGAAAGGAGGATATGTGGTATCTTGGTGTTAGTGCTGTTCATGTCATCCACTGCTTCTCCAGTGGAACACTGTGGAGATGATGTAATGTGGAATGTTCATCTATGAAACCCACAGTTGGAGAAGGGCTGAGCGCCTTGCTGGCTGCTCCTGGTGGGGCTGATTCTCTCCTGAACCTATATCCTGTAACCAACTTCAATAAATCTACTTCAAACTACATTCTGGATGTGGACTTGATTACTACAGGTAACCTTTTTTCATCTTCTGTACTGGTGTTTTCTTTCACTTTACACTCCGTTCCCCCCCTCTGACTTCACCCATTCCACTTTCACCAATTATATACTATGTGTTTGAGGGCCTCATTCCCATGTGTGTTCACCCCTGCTATATGCTCTTGTTAATGATCCGACACCATTATTTTCAGATGTACAAAATTGATGACTCATAAGAGGTGTACATACAAATCTGCAAATAAGAAATGAATTATATTGATCTACTTGGTTCTTCGCTTTAGATTCTTTGGTTGTTGCTGCTATATTGAAGCATTAATGTTTAGGTATAGAAGTTTAATCCTGTGGTTGACAGGTAATCGTTTCAAGTATGGTACTAGATATCCTGTGTTAAATATGATTGTGCTACGTTTGCCTATTTTGTTTTATTGCTCTCATACAGTCCAATTATAAAAACGTTTAAATAAATTATGTAAGCAAACTAAGACAGTAAAGAACTCTGAATCATCATGTAAAATCCCTCTGTCACGAAAGCCTCCTTCAGGCAAACATTCTTAAATAGCTTCTAAGCTATTAGTCAAAAGACCCTTTCAATCTCTATGTGCTTCTTCTGATTCAGTATCACACATTGGCCCTGACCATCCATACTCTGGTACTTCAATGAGCAAGGATAGGGATTTGAAGATGTCAAACCGGTTAGGAGGCAAAAGGCCTACCGTTTCTGTGGTCGAGCAGCCAAAGTCAACTGTACACTTGACCTTGAGAAATCAATGGAGTTTAGGAAGGACAGCTCAGCAAAGATGAGACAAAAACAGCAGAGTCCTAGCTATTTTGCTTGAAGTCCAAGGCCTGAATAACCTCAACAACTATTGATCTGAAAAGTTTTTGTCCCCAGCAGCAGGGGACGGGATTTCAAAAACCTATGCAAAACACACACACCAAGCAGCGAAATGGCATCTTAGTCAAACAAGGACAAATGTGTATTTTTTAGGAGGGCTATGGGGTTGGGTAACAAGGAGAAATTACATTTTAAAACAGCCATAGTGTTAGTCCTGGGCCAGCACACTTCTTTAAACAAAACAATTGAGAGAAAGGCACCCTTCCAGCTCCAAATACACATCTTCTTTCCTTACCTGGATATCCTGCAGACATATTTCATGTGGATCCAAGGAGCACTGAAGCCTTGGTTCAAGAAGTTTCTTGAGGTTTCCAATTGGTTCATTTATGTCAATGGCCTGGCTCACATACTCTGCAGTTGCATAGGTTTGCTCCACAATGCTGCAAAACAAAACGAAGAAAAGGTTTTAACGTATACATACTAAGATGCACATTTATCTTGCACTTTTATAGTCAAATCAGATGAGGTGCACATTTAGAAATGTACCAAGAGCTACAACAATTAGAGGGCATTGATTACAGTTTTAGCTACAGAATAGAATGCTTTCTTAAATAAAATGCAGTTTTCTAATCAACATAAATAAAATATTGTACCTAGTAAAGACACATGGGTAAGAAAGAAGAATTGTTGTGATCTTTGCTCTCCATCCTCTTCATTAAAATCATAAATAAATAGAGAACAGTTTTCATGTATGATAGCTAAACAAGATCTAATCTTCTTTTGCAAAATTATACATTTGAGAGCAAACCTGTCTACCGGCTATGTCGGCTGAACTTGAACTTTAATTTCATTAAAACAGAAGGAAAGAGATTTTTACGGCCCTTTTATAAAGGAAAAACTTAAATAAAGACAGAGTCAAGGAGCAGGATCTTGAATGTAACAGTTGGTACTATCCGAATAAAAGTTAAACGGATATTCTCATATGAAAAAATTGAGATTACCAGCAACTAATGTCGCTCTCCATGATAGTTATCCTTGATGATAAATAGAGCAAACGGAACAATATATGGAGCACTGATGCAGATGCTCAACATTGCTTGACGATAGTATAGATGCGTGAAGGGGCATACTCACTGGCCATTCTTTATAAAGTGTAGCCACAGATATGTAGTAAAAGGGAAACAATGATTTTGGGGGCGTTAGAAGGCAAGCTTGCAGTTAATTTTCAAATATAATTTCCATATATAGCAGGAGCTGTTGTACTTGGTCAGACAGATTACCATCAAGAGGCTGCTACCCCCAAGGTATGTTTCATTCTACCACTGAAGCCCCACAAAAAAAACTATCTAATATATTTCTAACGAAATTGAGATGGCATACCATCAATAATTCAGTCATTGCATGAAGGTCGTGTCAGTATATCAACACATACAAATAGATTTTAAGTACACAAACTGGAACGTCTCAACCACAAGACCCAGGAATACTCATTCTCCTACACTCGTTCATGCCACTAGTGCCAGCTTCCAAGATCCTTCCAGCACATGGTTGCAGGATCAATAGAAAGCTTCAGAGTGGTTCGAAAACAAATCTCTTACCGGAACTTCAATTGTTTCCTATAATATAAAAGCTAGAACCCTGGAAATCATTAATGATGAAAGCTGAAAACAAGTTTTTTGCTATCTGGCATTAAACGTTGTAAGAAGGCATCCGCCGACATGGGGTCTCCAACAGAAGCATCATGACAGCAGAAGGATCAAACAAAATACTACAAAATAGTTCCATCTAGCACGTGCTTCATTTGCCCTTGGATCTCTGGTCATTCTGAAAGAAACTTCGTGATTCGACTGGTCACTGTTACAGAGAAGGTAGTCGTGTATCTAAATTTCCATCTGTGCAAAAAGCCCATCACATGCTGGCTAAAATCCTTGACTTTGTCTATCCTAATTGGCTGATAAATCACACCAGAGATAGGTCATCCATCATAAGCAAGCACATTCAAAACCTGTCCCAGGTGAGCCACTTAGTAAAAGTCTGGCTACCAACCTTTCAAGTTGGCATTCCATGTTATTACTTATTAGACACTGAATGTTCCAAACTACTGTTCTAGTTCAAATGTTTAGCAACCAATGGTGAGGAAACAATATATGGCGCTGGAGGGTAGTTGAGATACTGTGCATTATTATATTATTATTATTTAGCAGTTGATCTTGGAATTGGCTCTTGCTTTTTGAAAACAGTCAGCCAGCATAACTGACCTAAAGCATAAAACGTGGCAAAAGATGTACACCATCTTTAAATTCCACTGTCTCCAACATTGACATTTCAAGAATTGGGTATCCATGATATGTCGAATAGTTTTTTTTTTTTTTAATATAAATAACTTCAAGAGTTTTGAGGCAAAACAAGGCATCACACAGTGCAAGGTATAATCATAATATATGTAGCATAGCAACAAGCCCAAACATTAATAATGTGCAACAATGCGATATCAGACGGATAAACCCATAGTAGCTGCTACATCATTTTCCCATATGCGCTCATGCTTCTTAGGGCAGCCACGAGCCTCAAAAACTGGCTTCTTCTGGTGGGCGCACCACTCCACTCCTGCACGTCACCCCTTAACAGTCGGCGGCTTCTGTTGTTGCCATGCACAGGCTACATCCCGCTTAGCAACCAGGCAAGCCATCCTCAGAAAAACACGTTCTGTTCTCTCCCCCCCCCCCACCCCCCCCGCACCTCATCCAAAAACCCAAGCAGGGCAATACGCAGCATTAACTCCAGCGGCCGGCCTATTACAGCCGAAAGCATATGACACACCTTTCTCTAGAATGGCCTCAGCGCAGGACAATCTCAGGCTTTACTATAGAAGTCCACTGCGGGGAGCGCACAGTGTGTGCATGCCACTTGCGCATCGGGGAGTAAAAGCACTTTGGAGTGAGATATGTTGCATGTTAGTAATTAAACTGTATTATACGCAGCCTCGTCGAAATCACCAGCTTCCTAGGCACCATGCAAGCCTCCCTCCAGTCGTTTTCATCAAAGTCCCCCACCCAGGATGCACACCTCTGGCAGGCCCTCTCAGGGCCATCTGGGGCGTGGATCACCAGTGATATATTAATCACTGGTGTAGCCCCTTTACCTAGATTCCCCTAGAAGATTTCCATCTCAAACAGGCTGTACTTAGGCAAAGAGTAAAAGTTCTCCAGCAAGTCGTGGGCCAGCAAGGCATGGCGCAATTGGAGATACTGAAAGAATTGTGAATTAGTCAAGGAGTATTTATCCTTCAACTCCTGAAATGACATAATACTCTTTCCCCCCCCCCCCCCCCCCCCCCCCCAAATAAACCTCTCCAAGGTATGAGATCCCTAGACGGTCCCAAGACACAAATCAGATAACTGACCTAGCCACATTCCTTGCCATAAGGAGGGTCATTGCGGTTAGGTGGCGGGCGGTTTCAACGAGTTAGGCGAAGGGCCGCCCTCCAACAGGTAAGCAACACACGTGTACAGGAAGACAAGGTAACCGGTAGACATGCTCCAGGTAAAAAAAAAAAAAAAAAAAAAAATCAAGCAGACCATCTATCCGCAGCATGTGTATTTCCAGGCTGTAAGAATAATAATAATTACCACATTTGTAAAGCGCAAACAATCACCCGTAAGGGGCGCTGGGGGCCGTCGGGAAGATTAAGCAGGCTACTGCCCAGAATCACATGGTGCTGGGCCAATCTGCCGCTGGGAATCGAACCGTGATCCCCAGATTCCGGAGTCAGTCACCTTGGCCGCGGCGCCACATCTCTTCCGGCTCATCCCACCCCACGAACCAGTCGTTAACCGTCACCAGGTGTGCTGCCACATAGTACAAGTAGATATCCGACAAACCCAGGCCGGCTTCAAAAAGGAGACTTGTGGAGTGACTGAAACACCACCTTATGCCGGGCCTCAGCCGACACATAGTTGGTAATCTTCACTGTCAAAGAGTGGAACCATTTCCGGGGGATGGGATAGTGGTAATTACTTAGCACGTACAAGTATCGCGCAAGCACACCATTTCAAAGAGGGCCATCTACCCCAGTGGGTTCAATGAGAGTGTAGCCTAGTGGCCAAGATCGCAGTCAAGCCGCAAGTCCAGGCCCCGGAAATTAAGGGCCCAGGCCAAATCCGGGAGGGGAGACGTGTATCCCTAGATACTTAAAGGAATTGTGTCAAGTAGAAATGTTAAGGACACCAGACCTGCCCCAAAGCATCGCCTTTTACCTTCACCAAACAGGGCTTGCCGATATTAACCTGAAGCCCGGACGCCTCACCACATACCCGGAGGAGTTTAGGCAGAAGGCCCGGAGTGTTGTGGCTCTTTCAAGAACAAAAGTAGGTTATCCTCGTATAGCATTACGCTGTCTTTGAGGCCCATTCCCCACCGCCATCCCTCCACCTGGGCATCACAAATTATAAGCTGCGCCAGAGGCTGTCATTAAGGCAAAAAAGCAATAGTGACAGTGGGCACCCCTGCTGCGTGCCAAGTTCGATGGAAAATGCAGGAGACAAGAACCCGTTGACCTGAACTTGAGCAGTTGGGAAGTGGTAAAGAAGCTGAAGCATACGACAGAACCCTTCTCCCAGGCTTATCCGACGAAGAACCTCATCCATAAACACCCACAACACTGTGTCAAACACTTTAGTGAAGTCTATTAGCAGGAGGGCTAGCATACCATTCAGGTCTGACACCCAGGACAGCACCAAAGGGACTCCAATACAGTGGCGCGTACTGGGGCCCGACATAAATCCACACTGATCCGGGTGGACCAGGTGAGGCAAGGCCCTGGTCAGCAGCGCGGCCAATACTTTGGCAAATACCTTAATATCAGTGTTAATCAGCTAAATTGGTAGCTAGGAGGAGCACTTATTCTTAGGAAGACCGTCTTGGATAGAACCACGATCGTACCGCAATCGACGTCTGATGTGAAAGAAATGTTAAAAATTTTACCTCAAAGGTGTCTGCAAAGACTACTGAACTGATTTAAAACTAATATATTCAGTATTAGGGAGATCTTTGCCAACAATATATCAAGGTCACCTTCTAAACCCTATATTTGACCACCATTTCCATTCTCCTTGAAGATACAATATGTTGTAGTGCAACCTGGATGAAAATGTACTTAAGTATGTTCACTATTTTTGTTCACTGTAAGGAACTTATCACAACAACCTGCAGGTGGCGCTATCACACAAGAAATGCACAAATCTCTAACCTCTGAGAGACTGGAAACAATATGCAGTACATTTTTCATGAAACAATTCTCTAGTCTGACAACAGTGGGTAAATATGTTAAGCAGAAAAAAGGCTCTCTTAACCCCTGAATGCAGAGGACAAGATGATCAGGTCTTTCACACTACCTCCCATGTGAAGATGATGCGAATGTCACATCCCCAAGGAGCGGCTGGGGAAACCCAAGTCTTCCCCCATTTAACTAAAGGACTTTGGTCCACCAAACCAATCAATAAAAGTCATTAAGAAGTGAGGCCCACCTCCAGTGGGATCACAACCCCTCCCAATTTCATCAATGGTATCATTTTTCTTGAGAGAAGGACCTCAGCATTGGTTCCGCAAGCAGGAATCGACCAACAGGCCAACATAGGGGTCGACCTCTATAGGGGTAATCACATTTTTTAAAAATCCTACATTTGAGGGAAGGGCAATCTCCCCTACATCCACCTAACCCCACCTACCAGGAAGGGGAATGAAATATGGTTACTGTAATTGCATTTCAGTGAGAGTGTGAGTCTCTGTTACAAGTTAAAGTAATTTCTGATTTCGGCTAGACATCGCTTGAACTGTCTTGATGAGACATGTTTACAATCAGTGGGCTTCACCCCTCTCCTAGGCTTACCATTTGTTCGCTCCATTGTCACGCTCAAATCCTTTGCTCTCATTTGTCCATGGCATGCATACGCCATGCCTCTTCTTCTGTTTATCCCTCATCCAGAGCATGGACCAAGTTCTTTTTTGCATCCCATTCTCCCGTTTAAGGAGCTACTTTTTTTTATCCGTTTGAGAAATCCACACGAGTGCTTGTGTTTTCAGTCGCTACGTCGCACCTTTACATTCCCTCCACACCAGACACTATGGTAGTTTGCATAAATGTCTGCCTTCAAGTGCTCATATGTAAGACTTGACGACCTCAGGGTCAGCAAATTAAACGGATGGCCGCCATCACCCCGGCCACCATCACTGATGCAGAACGAGTTTCCAATGACACAGGTGACATCCCTTACAGTTTACTAAATCGCTTTATTTCTATGTCCTCTATGCTTTACCAATGTTAGCTTGCGCAGGTTTCACTTGTTCCCATCCTTGCTTGTTTTGCTTGCCCCATCCAACATAGTTTGTTGCTTGTCCAGCCCTTTCTCCCGTTTTGTGTTGTTTACTTGCCCATTTGCGTCTTTTTGTTTGCATTCCCTTTCTAGGTTAATTGCTGCTTGTTCCGCCGTACTAATTTGCCAGCGCTTTAATCTGAGACTGCAACAATGGATTTCAAGTTGAGTAGAGAACTAAAGGAGCCAATAACAATACTATTGCACGGTGGGTGCATTTAGAGTTATTTTGTATAAAATGTCTTTATACGTCAAACTGTCCAACGAGAGGGTCTCCAATTTACTAACAGAAGCTCCTCCCCTCGCCGCCCCCCAAAAAATGTTTTTAACACATACACATTTGACAAAGAATAAGCAGTATTCAAAGCAGAAAATTCTATGTGACAATTGAAGAAGCACTTTTTCAAACAGTGACTGCGTCTCCAAGTTTAGCGCACTGAAGTTGGAATAACGTAGTAACTGCTTGTTGGAGGGAGGGCCACCGGGTAGTCGGGGAGACTATTCCGGGCACCTTCCTACCGCAAAGGTATAGCCGAGCGCCGCTGAGAAGCCCCCTCGGGGAGGTCCTTCTCCTATGATCGTACTAGGCCCAGTAACACCACCACACAGGACTCAATAGCAGTTGCAAGATTGGATTCTTTATCGGCAGTAATACGGGCAATATTTACAGAGGGATTGAGGGATCCTATCAGAGTCTCAATGTTCGTTTAAGAGGATAGGGTAGCGGGACAGTCTTAGTACCAACCAGGTACGGGAGGGCTCGGTGCCAGACCTTGGATGCTGGTCTCAGAGCGGCTCGGACGGGGAGAGCCGCGACGGCGTCTGCAGGGCTCGGATGGTAGTTCCGCTTAGGTCGAGCCGCGACACGGTCAGCAGGGCTCTGGTGGTAGGTCCGCTTCGGTTGAGCCGCGACGAGGTCAGCTGAGCTCAGTTGGTAAGGTTCAACAAGGTCGGGCCGCGACAGCGTCAGCAGGGCCCCAAAGGTTCGTGAAGGTCTTTAAGCACGGTGGAGCCGCGACGTCGTCAGCAGGGCTCAAGTGGTGGTTCCGGGTGAGTCTTCTTCCGTAGGGTCAGCCGCGATCCGATCAGCAGGGCTCTTGACTCCAGGATACAACTACTGCCCTGTTGTCGGGTCGCCCCAGATATAGGACGGGAGCCCTTTGATGTCCGGACCCTTGCGCCCGGAGGGGGCGGAGAGGCCGGGTAGGGAGCGGCCAGACGCCCAGCAGGAGAGGCGCCAGGCCCCAGAGAGCTGTGGGGCGGTCACACCCAGGTGTGGAGAGACGGTTGGGGGTCCCATCGATACTGCCCTCCGCCGGGAGTGGGAAGGGCTCACGTGGTATCCCCGGGCCAGGGGTTGGCGTCTCGATGTCGGGCCTCGCTGGGGCCGAGGCCGGGTAGAGCAGGGTCATACAGATGGTCACGTGGAGTGGCGTGCAATCCAAGATGGAGGAGTCCCGATGTGCATGGGACCTCGTGCGACTTAGCGCGGGGAAACAGGACCACGCCACGAGGCCGGCTCCCACACTGCTCAATTAACAGCATAGTCTCTATTCAATCTTTGAAAAAATACCATAACTCAGTTTGGGCTAGGAGCTCAGTGTACTAAACAAGATACGCCAACATTGTAACTGGGGAAGAAGGTTCAAGTCTCGGTGTCGGCTCAATATCCTTCGATTCTGGGCGCTTAATCGCCCCGTGCCTAAAAACACCACAAAAATGAGTGTCCCTGTGTCAATTAAAAAGCGCCTTCAATATTTCGGATCGAGTTCAGACTACAGAAAAACTGCAGAAAAGAAGTGAAAAAAATAATAATAATAATTAGCATAAGAAAATTTAGTGGCTGATTTGTACAAAGAGAAACTAGAAAGAATGTATAAATCACGGCTTACCCGTGTAAATTGTCTGATCTGAGCCAAATATTTTAGTTCACCAAATCTCCCTTTTTTCATTATCGCATAAGAAAGAACTTTCAAATATGGGAGTTCAGAATCCCAGTTGTATAAAAAAAAAAAACAACAATGCATTTCTTTTAGTAGACTAGAATTCCACCAACATCTTGTAGTCTGGGGCTAAGGGAGTTGGGTGTCACCTCTCCAAAAATAGACGGAAGACTTCACACTCCCCACCCTGAGTTATCCCTTGCTTCTCTCCTGCATAGTTGCTGTTGCCTGTTCGTACCCTTGCTCTCAGTTCAGTTGCTTCTGCTGTTGTGCACACTCTCTATTTTGTTTTTTTTTTGCAATACCATGCTGTTTTCTTTACACTGGCTAGGCTTCCGGTGCAAACGTTTAGAGCTTTATTCACTTTTTATCCCTCTCGCGCTATGTACTTTAGATAGAATTCTGTGCTCAACTCATACCTCACTATTTTCTGTGTAGCTGGCGCTATATTATAGTCATCACTGTCCCATTCGTTATGTATGAACAACTACAGCCAGCGCAGGTAGTCATCGTCCGTTTCCATTTGATGGTTTGCTTCAGATCTTTGTTTGGCCACGTGATATGGGCTGGGAGGAGAATCTTGAGTGGTCACTTGGTGGGGGGGGGGGGAGCACTGCAGCTACAAGCAATGAATACTAAGTGCTGGCAGGAGGAGGGTCAGAGGTGCTCAACTACAAATGCGCAGGATGTGATCAGCACATCCGAATCAACACCATACAATTACATGATACAGAACTCAAATCCACACAATTCCATTCCACACCACAATTCCAAATCAAAACATAATTGCAATAGACACCACATACATCCTATCCACACCACAAATTTCCACATCATGCCACATAATTCAACACCACACCACATAAATCGACTCTAAGCCACAACACACACAATACCACTCCACATACTTCCACTGCTCTCAATAACACATTAGTATCCACATAATTCCACTGCACACCATGCCATATAATTCCACTACACAACTCTACTCAACGCCACACAGTTCCAAGCTACACAATTCCACACCACATAACTGCCAGTTGTTGCGTCCTTGTATTTTTAGTGCATTGTCGCCAGTACACTGTATATTTAAATTAAATATTTGTTTTATAACACTCACTTCAAAAAAACAGAACAGGTTTTGTAAACACTGGAAAAATACAGGATTTGCCTATTTTTGGGGTTAATCAGCTGAAAATGAACTGTTAAGCACAGATTTCAAATTGTTTGAAAAACACTGAGAAAACACCACTGAAATCCACAAAAAATAAACACTGAAAACAAGAGAGCCTAAGCATACCTCACTCTGTGGCCGAGGGTCTACTTTCATACACACACAACAAATAGCCCAGAGAATGAAGCAACACACAACAATGAGGTAGAGAATTGTAATGAGTAGACCATTAGTGGAATTTTGGATGTACATGTAGCATGTCAATTAGGAATATTACACCCATTATCGTTCTCACATTTCTCCCCACTACAACTATTCCAACAGGCACATATGTGCTTTCTCTATGGGAGAGGAAGGGTTTGGCACTGTACCCAAATCTAGTCAGTAGTGACTTCACATACGGTCTGACTGGAGTTTTTGAGCCCAGGTTTACCCAGGGAAACCTACCAAACTCAGACATTTATGAAAAGTACACACCCGGGGAGTCCAAAGGGGTGGGAGGTGAACCCAAACATTCCTGAAAAGTAGTCAAACCAAGCTCGTACCCAGACTGCACGCAAAGGGCAATCTTTGGCTAAAATCATGGCTTTTCCTCACATTTCTGTAAGAGACAATTTCATAATCTGCATGGGATCTGCAACACTCCTACCGCCCAGCATTTCCACACTTCTCCCGATTAAAATCGAATCCCACATGTACGAATGTGTTCAGAGTTACTTAAAGTATCAAAGCTTTCAAAATGTGTTTATGTAAAGATAATGTGCACCAGAAGCATAAACCACATCACTTTGGCCTTTAGCAATAAACAGGCAAACACCCCAACTATTAACAAGAATACAAGGACCCAAGTTAACAACGTCATGTTTTTTCACGGATTTGAAAAAGCGCCCATAATCAAAATAAAAATTGATAAGGATGTATCTTGTTGAATAACATTTGGCCCTATGGACATGAGCTTTGAGACTATGGCACTTCTTTCTCAGATGCAGTGGGAGTGGAATTAACAATCACTCATCTTGGGCAAGAGAACATTTGATGCAGACACCCTGGGTCTCATTTGATGACCTCCGGTGAACAAATACTTCTGTAGGGGTTGGTTTCCGATTGTTCTTTAATGCAGTCCTACATCATTAATTTTGTAGTTATAGGTAATTAGAGACATTCTGCAACAGACAACGATAGGCAGTAGCTACGCTAGAGGGTATCGCTCTAGGTAGTTTTGGGGCCTTAACCTGATCTGCACCTTGATCACCTATGGTGGTTTCCCAGAAGATGACAGTGTCTGTAAAAGGAGACTCTCACTCATTACCAACTGTACTTCCCTAAAAAGGAATAGGGTTTGAACATGACAAACTCAGCCACTGACCATCCACCTCCAAGAAACCAGAACAGGCTCTGGCATGTGACGGACACTTCACAGCCCACTAAAAAGGTGCTGCTATGTGCACTATACATGAGGTAACTTATAAAATCAAGAATAACACTAGCCTGAAACCCTCATGTCCTATCCAGGAATGCTATTTTTTGCTCCACCTGGAAGACTAGAGTGTGGACAATTAAGCCACTGGCCTATCCACACAGTGAAGTACAAAGCTACTTGAGGACCGAATATAAAACATTATGGGAGCAAGAGGAGTGCTATCTGGCATTTGAGCTTCTACCTTTCTTGAAAAATATAATAAAACCTTTCCGTTGCTCTGGGGAGTGGGACAGACCAGTTTCCCTGGGGAAGCTCACACACACACGGTATAACTAGACACAAGGAATAATAGATTTCTTGGATGAAAAAAGCAAATGGAATTCAGCACTGCTTCTGGTACAGAGAACTGACATGACAACCACCCCCTAACCTTTGCAACCTCAAACTTTCCCCTTATTTCACATTATCTTGGATAGAGATTGGCATTGTTCTCTATACTCTGCTACCTCTGGTTCCCCTGTGCCTCACCAAGTAGGCATGAAATAACCAATGAACATCAGGGGTTGTTTACTTTTTAACAAAATAAAATACGAAATGGAGTGGGAGGCCCTAAACTGCCTGGCACAAAACCTGCTTTCTCTCTTAGAGTCACCATCTGCATTTCACCTCCCCTGAAGCACATGAACATGCATTAAGGGGAAAGCACATACAGGAACGTGATGCTCCTAGCAACATAAGCGTTGTCTGGGGCATCAGGCAGTGTGATTCCGTTATTCTGGTACATTACATCTAATATAAACTCAACAAACTTTCTACATGGGTGTTCACTTGGTATCAGAGTGACACGTTGTAGCTTATGAAGGACAAAATATAACCAACTAAGAGTTGCACTTTAATGAAGATTCTCTGAATCGAGACCAGAGGTTTTAAGATGTTAGCTTCTTCCTGTCTACGTTAAAAAAGAAAATACACTCCACAGTACTAGTTTTTCCTTACTGTTTTTCTCTCAAAAATCCAATCACTATAAGATGTGGGCGACCTGCTAAACACAGTGTGTGCAACACAGACAAACCATAAAGTAACATACAGCATACCTTTCTTCTGTGCATTCTGATCTTTCAGTTCCATCAATCTCTATTTCTATCAGCTCCTCCGCCTCTCTTTTCGTCATGGTGAGAAACAGTTTGAGTCCTGTGTGCAAAGAAAGATCGGATTAGTCCCACTTCAAAACTGGTGTTCTACAAACAAAGTTCAGCGTGCTTTTGAAGATAAGTTTTGCCATCCCTCAGTGCATGAAATCAGGGTATGTATCAGCCATTATGTAAAAGTAAATAATGCGATGGATACAGACAAAGCAGACACTGCTTTTTAGGTCTCGCCTAGCGAAAGCAGCGCTGCTTCTCGCTATTGCGAGTACCTTTTGTAATCAATTCTGCGGAGGGCTTGCATGCATGCGTCTGCATGGACAAACATGGCTGCTCTCGCCATGTGTCCATAGCAGACAGCATGCGCGTGCCCATCGGACTGTGGACAGCCAGACGCCATCTTGCGATGCTTTCATTGTCATAGCAACGAAAAAGCGATCACTTTCACTGCCGCTTGTTAATTTGGTGACAGCATGTTCCTCTGTCCTCTTGTTTTTAAAAGCATACCGAAAAACCGATATGTTTGTAGTAATGCACACACTTCTCAGGGCTGCCTGCTTTGTAACGCCATGTTCCTGTCCTTGGAGTAAGTAACATTTACTCCCATAAAATTGGATATGTGAGCAAGGTTTTTTTATCGGTATAAATTCATGCTTAGCAGTATCCAGCTTTGAATGTGTGCTCGTAAATCGAGATTGAAATTGCTTTGCTCCAACTGCATTTAGGTGTGGAAATTCCTTTTGAATTAAAACATTTGTATTTACCCGTTGCCCACAAGACTTTGCGGTGAAAGTTAGTCAGCCTCCCCCCTCCCCAAGTCCCTCTATGCTTCTGCAACTGGAACTTAGACGGGCGGGGGAGGCAGCATTGGTGCAATAACAGGCCCTAACCCCCCCTGACCCCCCCCCCCTTTCTCGGGTAACAATTCCTGTGAACTAAACAATGGGTGATCTGTCAGGAATGGGAGTAAGGGGGTACTTGGTGGGGCTAACAGGTCTTTGCGAAAACCCTTCACAGCCTTCCTATCTGCCTTTTTATAGTATTATTGAATTACATCATTTATATAGCGCCTCCCTATCACAGGTGTGGGCCGCTAGCACTGTGCGTTTCCTGTTATCAACACCGCCTTAAATGCCTGGTCGGTAATCGAGTGTGTCCTCAGAGTGACGTATGTGGGAAGTGTTGGGTGTCATGCATGAGGGTAAGGGAGCTGCTACAGTCTTGTGGCAGCAGACACTGTGCTGCTCTTGGGCATGTCTGCGGTGCAGAAGAGTGCAGTGCTGATAGGGACACGCTTGTTGATGCAGTGTTTCTTAAGTTGGAAACGCTGTATGTCTCATACCGGTGATTGGCTTATTAGTGGGGCCCACAGTGGTGTGAGGGAGGGCACTGAATCAATGGAAGAGGGTGACGAGGGTCAGACAAGCAGCGCAGAGAACTGTATTGTTCTGTAGCATTCCAAACCCAGGCCATTATGCAGATTTATAAATAATCCATGTTTGGAGAAAGTAGCAGAATTTTGCCATCTGAACGCTGACGGATCAACTGCTTTCTGATCAGTTGCGGGTTAAATACTAATGGGGTAACCCCGTGTCCCTCAGAACCTGGGTATATTTAAATAAACAAGCAATGGTTCTGTCGGGTAGAAGGTCGGTTACTTAGTGACACACTGAATGTTCTGAATACAATTGGATAGCAACCTATTTAAACGCCTGTGGAGTAAAACATGATTTCAGCAACGAAATGAGACAGAGTTCTCGATGTTTTGTACTGTTTTTTTATCAGAATTAATTCATAGATAATTACAGTAGTCAAAGGCTGTCAGTGTGAATATTTACACGAAAGAGTGATCATGTGACATGGGTGCTCAGTGCTCAAAAGGTGGACAATATGTACAGAGTGGTTGAGATTTTTATATATAATAGCACCAATGACTCTTTGCACTGAAAATATCCTTTTGTTATGTTTAGAGTCTTGGTAACCCTGGGCCTTGAGTAATAGTCGTAGAAAAAAGTGTCACCTGTCACTTGGAAGAAGAAGGCTTGCTTTGAAAAACAAGTATTATCGAAGCCAGTAGGTCTCGCCTTTGAGAATTGTTGGCTTTGTCAATGTTTGTTAGCCACGATGTAAAGCATCCCCAACACTGAGCTGCATCATTAAATAAGACGGGGGGAAAAAAACACCAATGACGCCAGGCATCGGTCTTATTTTGTAGGCGTGTGACATAACATAACGTATTTGTAAAGCGCACGCCCGCGCACCATTACGTCTGTTACTCTTTCAAGGGCACTGGCAGCTTGTTCACTCTTTTGTGGCCCGTACAAGCCCCTTCTAGCTTAATTCACTAATCTAGCTACTCCTGTCTACCAGTGGCACGTAAAGTATCTGTAGATGTCGTAGCACCTAGGATAATGTGCTGCATGGCTAAATACTTCCAAGGTCCCAAAGGCAAGACCTATTGCCTATGCCAATACTTTTTTTATTCACTGGGTTATTTTCAAATCACTGGCTGCATCCATTAATTCTAGGAACAGAGGAATGGGACACTTTTGGATTTCCTGCAAATGGACCAGCCAACAAGTACCTTGCTTCAGCGTTGGGGCATTAATAAGGTCTCTACAGTCAAACATCACATATTTGTAACAATTTATTAACAGTTGTTAATGGATTAATTCATTTTTCTACTACGTATTTGATGCCATCAACAGCTTCAGCACCAAAGCAGTTTCTTGAAGCAGACAACAAATGCTTCATATTAACCACTTAATGGTATTCACTTAATCGACCATGGAAAGTAGGAGGACTGGACAGATGCCCCTGAAACTCATTGAACATAAGTGTGCTTTGATATAACACTACAGAAATATACTAAGTTAGGACGAATGGTCCTGTACAGCGTGGACATCTCAGAGGTTGGAAGACCTATGTCAACAGCACTACATGTCCTAAGCAATGAGGATGCATAGATATATTGTGATCCAAATTGTCTGCTCAAACAGACCAGAATAAAATCTGCTCCCCATTACATCCAACCACTTTTGTGACAGTTTTAGCTTATCGCAAAATTAATCTTTGATCAAGAAGTTGAGATAGTCCGCCCAGTATAGTAGTAAGCAATTCAGAAATGCTAAGTTCTGTTATTAATGAGAAAGGGACATAATGACTATTGTCAGGATTGGCAAATTCACTGGATAAGTAAAGAGATATTGACTCGCTGCATTCTTCTCAAACAATCATTATTTCAAATGTTCATGCCAGAGATTTTCTGAGAAAGGAAGATTATGTCTTATAGAAAAGAAGCATGAAAGTCTTTGACAGCGTGTAGATAAGCCGAGGCTGAAAGGAGGGTAAATACCTGCTCGTGACACATTTTACTAGAACGGTATTGTGAACTACAAACTTAATGTTCACAGAGGCGATCCAATCATAGAAAACAAATGGCCACTCTGCCACCTCAGGCCTTATACATGTTCTAAATAATTTATTAATTGGCTGTTGGGAGGCTAATTTTTAATGCTGTGAAGAGGGAACCAAATTTAGTCCAAGTCACAGCACAATACAGGTACTGAATGGTTACTGCTCGCTTTATCTGTGAGGCTAGAAGACTCAAAAAAGCTAAGAGCCCTGTAGCAGGGGAAGTAACAATACAGAATGTTTTACAGCCTCGTTTTCTTATATTTCAACAGAATATTGTTGCAGGAGGGGTCTCTGCTCTCTCAATTCCTTCACATGTGATGGCTAGAGTTTACTTGCCCTATTACATAAGACTCAGAAAGGGCAATGACAATATACAGATTAACAACGAACCGGAGTGATTTTGTTTTGTGAAGTGAGAATTACCATTCGTTGTAGGTGTCTGGAGATTATTAGCTGCCATCACAATACTAATTACATTTCCCAATGTTTAAATTAACCAGTCACACCAGAGGCGAGACAATGCATACATTTTTTGTTTCATTTGAAATCATGCTATCTCAACAGAAATAGTAAGGAAGGAAGGAAACACACACTCTCTCTCCAAGGTAGATACTCACTATGATGGAGAGAGAAGGATACGCTGGCGAGGAAGGGGAGGATAGATCAGTTTTTCACAGCCGTACAGTGGCTGATTGTATATGCACGAAGCAATGTGGAGGGGGGAGCTACATGCAGCCGCTGTGTATTGGATACAAGATGTGACGGCTACGCCATCATGATAAACACATAAAACAAGGGTAGAGTGGAGGTGGAACCAGATCTGTAATTAAGGATCCTCCCTGCACCAGATTTGCTAATCCACAGGCATGTATGTCACTGCAGTCAGTCAGCTGCATAGGATAAGCTAGTGCAGGGGCTTTCAACGGTTTCTGTAAAAAAAGAGATATTTTTGTTCAATGAAAATCATTGTGCGCTACTATTATTAGTGGTGTAATAGTGACGACATCAGACACAATTACCTTAGTGGCCACAATGCAGGATTACATGAAGTGATCACCACAGTGCATCAGGAGGGTTGCCAGCAGTAATGTAAAAAAGGCTTGGTCTATCTATAATGTCTCCACCAAGGTAATACATAACATATACATGTATTAATTCAACCACACAAAGCCTCAAAATTAGAAGGTTGGCCTGCACACAGGAAAGCTACTTACAGGTAGCCGTAGAGCTACCAGTAGATGCCAGCTACTTGTTAGAGTAGCCTGAGCTAGTGTGTTTGGTAAGATACTTGAATAATGGACAACTTGTGTCAGATTGAGGCTCAAGTGTTCATCTGGTCTGCTGTTCCTTGGGCTCACCATAGTGGCTAAATGAGATGTCTGAGAGGACTTGTGTTAAAAGCTTCAACAAAAAAAACAAAAACAAAAAAAAAAAAGAAGATATATGGACATGTATGTTGCAGTTGCAAACAAATAGGGCATTTCAAGGTCTTGTTATCTGCATAAACAACATTGAGCGTCCAACTTGTGATCAACTGTAGGTGTTTCAATTCCAAGGTAGAGCACATACCACATCTGGACAAAAACATCCACATTTCTAGATGAACAAAGGCACCGATTCCCTGCACTGCTTTATAGGCAATGCAGTGGGCCTTGAAAGAAATTCTTCTTACAACTAGTGATAGGCTGAAATGGTCTCGTACCCCATTATTCATACAAATTGATGAATTCATTGAAGCGTATGAAGCAGTTTTTCAAGAGGGCCAAGGTGGAGGATGTTGGTGTAATCTGGGCTTTCGAAGCAAGGATAAGTGCTACCTGAAACCCAGGACTGAGATGGCCACCAGAGAATTTCTTTATGACTGCACGATATTGTTTCTAGCAGTCAAAACCCCCGGCCCCCCCGTCCCCCATTCCCATGATACTGCAGCATGGATTAACTCATTTCCAGCAACAAAGAAAGGCACCATGTAACAGTGTTCTTGCGCATTTTGAGGCACTTTATTTTACCTTCCCTACCTACGAAAATAGATACGTCGAATAGAGGATAACGCCATATCCTAGAGCCTCTATAATTGATATAGAGAGATAGAGAGTAAAAGAGTAAGGTTGGAAATAATGTTTTTATAACAAAAATAACGTTATTGAAGATTTAAATGTAGAGTGCATTATACTTGTATTCGTTCAGAAGGTAAATTGAAAAAAATGCATTTATTTGACTTATTTTCGTGGAAAAAGCAAAAGAAGTTAAAAACTGCGTTGTAAAAGTACTTTCTCATGCTTAGATATATTTTTCGTTGTCTTTGCATCGTTATAAAAACATGCTGAGTCATGGCATCTGCGGAGATAAAATTGCGTTGTGATGGTATGCGGAGAGTTTTGCTGTGGAGTAACGTCATACATTCCCCTCCAAGTAATCAGTGAGGAATGCAACAGAGTCCAGATCATCAGTGGGAGGGAAATTTTATTAAGGAACTGCATTTACCAGTAGTGAAGTGATTGAAGCAGTTAACTTTTCCTGTCCCTTTTGGGTGTAGGGCCTTCAAAGTGGGGCTTAGAATTGGTCTCCGGTTATCTTTAAGTCAGGGGCTTTCCTTTGCCAGTGAAGCAGGCAGAAGTCCGAAACATCACCACATCATAAGTAGGGAAAGCTTTAGGATGGAGTAAACATGTCCAGGCCTCCTGGAATTCCTGATTTCCTGGCGCTCGAAGTCCCATGGGGCGCAAACTGCACCAGGAACACCCAGAGTTGGACCCTATAAGCCCTTTCTGTGGAGGTAAATTGTGGGAAAAGCTCTGGAAGTGGCATATGAAGGGTCAGATGGGCTAGTTAAAGGGCAATGGAGTACAGCCTCCAGCTCCCGTGAGCAACTTTTCAGTGCAGTAGGAACAATTTCCCCCTACAAAAATGGGTTACTAAAGCTGTTCGATCTCCCCTTTAGAAGAATGATCTTTAAATTCGCACTTTACATTTCAGTTCGATTTCCAATGTTTACACACCTCTAGTAAAGAGCTCTTCATCATCCTATAGACAGCTAATCCAATGGTGGATAGACTTTTAATATTATTTTGCCAAAGAGAGCACTATATAGCCTTTGGCAAAGTAGAGGGGTATTATGTGAGACACTGTGTTGATAATAGTGTAACTAATCTATGTACATCTGAAGTATCTTCTAACCATGCACTCCTACCCTTAATTCACTTATGTCTCCGATCATATACTGTTAGAATTTGCACTGAATGTTTCAGATTGTCTGAGTCAGCTGTTTTAGCTTATGATTCCTTGAACAGATTTTTCAACTTTCTTCTTCACAGGCCTTCCTTCTCCAGTCACCCTAAAATAATAATCATTTTGGTTCTATTGAATGACCCCTTCTGGACAGGCAGCTTTAGTTCCAGTAAAAAGAGATTTATGAATATCTATTTTCAGCCTCTTTCCTGGTATATCTTTTCTGGGCGGGGGGCTTAGGTTGCTTACTCCGATTATGGATCATTGCGTGTATTGTCCTCTTTGCTCTTCTAAAATCCTGGTAAAAGAAAGCATATGCAGGTCATGATTTCAAATAACTGCAATGCCTAATAAACATTTGCTTTCAAGGCTTTACCTATGCAACATACCTCAAGTCACAAGATGGGACCTATCACTCCATCCTGTGGGAAGCTATGAGAAAAACAAAATGTATCTTTAACAGGGACACCAGGAATTTCAACAGATACACAGTGGAAATAAATGGAGTTGTTTACTGTGGCACACCAATCAAAGATTTTGCTGGCTTTCATTAAAACTGCATATTTGCTTTCATCAAAATCAGGGGTGTGGAACTCCTATAGCCCGACGCCCAAGACACATTGTTTGGGGTCAAGGGCAACAAGTTTTCATGTTTACTTTAAACTTAATACAAGTAGGCCCAATCCCCTGCAGAAAAAAACCCTTTAGGTTGCCAGTACCAGATAATGGATCATGGAAGGGCATTGTTTGCAGTTAAGGAAGGTAACATTTGTGTGTTTATGTTAATACAGTTCAAACTTTTATTTATGATTCATTTGCCTTTATTATTAGGGTGAGCGCTCTAAGTAAATATTGTAAGCTTTAACTGCACTACTGACAGTGGTTCCAGTATACAAATGTGTACAAGTATGCAAAGTTTACCTATATGAGGCTAAGTATAAAGCTTCCAGAACTCTCTCCGATTAGATGAAAATATTTGCATAACATTGAAAGCAGGATTGATTCTTTGCTTTCAAAATAAAATGTTAACCAAAAAATGATAGTAGGAAAATAACGTTTTGCTGAACTACTGTTAACTTTTAGGTACCATTTCTTTGAAGCATCATTTAGAAAAAATGTGTTGATACATGCTAGTATCGGTTCGGACGAAGGGTAGGAGCAGCCGTTTCCTGCAAGAAGGGAAGAAAACACTGTACTATTCAGTGTTATAGTCCGGCCCTGATTCGTTGGAGTCCCTTACGCATCACTATGGGGTACATATGGGTGTTTCTCAACTTAAGTAACCACTTATTAGGGTGCTGTATCAGTGGTAAGTGCTAAATAGGTGCTATAACTACCAGTAAGTGTGTGAACTTTCTTTTTGTTTTGTCCTGATGAATTGCAGTTTAATTAACCATAGCAAGAAACATGTTGACCTCTTTTAGCGCCAACCTTATTACCTTGCAGTAGGGAGGCGCGTCCTTGTGTTTTTAGTCAAGAGTGGGACCCTGTTTATTAAATTTTGGTATTTTGGGCCCCAGCTACTTGTTTTAAAATTGCATTTTTGAACACACTTCACCTAGGGCCCTCACCCGCACTACACCAACCGGCTTTAAAGGAAAAAAGATCTCCATCAAAAGGCCCCGATAAGGGCGCCGATCGGGGATTGCAGCGCCGCCCCGATTCAGAGCAGACCTGATGATGAAGCATGACATCTAGCTGGCTGGATGTGTGAGGGTCTTTTTCCTCAAGGAGGAAGTTTCTCCTGATTTCACTGACTTCTAGATTATAGTAGGCCTCCTTCTTCCAGTCTCACCCGCTAGGAACAGCACACATCTTTATATTTAGACTTACGTTTGGGCTCCGTGTGCTGGACCTGTTCATAACAGCCCTCTGTTCCTCTTATTACATTGAACATGCTAGTATTACCATTTCCCAAAAATATTCATAATTGAAAATTAGTATATCAGTTTCAACAACATCATAGGAAACAGTAAGAAAACAAGCATTAGCAAAGCCAATAGGTAGGACATTGGTGGTCAGCATATTTGTTTTGCCAATGCGTGCCTTGTTTTAACATTGTTTTTGTAAAGCTTTATTGTTGTGGGGGCTGTCGGGCCTCACCATTATAACAAAAATTTGCAAAAAGCTAAAATATTTTTGGTCTTAAAAGGCACACACTGCCACGCTGGTCCTTGGCACTGAACAAAACTACTTTGTGTGCCGAAGAGCAGAATGCGGTCATTCACATTGAAGCCAGCAGATAGATAGAGATAGAATTTTATTAAATACGAAAGGTCTTGGTTACCGCCAGGCCTAATTAGGGACCTATATCTTAAAGAAAGCTGAAAAAGTGCACCCATGGAATATGCCCTTGCATGACTACAGACTTACAGCTTTCATGAATTCACAAAAATGTACACAAGTAGGCCAGGAAATCGTACTTCCAGAAAATATTTGTGAACTGCATTCAGGCACTAGTGAATATGCATGTGTAGATTACAGGCTCATTTTCCCTCCAACAATTTTTTGGTGAGCGCTGGAAGGTTTAACTTCTGCCTTTGTCAAGAGTACATTCCAAACCATTCTCAGTATTGAAAATAATTAGAGAAGAGATGGTGAAAACCCCTTAAACATGCAAGTTAGTAGGTTTGCACACACTCATAAGGGCATCCCAACCCGGACCCTATTGCATACCGCTAACTTCAGCCCCAGTATGTAGATATGCGGAAAGGTGTCAAAATACGTGATTCGCTAGTATTCAAACCCTACTATAATTTAAGCTCTGGCATACTTGGACGCTATTATTAGATCTCATATAATGAAATTGCCGCCATAAATGTTCACTGCTCTACATTCCACCAAAAGGACAAGTGTTTTTTCTTTCTTTGGATTTATTAAGCAACCTGTCCCATGGACAAGAAGATTTTTAATCACATTCCACACTGTAGGAACCTGTCTGTATATGGTATTGCCACTAGGTGGTTATACTGTGCACAGAATCCAGGGGTGCCCCAAAAGTGTACAAAAGGGCTCAATGTGAAACCCAAAGTGCTCTATTAGTGGTAGTGTGGGTGAGCAGCATTAGGCCTAACACAGAGGAGTGCAAGACATTTATTGCCCAACATTGACCAATAATGGACACATGACTCAAGAAGGAGATCCAGACAAATGTTAGAAAAATACACTTTATTTGTATTTTATTTTAAGAACAAGATCTTTGCAATAAGGCAAGTATATTTAAAAAAAGATATACTTTTCACTTTGAAAAACTGACACTTAACAACTTTCCATAACAGTTCAACGTTATCCTAAGGGGAACACAATTTCACGTCTAAACAGATAAGTAATACACTTACAATTCCAGTCTTTGGGACCAAAGGTCAGCAAGAGGTTAAGTGTCAGGTGAGTGCCAGAACTGCACCACCAGCGGCACTGGGGCGGCCGGGTGCAGAGGTCAAAGTCAGAGTTTGGCCTAATGCTTTTCAATAGAGACCAGGGGTGCTTTGGGGACTAGGACCAGCACCGGGGGGGGGTGCCACAAAGCAGCACCAAACATACACCACCAGTGGCATAGGGGCAGGAATGTGCAATTTCCTTGGGGAGGGAGGGGGGGGGGGGGGGCGGGCGCGCCCAATGCTTTTCAATGGAGATTCTACTTTTTGGCAAACAGGTTGCAGGCGTGCCACCGGAGGCTGTAGGAGGGAGACCAACGACAGCAGAGGTAAGTAGAGGAAAGGTCAGACAACACTTGACACGACATCAGGATCTCTGGGGCGACTTCACTGCACAGGTGAGCCACTCAGACTTGGCCCATTGAGTGCAGATTGGCATAGATTGCGATTCCAGCTGGATATGGAGCCTTTGGAGTTGGTTTCTTCTAGACAGGTCCACGGTCCATGGGAGATTGGAGTCTATTACAGAAGGCCGCAGTTTTCCCTGGGTTTCAGAGGTTGCTGGCTGCAAAACAAGTTGCAGGTTCGCAGAAGTTGTAGACAGGCCATTAGGGCTGGGGCCGAGGCAGGCGTAGTCTTCTGTCTTCTCTGCAGGGATGTCATGTTTCTTCTCAGGTCGTCACATATCTAGTTTCTAGGTCTGGGGGAGCCACCTAAATACTAGATTTAGGGGCTTTTAATGTGAGTAGCAGGTAGGGCCAATGGGCACCTTACCTAGGATGACTACACCCTCTATTCAGCCATCGTCCTATTGACCTAGACCTGATTGGTGGAGACTCCCCATCTTCAAGATGACGGGGACTGAAAGATGTGCTTCATCTCACTTTCCCCACCTTAGGGGTGGAGTTAGTAGAGGTGGGCACATTTCTCCTAAGTTCTCCCGACAGTTTTCCCACCAAAAGTGGAAGTGTAAAGTGGGGGTTTCTATCTGGCGTCAGCAGCAGAGGCTAGGGGTTGCATTATAAAGGCGGCAAGTCTTTGACGCTTTCCCCTTTGAGCACTGGCCCATCCTGGGGGAGGAGGTGTGATACTGCTGTCCAGGATGTGCACTGTTTCTGGTCCCAGAGAGCAGGTACTTTCCGCCCAGGGGTCCAGAAACATGTCTAGAGGTGGCTGGCTTGCTCATTGCAGCTGCTCAGAGACTCCACCATGGTTGGAAGGTTTTCAGGGGGCACCTCTGGGGTGGCCTCTGAGTACATGGTACATTCAATATCACAATGGCATCATTGTGGATTTAGGAAAAGGAGAAGTTTGGTACCAAACACCCCTGGGTTCAGCGAAGTCATCATGGTGCTGTGGAACTAGAGTTGTCAAGTTTCCAGTCCATGTACTCTGTATGGCTTCCCTGGCACTTACGATATTAAGGAATGAACTCCAATACTGTAGGAGCATATCTGCTCTTGCCGATATGTCCTCACCTGTGGTATAGTGCACCCTGCCTTAGGGTGGGAGGGCTGCTAGAGGGGTGACTTACATATACCTTCAGGCAGGGCTGGCTGGCATGGCACCCATGCAGGGTGCCATGACGACTTTGCCGTTTTCTTCCTCACATTGGCATGCAAGCTGCAAGGGCAGTGGCATAGTCCCAGTGAGGGGGTCCCTCATCAGCTCCCAAGCCCTAGGTACCCAGGGTACCAATTACTAGAGACTTACAGGGGGCAGAAGTACAAACTGTGGCTATGTTTTGGGGAAAAAGCACTGGCACAGGGGTCCTGGTTGGCAGGGACCCTGTGCGCTACAATTGAAACCACATCAAAACCAGGCAAAAGGTGGGGGCTACCCAGATGCAAAGAGGCACTTTCTCACACACACCCCTGAAAGTATTGCTTTTTTTGATAAAATGTAAATATTGTAGGGTCTGATCCAGTGAACTTCTCCGTTAGGTAGGTCACAATATCACTACACCAGAAGGTATCCTATATATTTAATAATCTGGTATAAAGCTTGACCCCAACAAGTTCACAACACCTATTTTTTGCTGTTTGTTACTTCGGTCAGAGATCTGCAGATAACAATTTCTATTTGTCGATCCTTTGTATCCCAAGCTTTTTTAGATGTTCAACCATGAATAGAGAAAAAGCAGCATCTCAATGCACTGCCTTCTGCATTTGACAGATGATCAATTTCAGTAGGTTCTTTGCATCATCCAAGTAATAATAGAAGATTAGGCTGAAGTATCCAGATGAGATTCTGTCGTGAATGAATGAATGACGCAACTTGTAAGCTGCACAGCTACTCCGAGTGTGTCCCGGCGCTACAGCATGCGACTGGGAGGAGACTTCAGGAGTTATTGGGTAAAGAGATAAGTCTAAAGGATTTATGAAAGGCCAATTCATTTTCTAAGCTCCTTGGTTGCAGAGGGAGGAGACTGCATGATTTGGCAGTGCGGATCATGAAAGACGCACCACCTCATCTAGATTTTTTTTAATGAGGGGCCATTATCAAGTGTGCTCAGATAGACCGCAGGTACCAGTTTGGTTGGTACTTCTAAATTATTTTGTTCCGACAATGAGTCTCAAAATTATGAAAGGCCCGATGGGAAAGCATTAATACTTTCAACATAATCGTGTTGGTAACTGGTACCCAATGCAGTTGATGGAGATAGGGCGATGTAGGAGTACTCTTCTGAAGGGTGAACGACAGATGAGCTGCTGTATTCTAGACTACATGTAGCCGACAAATCAGGTAGCTACAAGGTATTTGCATAGTCTAGTCTAGATAGAATTGTAGCATTGACTACCGTTTTACAAGCCTACCATGGAATAAGGGGTACGAATTTTCTAAGTACCCTTAAAACCCAAACACAGTTTTTAGCTACTGAGTAAATCATGGCCTTAAAAGGACAATTTGTTATCAAATATTACTCCCAAATTTCTGGCTGCTTGTGTGGGCAGGGAAGTTGGTCCATCACTAGGTAAAGATCTGTACAAACCCGGACTAGGATTGGGGCCAAAAAAATAATTTCGGTCTTGTCTGGGTTGCATTGCAGATGATTGTCCCTGGGCCAGCATATAACCGTCCTCAAACAGTCTGGGAAAGCTTCCTTAACGATATCTGTCGCCCTCATAGGAGGGCCTTAAATGCGCATCATCAACATAAAAGCGGATATTAATGCCAAATGTTTCCAGGAGGGCCACAAGCAGAGATATATAGATATGTCACCTGAGGTATAGGGTGAAAAAGCCTAGTGCAGTCACAGATCCCTATGTACATGCCAAAGTTGAGACGATCAAGAGATAACCTGAAAGATAAGGTTGAGATATTTCTTGTGCCGTTTGAACTGAAGAAGAGTTCATGTAGAAAGCATTACATCTCCAATGCCATGGAGACACAGGAGATGGATCAGTAACCAACCACACCAAACACACCCAAAAGGTCAAGAAGTAATAAATAAAAGGTTGAAGGGAAGGGTGGAATTTTCTCTTATGTATGCTGAACTGATATTAGATAGAAGTGTGACTGCTGCAGCCGAACATTGGCGGATAGGACCAAATAAGGACAACAACTGATATATTCGCCTGCTCATGCTCTATTCTGTAGCACATTGACATCTTGAAAGTGGATATAATGTTTGACATGTAAAAGGCAATAAAATTTAAAAAAAAAAAAAAAAAAAAGTAATACATAAAAGGCTATACTTTAGTTCTTAGCGGGAGCCCTGTCAAGTTCCAACTTCTAATGGCACCACGGGGCATGACCTAAGACTTCCTTGGCATCAAGTGATTTTCAAATCCAATACACTTTTTTAATAAAATGGTCTGATGGTTGGTCTACAGTTGGTTGGTGTGATGCATAGATTTCTTCACGAATAGCTTGATGCAAATGGTTTTCAGGTCAACCAGGGAGAATCCATCTAGGAAGGTGTTATGAACAGTTTGAGTCACCACGGAATTTGAGAAGTGGAGGTGTTAGTGGACAGATGAAACTAGGACTAGACAAGAAAAAACAAGCATTTTCAATGCAATAGGTCTTGCATTTACAATGCCAATAACTTAAACTGTCGCAAATGCGAGACCTATTGCATTGCAAATAACATTTTTGGAAAAATACCCCATGCCACACTTTCACATTAATGTTGGCCATGCCCCTTTCTTTAGACAAGCTGCTAGTAAAGAAAGGGGGGCGGCTGCCATAAAAGTTAAAGCGCGGTATGGGGCGCTTTTACAAAACAAGCATTGGCATAGCCAATAGGTCTCGCTTTTGGGACCTTATACGTTTGTAGCCATGCAACAGTTGATGATATTGCACCAAGGATATTGTGCTGCATAACTAAATACTTATAAGGTCCCAAAAGCGAGAACTATTGGCTATGTCAATGCTTGTATTTTTTGTGGTTATGTTCAGCTCTAGTTGTTTTCTAACTTTTCAAAGAGGAGACTGCCTTATGCTGCAACCTGGGAGCTATCAAAGTGCACGCCAACAAATGTAGGCTGAGTGATGGAGATTAAATCCCAATGCCCGTGTTTAAAAGCGCATACACAAATTTGGCACATGTGCTACCACACTGCAGAAGGGCTTCCTGGCTTGACTGCACACGCACATGTCTGTCAATAGAAAAGCAGTTTTGGAATGAGATCAATACTGCTGTTTTACTGATAAATCTTGGTATTGATTGGCTGCAGAGGCCAGCATTTGCTTAATTTAAAATAAAATAAAATCTGGCAGCGAGATAAAGAAGCAAAGGCGGTGGGAGGTGGGTGTAGGAATGCTGGCGGGCATTACAACATATTTATATCCTTATGCTTCCATCTATTTCTCGGGGGGGGGGGGGGGGAACAGGCTGCCGTGATTGGCAATCGCAGAGCTATTTTTCAAACGGAGCGGCACTGGATGGTGACGGGGTGGGGTTGTTTGCTGGCGATGGAAAGCAAGATGGCAGATTAAAACCGAAGTAATATGGCAGTGTTCATTAGACACATGCCCAAGCCCTGACGCCTTTCTCTGCGGAGATGAAGGACATGTGGTGACGAATCTTCTTGCAAAGTAGTGCCTCGACACGACAGGGTTGACGAGAACGCACGGGTGCCGTGATGCTTGTATTGTTGTGTGCCACTGAGGCACACAGTCACCCTTGTCTAATGGCAAGTTTTAGATGGGAGCTGTTCAATTTCTGCTCCGTGTGATTGTATTTTCCTTCTCGCGTCTGAAACAGAACAACAGGTAAACTTGCCTGAAGACTATGCAGCGAGGATTTGCACCCTGCAGCTCTTCCGGTGAAAATCAGCAGACTCAAAGCATTAAATAGTCACCAGCGCCATTAGGAGCGCGTGCATTCTGTGTATGTGGGGACTCATCAAGGCAACACTCTTTGCTGAGAGGTGGAGGTAGGAATTACAAACAATCCCATCGAGGGCTGCCTCTCAGCTCAAGCAGGTTAGAGGTATCACTCCTGCTGCCACTCGGGAAAGGTCAGTAGAGCTGCAGGCTTTCATTATAAACCAGCATTGGCCGCGCGGCTCACTGAGAACATCAAAGCAGCAGAAAGGGGAGAAAGGAGGGGTGAGTGCAAGCCGAGGTGACAAGAAGGGCTGGACGAGAAGGGAGGGGGGAATGCCAGCAGCAGAGGAGCCTGATTAAAGCTGACGAAAAGGGAGGGGGAGAAGGGAGGAGGGAGTGCGAGCAGCAGCTGTGCACGTGCACGCCATCGTGCACTCAAGCTTCAGGCCTGAAATCATGTGGGTAGCACTTTGAAAACCCGTATACTAAATGTCTCTCCGAGCAGCGCATGCGCGCTGGCTCAGCTAGGCCTAAAAAAGCATCCGTCAAGTTCACAAATGCCTTTTTTTGGGTAAAAGAGCCTCATGCAGCGTTTTCACTTTAATAACGGCTGCGTGTCTTTCTTTAGACGGAGCTCGTCTAAAGAAAGGGACATGGCAGACATTAAAGTGAAAGTGCCGTATGGGGTGCTTGTAAACAAAAAATTAAAAAACAGAAGAAAAATAAAGAAAAAAGCATGTGGCCGCTTACGGGCCGCAAACTAAAAACTAAAGGCAGGCCATCACTGCATCAGCGTAGCGTGTAGTGCTATGAAAAAGCGTTGGGGTAAGAGTGTGTGCAGGCAGGAGAAAAACATTTAACCAATAGTGCTCGGAGGCTGTAATAAAAGCCTACCAAGTAACAAACGTAACAGGGAGTGACCTGATGGGAGGTTACAAAATGAGACAACGCGGTAGTAAGGAGGGACTACTAAGCCTATTGACCAATGAAAAGCCACAGTTTCAAAGGACGCAAGCCAATGAAAAATATAGGCGAAGAGTGGGCAGAGCTTCAAGTACATACCTGAATACAGCATGCCTCGCAGTTCAGGGCATGCGCTGCCCAGGCTCGACAGAATGGGATTACGATTTTAAACATACATGTCCCGTTCTGTGATTCGCTCAGCCACACTTTTTAACCCCACACACATTAAACTTCAGCACTAAGGAACGAAGTTCATCCTAGGGAGGCACTTAATGGTATTTATTGCACTAAGGCACTTTAAATTAAATATTATGCAGACAGGAGTAATATAAACAGGCCCACTTGGGTTACATGGTTTATGGTCAAAATCATAGAGGGAATGATAAAGGTGCTATGTAAAATAACAGATATTGTCAGTGGCAAAACCAAAGACCACTTAGAAATAACTGGCTTTTGATGCAAGACATTATGTATTAATTAATTAAATTTGTCTTTATACAGCTTTTACATATTGGATAAAACTTTTATACTATCTCATTGTATAAAGTATTTGAGATTTCCCAACAAGTAATGCACCATCATCAAATGTGATGCATGCTTACAAACCTTTCCTGGTGAGACAACATATTTGCATACGAGTATGTCTTCTCTGTTTATTAATTTTATATCACATGTTTATGCACTATACAAAATGGGAACCAACTCTGCAGCCGCATCATGTGATTAAGGCCTGTTCAGGCCGAAACACATCATGGTGATGTAAAGGTTAATAAAACACTATGCACCAGTGAATTGGAGTCCGTACTCGTTCTTCCTGAATAAGAGGAATTGCAAGGAGCGAAGGCTGAAGGAATATATATCTCAAAACACACACATATATATTTATATAAACATATCTACAAACATACATATATATATATATATATATATACATACACACACACACTTACAAAAACTCAGCCTCACAAAAGTATTTATTTACAAGATAGTTTCTTTGATGCAAACTTGCTTCCACTTTTAAAGAAGAATAAGACTTGGTGCAGTTGCCCAGTTTCTCAGCAGTACTTGTGCCTTATCTTTTCTAACACAGTAACCAAACACCATACGCTAAGAAATAGTCAAATATTGTTGTTTGTGCGGGGATTAAACACTGCATCAGCAATCACACAGTACTGATTCCGATAAATCATCAGCACAAGAGAGGGAAGTATTAGGTGCACCGCCCCTCTGTGTCCTGTGTTAATTAAATCACATTGCACATTTTTAAAAGAAGCAAAAGATACGGTGATCGAACCCGCGACCTTGGCGGCGTTAGCAACACGCACTAATCAACTGAGCTAATTGCCAACCAATGAAAGTAAATGTTTGTACACCTCTTGGATGGATATATTGACATACATGGTAGATTCAAAAGGGACTTTTTGGCACTTCTGACTGTTAAAACCCCACGTCTATCACATTAACACAAAAGGCCAGTCCACAGCTCATGGTCATGGTGTCTGCGTTTATATTTTTAATTCACTGCTTTTAACAATTCACATTATTAAACAGATAAGAAATAAAATATATATTTTTTTAACTACATGGAAAGAGAAGAAAGCTGCCGCTTCAGTGACTGCCTCGGGTCCTGCAATCAGACACCAGTGTGATCACAGTGGAGCAGGCGCCTTGCTGCAATATAACAGGCAAGGAGTTCTTTATTTTTGTTACATTAGCGACGCCCGCGCATTATCTTAAGTTGTTTAAAGTGCCCGTGCATAGATTGTGACAAATGTAAATGAACAGAAAAAAAAGCTTGCAGCCTCCGCACATAACAAAAGAAAGGCACGGCCCCATTGCCGAGGCTGCCGCGCTGGGTAGATTACAAAAACCTTAGGGGAAGAGAGTCTCCAAAAAGCATTTAAGAAAGTAGTGCTGAGAAGCTGTATTTAAACCTACTGAGAAACAACACACTTAACAGGGGGTGTTGCCATGGGAGGTTACAAAGTGGGACAAGGCGGTACTAAGGAGGGACTATCAAGCCTTTTGACCAATGAAAAGCCACAGTTTACAGTGGGCAATGACACAAGGCAATGAAAAATATGGACGGAGATACAAGTCCATACCTCAATACAGCAACCCTCGGAGAGCAGCGCATGTGCTGCCCAGGTTCGACCTAAAATAGGAGGGGGAAGTAAAAAGATGGACTGAGGAACACAGGAGCAGATATGTGGTTGGACTGGGCAGGAGTCAACGATTACAGCCTAGGATTGCTCCAAAAAATATCCCAGCCATATAACTTTGTAGCCAAAGAAGAGGTTTTGCACTTTTTAAACACAAAGGAATGGCCAGCTACTTGCAGTGAATGCCTCAATTCACAAAAACTGCAAGAAAAGATCTGCTATCTATTTTAATGTTTTAAGAAAGAGTACTTCCACAGTCATGCAATACAGTCATCCAATCACAGGCACAGATTGTGTCCCTTCCATCAAGGGACAAGTGGCACATATTTTTTTTTTTTTTAAAACACTGACCAGATACTTTCAGTGAAGGTCTCGATTCTTAACCCTGAAAAAAATGACTCAATATCACAAATCAGTTGTTAAAGTGGTTCAATTGCACATGTGAAGTCAAGCTCTTCTGTTTTTACACAGGAGGTTACTAAAATGGGCTGAAAGGTACTACAAGGGATCACTTAATCAATTATCCTTTCCAATACCTACCTGTTTCACTTGCAAAGACTCTAGGAAGTGTCCAATCAGATCACTGGCAAATTTACAGGCAAATTGAAGACAGCTCAACACATATACAGACCTGGATGTATAAGGATGGTCTTTGCAGGATTACCCTCAAGAAGCCTTGGGCATGGAGGCTTACAGAAAAACTTTCGCAAACTCACCAATGCGATTAAATAATGCTTCACACACAATCTGACAGCAATTTGAGTATTTATACACCATTCTAGATACAAAATAAAAAATACAATTACCTAACTAATCAACAGTCCTAAAACACTGCAACTTCTTCAAATACTGTTGCCAAATATGCAGACAATGCTAACAGATACGAAAGGAAGGAAACACAGCCCTCAAGCTCAAACATCTAATCTACCAGATGGCCTGTGTTCATCTGCTTCTAACAATTAGTTTCTGTGCACGCTCTCTCCTGGAATCAAAACACTAGTGAAAGCAACCAACAATAAGAACATATATTACAACCCCATCAAGGGGGCATGGGGCACGCAGGCGGTACTGGACATAATGAGTTGGCTTAGGCCTTTTCCCCTGGATGTCCTGGGGCCCAACCTACTATGGACCCCGCCCAACTGGGTCAAGCTCCCCCTTCTGCACCCAATTCTTAGCTGGGTAACGTAGCTTGAGCAGTCAAGGCTCCCTCAGGGGAAGCTCAGATACAGTTCAGTGAACACGACTCATAACTCGATATGCAGGCAGAGCGGCAATAAATCAATGTCCAGTCGAATATTTGTTTTTGTACAATTTTTTTTTATTCTAACTCTACACATACAAAGGTAAACAACATTCAAAAAGCAAAAACAGAATCCCCTTGAGGTTGGGGCTCTCGTAGTGGTCAAGCCACTCCCGGTCCTCCCACCACTAATGTAACGGGTTCAGTGTTATTCCCCATTCACTGGTGGCCGATTCCAGGGAATGTAAACAAAGTAGTCCATACTCAAGGATTCTTCCCTCTGACTTGGAAAGTTATTTCACTTTTTTCTAGAGTTCAGGGTTTGGCAGCACCAATGGTGATATGTCCCCCGGAGCCCAAAGGCACTGCAGTATTGCAGTGCAGTACTGTTCTGGATAGGCTGTGTCGCAACGCCCACATTCACGAGCGTCAGCCCCTGGCAGGCACGGGTTCTCTTCCCTGAGCCACGCTACCTGCAGAGGTTAGATGGGCAAACTGCTCCTGCAGTCATGTGGTAAGTCGTTTCTGCCTCTGCGGAGGGTGAGTCTTCTTGCTCCTGAGGAGATCCATGGAGGTAGTTCCACCTTGGTCACAACAATTTCCTGGTCTCAGGCGACGAACCGAACCTCTCGGCTTCAGCATCCCCGGTGGCTTCTCCTGGCATACGGGGTCACCACTCCAGCCTTGAAACTCCAGTCACGATAGCCTCATGTGGATAGTCACGGCAGCCTCTCCTGGCATATGGGGGTTGCCAAGCCACTCCATCACACGGTCAATGGCCTGTTGGGTGCGGAGACAGATTCCTCCAGCTACCCACTTTAATCCACGCAAAGGCGGCCTTTCCTACATACTGGGTTGCCCAGTTAATTCAGCAACGGCTCGATCAATGCAAGGAGCGGGTTTCTTTCGCCAGACTCCTCTAACTCAGTTCACATTGGCCCCTCTGGGAATAGGAGGGCACCAATTAAATCCAAAACCAGGGCTATGGCCTGATCAGTGCAGGGCTGGATACCTTACACCCTGCACAGAGTCGTCATGCCAGGGCTCTCTTCTGGACCTTGCTTACTCCAACGTTCTCCTATTCCTCACGGGCACACTAATCTTGACGAACAGGCAGACGACCCTGGTGCTCCAGGGTAGGTGATCATGGCTTCCCTGGGTGATGTCCCCTCACCCAGCAGGGAGACTAGCAAGCTGGCCCCTAGCCCTGGTCACAGGTAGAAGTCTTGCTGAGTTCCCACTCCTCATACAGCCCGGCTGGCTGCTCAGCAAATAAACTTTGGAGTCTCAGGCTCACCTACTTATAGTTATTTTCCAGACACAAAAATGTGATTTGGGGTCTGGACCTTTGACGTTTTATGTTGGGTTCTGCTTCTTTGAAATGGACATCTCTCCCCTTTCTTCTTCCCCCTAAAGGATGTCTGTCACAGCAGGCAGGACTCCTAAGCTGATTAGCCCACTATAAGATTCATAGAAGTGAACAGAGCTCACGCCTGGATGTCAGCCACAGTGATATGTGCATCAAAGGTTAATCCTGAGCCCTCCGCCCTGCTCTTTATGTTTCTATTATCAGCTCCCATCTCCCTCTTCCCGAGATATGGCAAGGCCCCTTCCCCGGTGATGTGCACAGGGGAGGGGGTGGAAGGGGGGGGGGGGGGGAAAGAGGGGACATGGCTCTTCCCTCATCCAGTGCTTTTCCCACCGAGCTTACAGAAATGCTACTCCTCATGTTTTGCACCAGGCAGGCCTGGTCTTACCAAAATAGAATCCAAAATCCTCAATGTTATGTACTAGTGCAGGTACTCCTGCACTCAGGGTACAATACTAGCACACTAACTGCCTAGTACTGCTGCCCTCATGTATTATGCTACCACCAGCATTCCCACATGCAGCACAAGCACTCAGTTAGTGCATACTGTTCAATACTGCAGTCTCTATGTACTGCATCAGAGTGCCCTATTTTAAAAGCACACTGCAATAGCACACACACATTTACCATGTGTGCACTGAACCAAACTTCACCCCTAGCAGTAGTGTATTTCTTGCGAGCACATGCATTAACCACATCTTTTCATCATGCTTGCACTTCCACATCAACCTGCTGTAGGCCACAGGAGAGTTAGACAGCAGCGGAACTGTTAAAGGTGAGTGAGCCTATAGGCCTCATCTAGAGACACAGGGTAACAAGCATTGGCATAGCCCATGGGTACTCACAAACTTTCTGTCGGGGGCCACAATTACAGTGTGGTTTGTGGCCGAGGGCAGCACAAGTAGGGGCGGGGTCAGTGGGGGCGGGGCTAGAGTAAAAAAAAATTACTCCGGTTTCAAAACAGACAATGCTATATTTCAAAAGCAGATGTAACTACAAAGAGCACATTTTGACAATATATTCTTATTAGCAGACAATAGCAATCTTAAGAGGCATTGCATAGCTCCATACACACTTTGACCCCAATTCCATCAGTCTCTCCTCTCTCTCTCTCTCTCTCTCTCTCTCTCTCTCTGTGTGTCTGTCTCTCTCTCTCTCTCTCTCTCTCTGTGTCTGTCTCTCTCTCCCTCTGTCTCTCTCTCTCTCTGTGTCTCTCTCTCTCTCTGTGTGTCTCTCTCTCTCTCTGTGTCTCTCTCTCTCTGTGTGTCTCTCTCTCTCTCTGTGTGTCTCTCTATCTCCTGTGTCTCTCTCTATCTCCCTGTGTCTCTCTCTCTCTCTCTGTGTCTGTCTCTCTCTCTCTCTGTGTCTGTCTCTCTCTCTCTCTCTCTGTCTCTCTCTGTGTCTGTCTCTCTCTCCCTCTCTCTCTCTCTGTGTCTGTCTCTCTCTCCCTCTCTCTCTCTCTCTGTGTCTGTCTCTCTCTCTCTCTCTCTCTCTCTCTCTCTGTGTGTGTGTGTGTCTCTCTCTCTCTCTCTCTCTCTCTGTGTGTGTGTGTGTCTCTCTCTCTCTCTCTCTCTCTCTGTGTGTGTGTGTGTCTCTCTCTCTCTCTCTCTCTCTCTGTGTGTGTGTGTGTCTCTCTCTCTCTCTCTCTGTGTGTGTGTGTGTCTCTCTCTCTCTCTCTGTGTGTGTGTGTGTCTCTCTCTCTCTCTCTCTGTGTGTGTGTGTGTCTCTCTCTCTCTCTCTCTCTCTCTCTCTTCCTGTGTG